>NC_086451.1:130366361-130681419 GCF_028390025.1 Pseudophryne corroboree
CCAGCTTGTGAATTGGTGTGTGCCCAGGAGCCAGGGCTAGCAGGACAACGCTGAACTGCTGCGTGCTGGACACAGGTAACTTACAGCCCGGGGACCGTACCCTGCCTGTTACTGCCCACGCAGACATTGTGTGACACACTGTACCACTGTGTGTGTTACCCCTTGTACCCACCCAGTGCATGACACCCTGCACTGTACCTTCTACCCCTGTGTATGTGTGAAACAGTGTACACACCCTTCCCCTGTGCGTAACACCCTGCACCCATTACCCCGTGTGTGTTTGTACTCCTCTACCCATATGTGTATGGCACCCTGTACCCCATACCCCTGTGTGTAGGGCACAGTGTACACCCCTTACCCCTGTGTGACACTCTGTACCCCCTATGCCACCTTGTACGCACACGCTACCCGTTTCTGTGTTACCCTGTACTCCCACTCTACCTTTGGGTTTTTGTCACCCTCTACCTCCCCTCTCTGTAGAAAGGTGGCCCTTTACAAAATTTTGCTATGGGGCTCCCAAAGTTCTAGTTATGCCCCTGCCGATACCCCGTGGCCTCAGCGCCGCTCCACAGTTCTCCACAGACCGTGCTGCTGTTCTATCGGCAGAGGGGAGCTGGCCACCTGAGAGCACTGCCCCCTGGATTGGTGAACCAGACAGGCCGATGCCTCACCTCGCGGGGACCTCCAACAGAGGACAGGACCGCCAGAGGCGGGCATCCACAAGGTGACGGGCCGCTGCAGGCAGGACATAGTTGCAATAATAACGGAGAAGGGGATGCAGAGAAAGTACATAGAAGGCAGTGTGTCGCTGTAGTGGCAGGGTAGTAGTGATTGCAGTGTGCGGCAGTAGTGAGGGTGCAGTGATTGCAGTGTGTGGCAGTAGTGAGAGCGCAGTGATTGCAGTGTGTGGCAGTAGTGAGGGCGCAGTGATTGCAGTGTGTGGCAGTAGTGAGAGCGCAGTGATTGCAGTGCATGGCAGTAGTGAGAGCGCAGTGATTGCAGTACGTGGCAGTAGTGAGAGCGCAGTGATTGCAGTGCATGGCAGTAGTGAGAGCGCAGTGATTGCAGTACGTGGCAGTAGTGAGAGCGCAGTGATTGCAGTGCGTAACAGTAGTGAGAGCGCAGTGATTGCAGTGCGTGGCAGTAGTGAGGGCGCAGTGATTGCAGTGCGTGGCAGTAGTGAGAGCGCAGTGATTGCAGTGCGTGGCAGTAGTGAGAGCGCAGTGATTGCAGTGCGTGGCAGTAGTGAGAGCGCAGTGATTGCAGTGCGTGGCAGTAGTGAGAGCGCAGTGATTGCAGTGCGTGGCAGTAGTGAGAGCGCAGTGATTGCAGTGCGTGGCAGTAGTGAGGGCGCAGTGATTGCAGTGTGTGGCAGTAGTGAGGGCGCAGTGATTGCAGTGTGTGGCAGTAGTGATTGCAGTGTGTGGCAGTAGTGAGGGCGCAGTGATTGCAGTGTGTGGCTGTAGTGGGGGTGCAGTAATTATAGTGTGTCTTTAATAAGGGCACAGTGGTTGCAGTGTGTGGCTGTAGTGGGGGTGCAGTGATTATAGTGTGTCTTTAATAAGGGTGCAGTGATTGCAGTGTGTGGCTGTAGTGACAGAGCAGTGAGCTAGGATCACAGGATTTTTTTAAGTGTTATTACACTTACAGCATTGAACACTACTTGCCCCTGCTGCTATCTATCCTTTCCTCCTCCTTACCCCCAGTATTGACTGCCCCTAACCCCCGTCTTGCCCCCCCAGTACTACCCCAATTGCTATCTACCTTTAGCCCCTCACTACCCCCAGCACTGCCTGCCCCTATCCCCTTCCTTGCCCCTCAGCACTATCCCAACTGCTGTCTGCACTTACCCCTCTCTACCCCCAGCACTTCCTGCCCTTACCCCCTCTACCCCTAGCTCTACCCTTACTTCTCCCTGCTTCTACCTCCAGCTCTAACCAGCTTCTCCCTGCCTCTACCTCCAGCTCTAACCAGCTTCTCCCTGCCTTTACCCCCATAATACGTGATAGGACCCCGAAACAGTGGAATAGGACCCCAATTTTTTAACGTAATAGGTCCCTGGGACCCACAATTTTTTTTAGCTCGGCGCGATCACTGAGGACACTGCGTCACAGCAGTTGTTATTCTTTACACAAAACCAGCCTAATGTCACTTTCTCTTACGTCATAGAGGATGCTGGGGTTCCATTTAATACCATGGCGTATAGACGGGTCCCTTGGGAGCTTGGGCACTTCAAGAGTTTAATAGTGTGGGCTGACTCCTCCCTCTATGCCCCTCCTACCAGACTCAGTTTAGAAAATGTGCCCGGAGGAGCCAGTCACAGCTAGGGGAGCTCCTAGGAGTTTTTCTAATTCTATTGTTTTTCTAAGATTGTTAGGCACAGGAAGGCTGCTGGCAACAGCCTCCCTGCTTCGTGGGACTTGGGGAAGTAGGAACCAACTCTAGAAGTTAATGGTTCTCTATCTCTACTGATAGGACACTGAGTTCCTGAGGGCGCTGATCACAAGCCCACGAGGCAAACGCTCACTCCCGCAGCACGGCCGCCACTCCTTAACAGAGCCAGAAGAAAAAAGTGGTGAGTATGATGCCGGCCGCCCGGAAAGCGGGTCACCAGCGGGAATGGCGGCACAAGGGTGCGAGCGGGGCTCAGAGGCACACTGTGTACGGCGCTGTGAGGGGCATCCTGAGCCAGCGCAAGCACCTTGCACTGGTTACAGATGGCTACCAGGGACTTATCCAACTGTTAGCTGCAAACTTCAGGCCAGTATAATACAATAAGTGCGGGAAGACGTGCCATTACAGGGGGCGGGGCTTCTCAAAGCATGAGCCAGCACTCAACAGCGCCATTTTCTCCCTGCAGACGCACGCTGACAGGGAGCACTGTCCTCCACATTTCTACACTGAAGGAACAAGGTGTTATATACAAGGGGGGAGAGTGAATTATGTACTAGCGACCCTGTTAAGGTTAAGCTAGTCAGCTGGGTTTTTTTATAATAATAAAAGCCTATAAGTGGCTGTGGCTGGCTTATGTACTCTGTGAATGAAGATATTCTGGGGGGGGGGGACTGTGTTGACATTTTCCTGTGTGTAACCACTGTACCATATTTAAGGGACTTTGTCCTGTACTGCAGAATGTATATCTTCTCCTGAGGAGTCTATACCATGCCAAAAACTGTACAACCCTCAGGCTTCGGTGGCAGATCCCACTGGTTTCGCGTCCATAAGGTGTACTTTAAAGTATATTTCTGCTGCGGGGTACACTGTGCTCCACAGGGAATGACATTGGGGTGTAGAGTAGGATCTTGAGCCGAGACACCAACAGGCTCAAAGCTATGACTGTTCCCAGAATGCATAGCGCTGCCTCCTCTATAACCCCGGCTCCGTGCACAGGAGCTCAGTTTTGTAGTTGGTGCCATGCAGTAAGCAGGCATACAACATGGGGGTTGCTCCAGCAGCCCTAGGAAAAAGCTTTTTAAAGAAAAATGAAGACTTCAAGGGCTGCAGCAGAGGCACTGTAAGTGCTGTATGTCAGTCAGACATCTCCTGCTGCAGCTCCATCACCTCCCCCAGCGGAGCTGTACACACCCGCGTCCTGGTTGCTGGGTACCTACAGCGGAGGCTCCAGTTTTCTTCCTGTTAGACACTCACGACCGCTGCTCTCCTGGATCGTGTGGCCGCACTCAGGGAGGAGGTAAGTGGGTCCACCCGGCGGGACCCACTGTAAATCGCGATCCCACGCGGCCGGTGGGAGGCAGGCTGCGCGCACTGGCATTGACATTGTGGCAGTACAGTGACCCCACTAGACCACCAGGGCATGGGCACAGGTAGGTTTTCTCTCATAAAACCATTTATTTAAGCCCCCAGTACCCGGTGGTGAAGTCCAGCAGGGGGATAAGGTTTTGACCTCTAGCCCCTCCCCCAGCCCCAGGGCGCCATTTATAGTAAATGTTCCCGCCCTGGAGCTGCATATCTCTCTCTCCCACAGTCCCTGTCAGCGTTTGGGATCCATTAGGACAAGCTGAGCTGATCCTGGGACTGTTTGGGCAAATCCTCCTCTGTAAAGCCGCCTGCCTGTCAGCGCTGTGCATTTAACAGGACACTTAAGTATTTTGCTGACAGTGTTAGTTAAGAAAGTGCATTTAGTCAAGGTTATATACAAGTACCCTGTGATATACATCCAGTCTTTACTGTGCATTGTTATATCTATTAATACTTAGCACTACTATGTATTGCTAGTCCAGTGCAGTTTTATTGCATGTCATCATTTCTGCATTGTACAAACTGTGACTCTGTGCATATAGCTGCTGTGTTACCTCCATTTCATGTATCTCACTCAGATTGCTATCCCTATATTCTATAACCTGAGGGGGCTAGGTGCATCAGGTTTATCATTAATATAGGTAGTTCACAGGATATACTTAGTGTGTATTTTTCTCTGATTTCTAGTCACCATATAACTCTAGAATTCCCTGTTTGTGCTGAAATACACTGTACAGGGGGTTCTTGTCCGTTATTGTGCTGCTGATATTGTACTGTGTTGCCTTGCATTGAGCTTTTGATTGTCAGCTACAAAGGGCAACGGTGCTGGGTCTGATCCCACATTGCGTGGTGTTGACACTGCAGACACATTTGAGGATAACATAGCAGCTGAGGGTTCAGGTTCTGGGGGTTCCTTACCCCCCAGTGGGACTGTAGCAATGGGGGTTAAAAATGACCCACCTTGGGCTACCTTCTCCACGCTATTGAATACGCTGGTAACTAGACTAACGCCCCCCCTATGGGACCTCCTGTGCCGGTACAACTGCTTATGGTCCCCGCGGTTAACCCGCCGTGGGCAGATCAACTGTCCAATCAGTTACAGCAATTGAACCAATCACTGACTACTCAGAAGTCTAACCCTCGCCCGCCTAAGACCAAGGGGTCCTTTTAAGCGGGCAATTACGTCCTCACAATCTACCAACATCCCAGTCGCCTCGTTTGATGAGGATGGCGTTTATACTGAACCCACAGATTCTGATCCCGAATCTTCTGATGGGGAAGCTGTTTCACAGGTGGATGTTCCTGGCTTGTTGGAGGCTATCAGGCTCATTCTTCAAGTTGATGATGACCTGGAGCCTGATGCTGCCCCTAAGAAACCGGACAGGTTTAAACGTCGGAAAGTGGTTAAACAAGTTTTACCTCACTCTGACCATTTAGTTGACATACGTCAGGAGTCCTGGGGAAATCCAAGAAAGAAATTCATGCCTCGCAAGAAGATGCTGGCTCGCTACCCCCTCGCTGCAGAGCTTAGTAAAAATTGGGAAACACCCCTGCCAGTGGATTCGCAGGTGGCGCGGCTGGTGGTATCCTCCGCTCTGCCTGTAACTACCGTCACGTCCCTGAGAGAGCCGACGGATAAGCGTGTGAAGGGTTGGTTAAAGGCAATTCACACCCTAACCGGTGCTGCGCATAGGCCCACCATTGCAGCGACATGGGCTGCAGAAGCTGTGGAAGCGTGGGCTCAGGAGCTGGAGGCGGAGTTGCCGTCAAACGCTTTTGATCATGCTAGACAATGCTTGTCATATATTGTCACAGCGTCTCATTACATTAAGGAAGCGGCTTCTGATCCATTTTGGCTCGCCGGATTCGCTGGTTATGGTCCTGGTCTGTGGATATGGACTCTAAGAAAACCCTGGAGGTACTCCCTTTTAAGGGAGACTTTTTTTCTTTTCTTTTTTCGGCAAAGACCTCTCAACAAGATAGTGGCTGACTTAGCTTCTGCTAAAACAGCATGTTTACCTAGTACTGCTCCTTCGGTGCCGAAGGCTAAGAGTACTCCATTTCTCTCCTTTCGTCCTTCAGGGAAAGCAAAAGGTCAAGCGTACCCAAAACTGGTTCGCACTTCCAAACCCAGTAAGCCCAAACCTAAAAGGGCCTAGGCTGCTAGTCAGCCTGCTTCCAAAACTGACAAGCCTGCCACATGAAGGGGCGGGCCTCCCTCTGGGGGATCCCAGGGTGGCGGGCTGACTTCTAGGGTATACCCAGGAGTGGTTGAGGACCACTTCCGATACCTGGGTACGGGAAGTCGTGACTCGAGGTTACGCCGTACCCTTCAAGAATCGTCCCCCTCATCGATTTTGCATGACAGACGTCCCTTCGGATCGGATGAAGGCAAAAACTTCATTCGGTGGTACAGTCCCTCCTGGAAATAGGAGTGGTAGTACAGGTGCCTCTGGCTCAGAGAGGCAAGTGGTAATATTCACCACTGTTCCTAGTCCCGAAACCGAAGGGGTCCTCCCGGCCCATTCTCAACCTCAAGTCCTTGAACAAATTTGTGAGAGTCTCCAAGTTTCATTTGGAAACTCTTTGCTCTATTGTTCTGGCCTTGGAACCTGGGGATTATATGGTCTCCCTGGACATAGAGGATGCTTAGCTGCATATTCCCATTGCAGTGTCTCATCAGCAGTACCTGAGGTTTGCGGTTGGCAACCTCCATTACCAATTTCGGGCGTTACCTTTTGGTTTGACCAAGGCTCCGCGAGTCTTCACCAAGGTCATGGCGGTAATGACGGTTGTACTCCGCCGTCAAGGGGTCAGGATCCTATCGTACCTGGACGACTTGTTGATCCTGGCAAATTCCCCAGAAATTCTCCTACGCCATCTGGATCTGACTATCCAGTTTCTGCAAGCCCACGGGTGGCTCATCAACTGGAAGAAATCTTCCCTGGTCCCTGCTCAGAGCATTGTGCACCTGTGGGCGTTGTTGGACACTCACAAGCAGCGGTTGTTCTTATCTCAGGAGAAAGTCCTGAAGCTTCAGGACAGGATTCGATTCTTCCTATCTTGTCCGCAAGTGTCAATACATTCGGCGATGCAAGTGCTATAGGTCTCGTGGTGTTGGCTTTCGACATGGTGGAGTACGCTCAATTCCATTCCCGCCCTCTGCAGAAGCGGATCCTTGTCAAGTGGGACGGCCTGCCTCACCGGATCAAGTCTCAAATGATCTGGTCTCCGGATGTCCGTCTGTCACTGAGCTGGTGTCTTCAGGACCAACGATTGAGCAGGGGTCATCCCTTCTGGATCTCTAACTGGGTCCTTCTGACGACGGATGCCAGTCTGAGAGGTTGGGTGCGGTGTTGGAGCAACACTCCCTTCAGGGTCAGTGGACCAAGGAGGAGTCTCTCCTCCCGATATAAACATTATGGAATTGCTGGCGGTGTTCAACTCATTGAACTTGGCCTAGCATTTAATACAGAACAGAACTGTTCAAGTACAGTCGGACCACGCCACCACGGTGGCATACATCAATCATCAAGGCGGCACTCGAAGCTGCATGGCAATGTGGGAAGTATCACGGATTCTTCAGTGGGTGGAACGCCATCTGCCAGCCATATCGGCAGTATTCATTCCGGGGGTCCTAAACTGGGAAGTGGACTTTCTCAGTCATCAGGACATACACGCCGGAGAGTGGAGCCTCCTTCCAGAAGTGTTTTCAACTTCTTGTGGACAGGTGGGGCCTCTTTTGCCTGCCACTGCACTGGACTGGTTAACAAAAAACTTAGCTCCTGTGCTCGGAGGCGGGGTTATAGAGGAGGCGGCGCTATGCATTCTGGGAACAGTCAAATCTTTGAGCCTGTTGGTGCCTCGGATCCAGATCCTACTCTACACCCCAATGTCCTTTTTTGTGGAGCCCAGTGTACCTCGCAGAAAGATTTAACAACGGTAAGGTCTTACCATAAATCTCGTTTTCTTCAAATATATCCCATACTGGGAAGAAGCCGCAGCTTTGAGAAGTCTGGGGATTAACATCCCACAGCTGTGCCTCTCACCCCAATTACGTACCCTAACAAGCATACACTTGCCCATATACTGCATGACATATGAGGGGGGCAACATATGTTTTACGCTATTAGGGATGAGGAATATTTTTTTTTTTTATATATATATATATATATATATATATATATATATATTATATTATATTCTCTAATAAATACCTTCCCACTGTTTAGGGCATTAAACTCCTTATTTGGGAACACCTGAATACACCCAGAGATATTATCCACATCCCTAAAGAGTGTCTAAATTGTCAAAAAAGGTTGTGTTACCGGTCCCTGGTACAGCATTCATAAAGGCTGATCGCAGATGGAGACTAATCTCTAATATTGTACATTGCTGCAGGTGTGACTCGGAGACCCACTATTACGTAGATCTCTGGGGCCATTGTAACGTGGTCAGGCTCCATACTTCATGATTTAGATTCTGTGTAGGTGTGAAATGTACTTGTTTCTATGTCATATACAGGAATCTACTGGCTTCACGGCTGGACGCCATGAAGCAGGTTGGCCTGCATAACGCTGGGACCACTACTCTGGCAGTTTCGACACACATGGGATGGCGGCTTCACCAGTTGACTGCGGATACAGAATCCGAGGAAGGTAGGGTGAGTCAGCCCTTCACGGGTGAGGCCCTGTTGGGATGCTCCGGATACGTGTGTATCCGAGCCATCTGTGGGTAAGTGGACAAATCTTCCTTACGCAGCTGCGCAGACCAGGAAATTAGATCCTACACCTATACTGCAATCCCTTCAAACCGCAATGTTTACACATAACTCCAAGGGTTCCTCCATTTCCTTTAGAGGATGGTGGGGGAATTCCAGAAAACCTCCACCGCCAGGTTCCTAGGAACGGATTTCGGGTTCGGTATTCTCAAAACCTTCGTTTTGACAATGGACCTCACTGCCTGGGGATCAAGCAGGTGGGAGAGAGACTAAAAAGATTTCGGTAAAACATCTAGGCGACATCCTGCCTAGTCCCCTGGGAAACGTTGGGCTGCCCAGGGGTGCTGACTGGAGTTTCTAGTACTCCTGCCTCACAGATTCTTCATATCAGGCTTACTAGCTTCTTAGGCTGAAAGTATAATACTGCTGGAAGCTAGTCTACAATTTGTCAAACAATTGTCATTATTCCAGTTCCACCTCATTTACGTAACAGGGGTGACTATTCCAACCTAAGGTCAATGAACCTCTACTGGTGGGTGTTCAATTCAGGATAGAGTCTGAGAGCGGTGATCTCTGGTCGAGATATAGGGGAATTCCTGGTATCCTGGGATATCGGGGTGCGTACCTTCACATTCCAATCTGGCCGCCTCTGTAGACCTATCTAAGGTTGCACTACAACGATATCCCTTCCAGTTCCAAACACTGCACTTGGCTTCTACGCAACACTGGAGGTGTTCATCAAGTCCATGGCAGCGATTGTGCTCCTACTCCACAGACCAGGAGTGGACATAAATCCGTATCTGGACGACCTTAACATCCTCCAGGGAGATGTTGTTAGAGTTTTGCTCTCTCACATCAACTGTCTCAGGATCCTGGGTGGATCCTGAAGCTTCCAATTTCACCTTTGGAACCGACAAGGAGGTGTTCCTTCCTGGAGATGATTCTCGTCATGGAAGTGCAGAGGGTGTTTCTACCGGTGGAGAAAGCGTTGGTGATCCAATCAATGGTCCGGGATGTCCTGAAGCCAGCCTGGGTATCTGTTCATCAGTGCGTTCCCTTTATGGGGATGATGATGATTGCCTCTTCCGAGGCTCGACAGTACGGAAGGTTCCTTGCATGGGCTTTCCAACTGGATCTCTGGTCAGATGGTAGGGATCTCCTCTTCACATGCACCAGCAAATACGCCTGTTGCCGAAAGCCAGAATTTCATTCCTCTGGTGGCTGCAAACTTATCACCTTCTCGACAGAGGTTGTGGAGCTGTCACCCAAGGGGAAACTTCTAAGGAAAGTGGTCAAGTCCGGAATCAATCCTTCCGATAAACATTCTGGAGCCGGGTTCAATGGCCTTCTGCTAGCGGCACATCTTCAAGATCAGTCCATTCAGGTTCAGTCGGACAATGTAACAGCAGTGTCCTACATAAACCAACAGGGTGGAACGAAGAGCAGAGCTGTAATGTCAGAGGTGACCAGAATCCTCCTCTGGGCAGAATATCACGCGGTGGTGCTGACAGAAATCTTCATTCCGGGAGTGGACAACTGGGAAGCGGACTCCCTCAGCAGACGTGATCTCCTTCCTGGAGAATGGGGCCTCCATCCGGTGGTATTCAGAGAGGTCACAAGCTGATGGGGTGTACCTCAGAAAGGCATTATGGCCTCTCGCCTCAGCAAGAAGCTTTGGAGGTACTGTTCCAGGTCGAGAGACCCACATGCAGTGGCGGTGGACTCCCTGGTATCTCCGTGGGTGTTCCAGTCAGTGTATGGGTTCCCTTCACTTCCACTCATCCCAAGGATTCTCAAACTCATAAAACGAGAGTTCAGGCGTTCCTCATTGTTCCGGACTGGCCAAGAAGGGCTTGGTACGCGGATCTTCTGGAATTACTGCTGGAGGATCCGAGGCCTTTTCCTCTTCGCGTACCTTCTGCACCAGGGCCCATTAACCTATCAAAACTTCCCGCAGCTACGTTTGACTGCATGGAGGTTGGACGCCTCATATTGGCTCGGAAGGGCATTCCGAAAAAGGTAATTCCTACTCTGCTACAGGCTAGGAAGGGAGTAACGTCTAAGCATTGCCATCGAATTTGGAAAAAGTGTGTGTCTTGGTGTGAATCCAAGAGGTTTCCTACGATGGAGTTTTAACTAGGACGGTTTCTCCTCTTTCTACAAGCAGGTGTGGATATGGGCCTACTTTTGGGTTCCATCAAAGTCCAGTTTTCGGCCTTGTCCATTTTCTTCCAGCTTTGGTACATCCCCATGGTACTAAATGGAACCCCAGCATCCTCCAGGACGTAAGAGAAAATAGGATTTTAATTACCTACCGGTAAATCCTAGTCTCGTAATCCGTAGAGGATGCTGGACGCCCGCCCAGCGCTTAGTTTTCTTGCATTGTTACTTAAAGTATTGGTTCAGCTGTTTCTGTTCCTATTTCCTGCCGATTAGCATGGTTTCTTCTTGTTCCTGCTGGTTAGCATGGTGTCTTCATGTTGCGTGCTGCTTAGCATGGTTTCTTCACGTTGCATGTCGGTTGGCATGGTTTCTCCATGTTGCATGCTGGTCAGCATGGTTTTTCAGTTTGGTGTGAATCTCGCCACTATCTGTGTGTTTCCTTCTCTCGAAGTATGTCCGTCTCCTCGGGCACAGTTTTCTAGACTGAGTCTGGTAGGAGGGACATAGAGGGAGGAGCCAGCCCACACTATTAAACTGTTAAAGTGCCCATGGCTCCCAAGGGACCCGTCTATACCCCATGGTACTAAATGGAACCCCAGCATCCTCTACGGACTATGAGAAAAGTATTTACCGGTTGGTAATTAAAATCCTATTTCTCTAACGTCCTAGTGGATGCTGGGGACTCCGTCAGGACCATGGGGATTAGCGGGCTCCGCAGGAGACAGGGCACATCTAAAAAGCTTTTTAGGTCACATGGTGTGTACTGGCTCCTCCCCCTATGACCCTCCTCCAAGCCTCAGTTAGGTTTTTGTGCCCGTCCGAGAAGGGTGCAAACTGGATGGCTCTCTTAAGGAGCTATTTAGTAAAGTTTTTTTTTAGGTTTCTAATCAGTGATTCCTGCTGGCGACAGGATCACTGCAACGAGGGACCTAGGGGAGAGACTTGCAACTCACCTGCGTGCAGGAGGATTGAAGTCTTAGGCTACTGGACACTGAGCTCCAGAGGGAGTCGGAACACAGGTCAGCCTGGGGTTCGTCCCGGAGCCGCGCCGCCGATCCCCCTTACAGACGCTGAAGAAAGACGGCGGAACGGAGGTCCGGAAACAGGCGGCAGAAGACTTCACAGTCTTCAGAGAGGTAGCGCACAGCACTGCAGCTGTGCGCCATTGTTGTCACACGGCTCACTGACACGGTCACGGAGGGTGCAGGGCGCTGCTGGGGGCGCCCTGGGCAGCAATATAAATACCTATTTGGCAAATAAATACATCACATATAGCCATTAAGGCTATATGTATGTATTTTAACCCAGGCCAGTTATTAAAAAACCGGGAGGAAAAGCCCGCCGAAAAGGGGGCGGAGCTTATTCTCCTCAGCACACTGCGCCATTTTCCTGATCAGCTCCGCTGGTGAGGAAGGCTCCCACTCTCCCCTGCACTGCACTACAGAAACAGGGTTAAAAGAGAAGGGGGGCATAAATTGGCGATATAATGATATATTAAGAGCGCATATATAGAAACAACACCTTCTAGGGTTGTTATATACATTATAGCGCTTTTGGTGTGTGCTGGCAAACTCTCCCTCTGTCTCCCCAAAGGGCTAGTGGGTCCTGTCCTCTATCAGAGCATTCCCTGTGTGTGTGCTGTATGTCGGTACGTGTGTGTCGACATGTATGAGGAAAATGTTGGTGAGGAGGCGGAGCAAATTGCCTGTAATGTTGATGTCACTCTCTAGGGAGTCGACACCGGAATGGATGGTCTACTTATGGAATTACGTGATAATGTCAACACGCTGCAAGACGGTTGACGACATGAGATGGCCGGCGGACAAATTAGTACCGGTCCAGGCGTCTCAGACACCGTCAGGGGCTTGTAAAAACGCCCATTTACCTCAGTCGGTCGACAGACACAGACATGGACACTGACCCCAGTGTCGACGGTGAAGAAACATACGTAATTTTCCTTTAGGGCCACGAGTTACATGTTAAGGGCAATGAAGGAGCTGTTACATATTTCTGATACTACAAGTACCACAAATAAGGGTATTTTGTAGGGTGTGAATAAACTACTTGTAGTTTTGCCTGAATCAGATAAATTAAATGAAGTGTGTGATGATACGTGGGGTTCCTCCGATAGAAAGTTATGGGCGGTATACCCTTTCCCGCCAGAAGTAAGGGCGAGTTGGGAAACACACCTTAGGGTGGATAAGGCGCTCACACGCTTATAAAAACATGGCGTTACCGTCTCTAGATACGGCCGCCCTCAAGAAGCCAGCTGATAGGAAGCTGAAAAATATCATGACAGTATATACACACATACTGGTGTTATACTACGACCAGCAATCGCCTCAGCCTGGATGTGCAGCGCTGAGGGGGCTTGGTCGGATTTCCTGACTGAAAATTTTGATACCCTTGACAGGGACAAGATTTTATTGACTATAGAGCATTTTAAGGATGCATTTCTATATATGCGTGATGCGCAGAGGGATATTTGCATTCTGGCATCAAGAGTAAATGTGATGTACATATCTGCCAGACGAAGACACGACAGTGGTCAGGTGAGGCAGATTCCAGACGGCATGTGGAAGTATTGCCGTATAAAGGGGCGGTCCATCGGACCTGGTGGCCATGGCAACAGCTGAAAAATCCACCTTTTGTTACCCCGAATCACATATCGGCAAAAAAGGACACAGTCTTTTCAGTCTCAGTCCTTTCGTCCCCATACGGGCAGGCGGGCAAAGGCCAGTCATATCTGCCCAGGGGTAGAGGAAAGGGAAGAAGACTGCAGCAAGCAGCCCATTCCCAGGAACAGAAGCCCCTCACAGCTTCTGCCAAGTCCGCAGCATAACGCTGGGGCCGTACAAGCGGACTCAGGTGCGGTAGGGGGTCATCTCAAGAGTTTCAGTACGCAGGGGGCTCACTCGCAAGGGAACTCTGGGATCCTACATGTAGTATCCCAGGTGTACATTGGAAATTCGAGACATCTCCCCCTCACACAATTCACAGGCTGTATTCCCAGCAGGTGATAATCAAAGTACTCCTCTTACAACATGGAAGGGGGTAGTATTCCACACTATATTGTGGTACTGAAGCCAACCGGCTCGGTGAGATCTGAAATATTTGAACACTTGCATACAAGCGTTCAAATCAAGATGGAGTCACTCAGAGCAGTGATAGCGAACCAGGAAGAAGGGGACGATATGGTGTCACTGGATATCAGGGACGCTTACCTACAGGTCCAAATTTGCCCTTCTCACCAAGGGTACTTCAGGTTCCTGGTACAGAACTGTCACTATCAGTTCAGACGCTGCCGTTTGGGTTGTCCACGGCGCCCCGGGTCTTTACCAAGGTAATGGCCGGAATGATGATTTTTCTTAAAAGGAAACATGGACGCTTTCCTGATAAGGGCAAGGTCCAGAGAACAGTTGGAGGTCGGAGTAGCACTATTTTAAATAGTTCTACGACAGCACGAGTGGATTCTAAATATTCCAAAATCGCAGCTTTTTCCGATGACACGTCTACTGTTCATAGGGATGATTCTGGACACAGTCCAGAAAAACGTGTTTCTCCCAGTGGAGAAAGCCAGGGAGTTATCCGAGCTAATCGGGATCCTCCTAAAACCAGGAAAAGTGTCAGTGCATCATTGCACAAGAGTCCTGGTAAAAATGGTGGCTTATTACGAAGCAATTCCATTCGGCAGATTTCCCGCAAGAACTCTTCGGTGGGATCTGCTGGACAAATGGTCCGGATCGCATCCTCAGATGCATCAGCGGATAACCCTATATCCAAGGACAAGGGTGTCTCTCCTGTGGTGATTACAGAGTGCTCATCTTCTAGAGGGCCGCAGATTTGGCATTCAGGATTGGATGCCGGTGACCACGGAGGCCAGCCTGAGAGGCTGGAGAACAGTCACACAGGGAAAAAATTTCCAGGGAAGTGTGATTAAGTCTGGAGAATTCTCTCTGCATAAATAAGCTTAGAGCAAATTTATAAGGCTCTAAACTTAGCAAGACCTCTGCTTCAAGGTCAGCCGGTATTGATCCAGTGGGATAACATCACGGCAGTCGCCCACGTAAACAGAAAGGGCGGCACAAGAAGCAGGAGGGCAGTGACAAAACTGCAAGGATTTTTCGCTAGGCGGAAAATCATGTGATAGCACTGTCAGCAGTGTTCTTTCCGGGAGTGGACGACTGGGAAGCAGACTTCCTCAGCAGGCATGACCTCCACCCGGGAGAGTGGAAACTTCATAGGGAAGTTTTTTCAGCATGATTGTGGACCGTTGGCAAAGACCAAAGGTGGACATGATAGCGTCCCGCCCGAAAAACGGGACAGGTATTCCGCCAGGTCATGAGACCTTCAGGCGATAGCTGTGGATGTTCTGGTAACACCGTGGGTGTACCAGTCAGTGTATGGGTTCCCTCCTCTGTTTCTCATAACCAAGGTATTGAGAATTATAAGACATAGAGGAGTATGAACTATACTAGTGGCTCCGGATGGGCCAAGAGGGACTTGGTACCCGGAGCTTCAAGAGATGCTCACAGAGGACTAAGGGCCTGGGGAGCTAAGAAGGGACTTGCTTCAGCAAGTACCATGTCTTTTCCAAGAATTACCGCGGCTGCGTTTGACGGCATGGCGGTTGAATACCGGATTCTGAAGGGAAAAAGGCATTCCATAAGAGGTCATACCTACCTTGGTCAAAGCCAGGAAGGAGGTGACCGCACAACGTCATCACCACATGTGGTGAAAATATGTTGCGTGGGTAAGGCCAGGAAGGCTCCACGAAGGAAATTCAACTAGGTCGATTCTGCACTTCCTGAAAACAGGAGTGTTTTGAGCCTCAAATTGGGGTTCATTAAGATTTAAATTTCGGCCCTGTAGATTTTCTTCCAGAAAAAATTGACTTCAGTTCCTGAAGTCCAGATTGTAAAGGGTGTATTCCATATACAGTTCTTTTGTGCCTCTAGGGGCACCGTGAGATCTCAACATAGTGTTGGGATTCCTTAAAATCATATTGGTTTGAACCGCTCAAATCTGTGGATTTGAAATATCTCACATGGAAAGTGACCATGCTGTTGACCAATATCTCACATGGAAAGTGACCATGTTGTTAGTCCTGGCCTCGGCCAGGCGATTGTCAAAAAGAATGGGCGGCTTTGTTTTACAAAAGCCCATATTAAAATTTTCCATTTGAACAGGGCAGAACTGGGACTCGTCTCCAGTTTCTTCCTAAAGGGGTGTCAGCGTTGTCACCTGAAACAACCTATTGTGGTGCCTGCGGCTACTGGGGACTTGGAGGACTCCAAGTTACTAGACGTTGTCAGGGCCCTAAAAATATATAAATATATATATATATATATATATATATATATATATATATATATATATATATATATATATATATATATATATATATATATATATATATATATATATATATAGTTATATAGTTAGGACGGCTGGAGTCAGAAAGTCTGACTTGCTGTTTATATTGTATGCACCCAACAAGCTGGGTGCTCCTGCTTCTAAGCAGTTTATTGCACGCTAGATTTGTAGTACAATTCAGCTTGCACATTCTGTGGCAGGCCTGCCACAGCCGAAATATGTAGATGCCCATTCCACAAGGAAGGTGGCCTCATCCTGGGCGGCTGCCCGAGGAGTCTCGGCATTATAACTTTGCCGAGCAGCTACGTGGTCAGGGGAGAACACGTTTGTAAAATTTTACAAATTTGATACTCTGGCTAAAGAGGACCTGGAGTTCTCTCATTCGGTGCTGCAGAGTCATCCGCACTCTCCCGCCCGTTTGGGAGCTTTGGTATAATCCCCATGGTCCTGACGGAGTCCCCAGCATCCACTAGGACGTTAGAGAAAATAAGAATTTACTTACCGATAATTCTATTTCTCGTAGTCCGTAGTGGATGCTGGGCGCCCATCCCAAGTGCGGATTGTCTGCAATGCTTGTACATAGTTATTGTTACAAAAATCGGGTTATTACTATTGTTGTGAGCCATCTTTTCAGAGGCTACTTCGTTTTGTTATCATACTGTTAACTGGGTTCAGATCACAAGTTATACGGTGTGATTGGTGTGGCTGGTATGAGTCTTACCCGGGATTCAAGATCCTTCCTTATTGTGTACGCTCGTCCGGGCACAGTACCTAACTGAGGCTTGGAGGAGGGTCATAGGGGGAGGAGCCAGTACACACCATGTGACCTAAAAAGCTTTTTAGATGTGCCCTGTCTCCTGCGGAGCCCGCTAATCCCCATGGTCCTGACGGAGTCCCCAGCATCCACTACGGACTACGAGAAATAGAATTATCGGTAAGTAAATTCTTATTTTTCCCTGATTTTGCAGAGTTAGATGACCTATTCAATTTAGCCTGGAAATATCCAGACAAAAAAATTCCAAGTGTCAAAGTTTTTGTTCACTTTCCCATTTGCTCCTGCAGGCAGGAGGTTTTGGGATGAACCCCCAGGAGTTGACGTATCAGACTCTCGACTGTCTAAAAAGGTGGTGCTGCCTGTCCCTGCCTCCTTTGCCATAAAGGATCCTGTGGACCGGACAATAGAGACTACACTAAAATCTATTTACATGGAGGCAGGTGTATCGCAAAGGCCGGTCATAGCTGGATGCTGGAGGGCCTCTCCGGAGCTATGCCCCTGGTCACTATGGTGACTCTCCTCAAGCAAATTCAGGACACTACACGTGTCCTATGTGATTCGCTCAAGGAGATGGGAAATATTATTGCTAGGACTTCTGCCATGGCGGTGTCAGCACGCAGGGCTTTGTGGTTGCGTCTGTGTATTGCGGACGCAGAATCAAAGATCAGTGTGGAATCCCTCCCCTTTTCGGGGGAATGGCTCTTTGGGGTTGAGTTGGATATGTAGATTTCCAAAGTAACGGATGGGAAATCCAGGTTTCTCTCATCTGGGGCCCCATCGGCGAGACGTTCCTACATGGGGCAGTCTGTGCAGTCTTTTCGGTCTAACAGATTTCGATCTAAGGCCAGAGGTGCCTCAACTGCAACTAGAGGCACCAGAAGTAAGTCAAGAAAACCTGCAAGCACGAGCTCTCAGGACCATACCACCAGTTCTGCTTCTGCTAACACCTCAGCATGAGGGTGCCCACCCACCCCGAGGGGATCTCGAGGGTGCCCACCCACCTCGAGGGGATCTCGAGGTGGGAGCTCGACTGTCACTTAAACTGCGTCTAGGAGGTTTCCTGCCAGGATACCTGGGTCAAGGATCTCCTTTCTCAGGGCTACAAGCTGGAGTTCGACTGTGTCCCTCCCCAACGATTTTTCAAATCAAGCTTACCAGCTTTGGAGGATATGCAGGTTGCATTGCAACAGGCCAAACAAAACTTGGTCCAGTCCAACGTCATTGTTCCAGTACCTATACCACAACGAGGCAAGGGTTATTACTCCAACCTGTTTGTGGTACCGAAACCAGATGGTTTGGTAAGGCCCATTTTGAATCTCAAGTCCTTGAACCCGTATTTTAAGGTTTTCAGGTTTAAAATGGAGTTCTTGCGAGCACTGATTGTCGGCCTGGAGGAACAGGAATTCATGGTCTCCCTGGATATCAAGGATGCCTACCTTCATATTCCGATTTGGCCACCTCATCAAGCGTATCTGAGGCTTGCCCTGCTGGATGATCACTACCAGTTCCAGGCCCTGCCCTTCGGCCTGTCCACAGCTCCGCGGGTTTTCATGAAGGTAATGGTGGAGATGATGGTCCAGGGGGTCAATGTGGTCCCTTACCTGGACGATCTTCTGATAAAAGCAAGATCCAGGGAGCTTTTATTGCTTCATATCATCGCACTATCCATCTTCTGTCACACCATGGGTGGATCCTCAATTTATGGAAGTCCCACCTGGAGCCTACTCAGCGGCTCCTGTTCCTGGGGATGTTGCTGGATACTGTGGTACAGAAGGTGTTCCTACCAGAGGACAAGGCGAGAACCCTTCAGGAGATGGTCCGAATGGTGCTCCGGCCTACTCGAGTGTCCATCCATCTTTGCATACGATTGCTGGTAAAGATGGTTGCCTCATACGAGGCAATCCAATATGGGAGGTTCCATGCCAGAACAATTCATTTGGATCTCCAGAGCAAGTGGTCTGGCTCACATCAACAGATGCACCAGCTAATCCTGCTGTCCCCTCAGGCCAAGGATTTCCATTTGGTGGTGGTTACAGTCCTCCAATCTCTTGGAAGGCCAGACTTTTGGGATTCAGGATTGGACCCTCCTCATGACGAATGCGAGTCTGAGAGGATTGGGATCTGTCACCCAAGGGGCGCAGTTCCAGGGCAGGTGGTCAGCCCACGAAAGCCTCCTTCCGATCAACATTCTGGAACTTCAGGCGATCTACAATACTCTCTTCAGGCCTCTCCTCTGCTCAAGGATCACGCGATCCAAGTACAGTCAGCCAACGCCACAGCAGTGGCGTATATACAATCAACAAAAAGCAGAGCCTGCATGCGAGAGGTGTCAGATACTCCTCTGGGCGGAAAGAATTGCAAGAGCCATGTCAGCAATCTTTATTCCGGGTGTGGAAAACTGGGAAGCAGACTTCCTAAGTCGTCACGATCTCCACCCGAGGGAGTGGGGACTCCACCATCCGGTGTTCCAGCAGATCATCCACCGGTGGGACTGCCCACAAATAGACATGATGGCTTTTCGACTCAGTAAGAAGCTTCACTGGTATTGCTCACGAACCAGGGACACTCAGGTGAGAACAGTGGATGCACTGACGTCGCCTTGGCCTTACCGGCTGGTCTACCTATTTCCTCTGATTCCGTTGCTCTCAAGGGTGCTCAAGCAAATCAGAAATCAAGGTGTTCAGGCAATTCTGATTGCCTCGGAGGGCGTGGTATGCGGATCTTACTGGACATGTCCATCGAAGACCCTTGGCCTCTACCACTCAGAAGGGATCTTCAACAAGGACCGTTCATCTACGGCGACTTCGTTTGATGGCATGGAGGTTGAGCGAAATATCCTAGTTCACAAGGGCCTTTCCGAAAAGGTTATTGCTACCATGGTTCAGGCCAGGAATTTTGCGCATCAAAACACTATCATCGTATCTGGAGGAGATATCTCTTGGTGCGAGGAACGCACGTATCCGCCTGCAGAGTTCCACTTGGGACGTTTCTTATGTTTCCTGCAGGCTGGTGTGGATAAGGGATTGCGTCTGGGTTCCATTAAGGACCAGATTTCAGCTCTTTCCATTTTCTTCCAGAAGAAATTGTCCGCGTTGCCAGAAGTGCAGACCTTCTTGCAAGGGGGGTACTCCACATACAACTATCTTTTGTGCCGCCTACGGCACCCTGGAATTTGAATGTGGTGTTGGACTTTCTACAGTCCTCCGGGTTTGAACCTCTGATGACTGTGGAAGACAAGTACCTCACGTGGAAGACTGTGATGTTACTGGCCCTGGCTTCTGCTTGACGTGTCTCAGAATTGGGGTCTTTATCGTGTAAAGTCCGTGCTTGGTCTTTAACAAGGACAGAGCGGAGCTCCGGACTAAACAGCAGTTCCTGACGAAGGTTGTCTCTGCATTTCACCTGAATCAACCTATTGTGGTTCCTTCCAGTCCTGATTCTTCTACTCCTCCAGAGGCATTGGATGCTCTGCGAGCCTTGAAGATCTATGTCAAGCGAACGGCTCGGATCAGAAAGACGGATTCTTTGTTCGTGCTCTAGGATGTGCAGAAAAATGGTTGTCCTGCTTCAAAGCAGTCCATTGCTCGTTGGCTTAGACTTACTATCCAACAGGCCTATGTGTCTGCAGCCTTGCCTGTTCCTAAGTCTCTGAAGGCCCACTCTACAAGATCGGTGGGGTCTTCCTGGGCTGCTGCCCGTGGAGTCTCGGTTTTTCAACTGTGCCGAGCAGTTACCTGGTCTGGGAAGAACACTTTTTTTGTTAAGTTCTACGGGTTTGATACCCTGGCCAAAGAGGATACCCAGTTTGGGCAGGTGGTGCTGCAGGAGTCTCCACACATTCCCTCCCGTTCTGGAAGCTTGGGGACATCCCCATCGTACTAGATTTCCCCAATATCCCTTATTGATGCTAAAGAAAATAGGTTTTTAATTACCTACCGGTAAATCCTTTTCTCGTAGTCCGTAAGGGATATTGGGCGCCTGCCTCAGTTCGTTGACTTTTTCTGCAGGGTCTCTCTTATGTGTTTACCTGTTGTTGTTGTTGTTAGCCGTTGCTGGTTATGTTAGTGGTGTGCTGGTATATAAATCTCACCACTCCTTGTTTTCATGTTCCTTCTCGTATATATGTCCTTTCTCCTTTGTGCACTGTTTTAGCTATAACTGCCTGTGGGAGGGGGCATAGGGGGGGAGGAGCCAGCACAACCAGTGAAGAAATTTAAAGTGCTCCAGCTCCTTTGGACCCCGTCTATACCCCATCGTACTAGTTTCCCCTAATATCCCTTATGGACTACGAGGAAAGGATTTACCGGTAGTTAATTAAAATCCTATTTTTGCATATAGCATGCATGCACATGTTTTATTGTTTTGTGTCTTTGTATCCAGTATTAAGGAGTAATTGTTCCAAAATGTCAGAGAATCTAACCCCATTTATCCATTATTTTTGTTATGTGAACCATGAATTGCATATTCATACCATCATGCAATTTATAGTTCACAGAACGAAAATTTGTTTATTTAATGTCCAGTTTATATAATGTGTGGCATCTTGGTTTCATATGGCTGTGCCAATTCCAATTGACACAGCCGTATGAAACCAAGGTGCCGCACAGTAAATAAATTGATGCGAACAGGAGTTATGTTCTGTATTCCATAGCAACCCATTGGCTTTGGACAGTCTTGCATTGTAGGTCTATTGTAAAGGTAATATGCTACAGAGTAAGTTCTACTTGCAGTCTTTTATTAAATAAGATCTGTAGTATACCTCCCAACCGCCCCGATTTGTAGATCTTGGCGGTAGTTCATCAGAAAGTAGGTGTGAGTGAGTGGGCATTGCATGGGTTCGGGGAGGGGGGGGTTACCCTAGTCTGCTTTCCCTGGTAAGTGTTGGAAGATATGCCTATAGTGTTTAAGAAATCCATATCTGCAATAAATATCTATATTACAATCTCCTGATTCACTCCTCTTTGTATATGCTTAGGACATTATGACTACACTTGATGATAAGCTGCTGGGAGAAAAGTGTCAGTACTACTACAGCAGCAGCAGTGATGATGAAGACAGCGAACAGGATCGCAACATACGACAAGGCGAGGTTGGAGAATCAGATGGTGGGAAAGAAGGAAGCGCTATTAATACAGGTAACTTCAAAAGCTGTAGCCATTTATTTATTTATTTTTGGTGGAGTATTTATCCCACAGTCATGGTTCAGTAGCTTTTCTCTTATGTCCTAGAGGATGCTGGGGTCCACATTAGTACCATGGGGTATAGAAGTGTTCACTAGGAGCCACTGGCACTTTAACAGTTTGAGAGTGTGGGCTGGCTTTTCCCTCTATGTCCCTCCTACCAGACTCAGTTTAGAAAATGTGCCCGAAGGAGCTGGTCACAGCTAGGGGAGATCCTAGAGCTTCTTTAGTTTTATTTTTTATCTAAGAGTTACTTAGGCACAGGGAGGCTGCTGGCAACAGCCTCCCTGCTTCGTGGGACTAAGGGGGGGGGGGGAATAGTGTCCGACCTGAGGGGTCTGAGCCACTATCTCGGCTGACAGGACACTGAGCTCCTGAGGGTAATGATCGTTAGCCGCCCCAGGCGACCGCTCACTCCCAAAGCATGCCGCCACCCCCTTACAGAGCCAGAATATTCCGGTGGCGAGTGAGTCACTGCCCCCCCCCCCTCCCCCCGGCAAGCGGGGAGCCGGTGTGAAAATGGCAGCAACAGGGTAGGAGCGTAGTATTAACTGCGCTCCGAAGGCTCAGCGGTACATAGTGCAGCGCTGTGAGGGGCGCCCTGAGCCAGCATCTATACCCTACACTGGTCGCAAGCCTGTCGGGGACCTCGGTTACACTGCCAGCAACAATCCTCAGGCCAGTATAAAAAAGCTAAAGAGCGGGAAGCAGCGCCATGTTAAGGGAGTGGAGCTTCTCCTCAGAGCGGACCCAGCAGCGTTCAGGACCATTTTCCTGCCTGCAGATCCTCTACAGAGACTCTGACAGGGAGAGCTGTCCCTCCAAGCAACTCCAGGGGGTTGTAGAAGGGGGAAGGGAGGCTGTGTAAACACTGTGTAGTCTATTAAGGTACACAGTAAGCGCCAGGTAGTGGTATTGTATCTACCAAGGAAAGCGCTGTATGTGGGTTGACTCCAATCTTTGTGTTTCTCTGTGGCATACTTGAGGGGGGGGGGGGGGTCTATGTGTCTGACATTTCCCTGTGTGTATGTGTGTGTTATCTCGCATAGCCATGTCTAGGGACTCTCAGGAGGAATCCATTCCATGTGCACAGGAATGTAATGTCTTATCTCAGAGCTCTATTAATAAGCCTGAGTGGTTAACCTCTATTGAGGGTATGATCTCTCAGATCTCTACTAGGGTAACTCATACTGAGACTGAAACCCACAGAAATGTGCACTTGCCCAAATTAATCAAGATGACATGGAGACCGACTCTGACATGGCAGACGGTGACTGGGATGTGCTGAGGGGGGACGGCATCCCTTGCGAAAGGGGTGCAGCTAATGATTGAGGCCATTAGAGATGTGTTAAATATTACTGACACAACACCTAAGCAGGTTGAGGAGGCTTACTTCACAGACAATAAGAAAACCTTGCTAACCTTCCCTGTATCTAAAGAATTAAACGCTTTATTTGAAAAATTCTGGGAAAACCCGGAGAAAAAAAATCCAGATCCCAAAAAGGGTTCTGGTTTCTTTTCCCTTCCCTGAGGAAGGTAGGAAAAATGGGAAAACCCACCCATAGTTGACGCGTCTGTATCCAGACTGTTGAAAAAGGTGGTTTTACCTGTCCCGTGATCTACCGCGTTAGAAGAACCGGCGGATCGTAAGATTGATACTACGCTCAAATCTATATACACTGCTTCAAGGGTGGCGTTGAGGCCTACTATTGCCTGCGCATGGATCTCTAAAGCTATAGTAAAGTGGTCAGGCACATTACTAGAGGATTTAGATTCACTGGATAGAAGTGACATTGAATTCTTTTTACGTAACATTCAGGATTCTGCGGGATTCATGGTGGAATCCATGAAGGACCTGGGTACGCTGACTGCAAGGATATCTTCCATGTCTGTCTCAGCTCGCAGGGGTCTCTAGCTACGCCAATGATCTGCAGACACGGAATCCAACCTACAGGTCAGGCTCTATTTGGGGAATCATTGGATGCGTGGATTTCCACGGCAACCGCGGGTAAGTCACCTTTTCTTCCCTCAGCTGCGCCTTCTACGAAGAAACCTTTTTCTTCATCGGCATCGCAGTCCTTTCGGACCGCTAAGACAAAGTCCAAGCCTCCTACCACCTTCTTTAGAGGTGGACGGGCAAAATCTAAAAAGCCTGCACCCGCAGGCTCCAAGCACCAGAAGCCTGCTTCTGGTACCTCAAAATCCCCAGCATGATGGTGGACCCCACAGCCTGGAGGACGGGCTGGTGGGGGCGAGACTCAGACGTTTCAGCCACGTCTGGGTGTCGTTCGGCCTGGATCCCTGGGTACAGGATATTGTGTCCCAGGGGTACAGGCTGGAGTTTCAAGAAACCCCACCTTACCGATTCTTCATATCAGGCTTGCCAGCTTTATTGACAGACAGAACTGTCCTACTAGAGGCTATCCAGAAATTGGAAATGTCAGAGGTCATTGTCTCAGTTCCACCTCATATGCACAACGTGGGTTACGATTCAAACCTTGTTGTGCTACCGAAACCGGATGGTTCGGTCAGACCAATCTTGAACTTGAAATCGTTAAACCCTTTTCTAAAGGAGTTCAAATTCAAAATGGAGTCTCTGAGAGCGGTGATCTCAGGTCTGGAGGAGGGTGAGTTTCTGGTATCCTTAGATATCAAGGATGCGTATCTCCACATTCCGATTTGGCCTCCGCACCAAGCTTATCTCAGATTTGCACTGTTAGACAGTCACTATCAGTTTCAGGCACTGCCATTCGGTCTCTCCATGGCACCAAGGGTGTTCACCAAGGTGATGGCAGAGATGATGGTTTTCACTCCCTGTCTGCGGAGGAGCATAATTCCATACCTGGGCGATCTGCTGATAAAGGCGTCGTCCAGGGAGAAGTTGTTGCAGTCCATTGCTCTCACGACTCATCTGCTCAGGGTCGATGGTTGGATCCTGAACCTTCCAAAGTCACATTTGGTGCCGATGAGGAGATTGTCTTTCCTGGGGATGATCCTTGACACGGGAGTGCAGAGGAGGGTATTTCTACCGATGGAGAAAGCGTTGGTGATAAAATCAATGGTCCGGGATGTCCTGAAGCCAGCCCGGGTATCGATTCATCAGTGCATTCGTCTTCTGGGGAAGATGGTTGCCTCTTACGAGGCTCTGCAGTTCGGAAGGTTTCATGCTCGATCCTTCCAATTGGATCTCCTAGACAAGTGGTCGGGTTCTCATCTACATATGCACCTGAGGATACGTCTGTTGCCGAAAGCAAGGATTTCACTCTGGTGGCTACAAATGCCTCACCTTCTGGAGGGCCGCAGGTTTGGGATTCAGGACTGGATCCTTCTAACCACGTATGCAAGTCTCCGGGGCTGGGGCGCAGTCACTCAAGGGATAACCTTCCAAGGAAGGTGGTCAAGCTTGGAATCCGGTCTTCCAATAAATATTCTGGAACTAAGAGCTGTGTACAACGGTCTTTTGCAAGCGGCAGATCTTCTGAAAGATCAGGGCATTCAGGTTCAGTCAGACAATGTGACGACAGTGGCCTACATAAACCGACAAGGCGGAAGGAGAGCAGAGCTGCAATGTCAGAGGTAACAAAAATCATCCTCTGGGCGGAAAAGCACGTAGTGGTGCTGTCAGTGATCTTCATTCCAGGAGTGGACAACTGGGAAGCGAACTTCCTCAGCAGACACTATCTCCATCCAGGAGAGTGGGACCTCCATCCAGAGGTGTTCACGGAGGTGACAACATTTGGGGGGGTTCCTCAAATAGACATGATGGCCTCCCGCCTCAACAAAAAACTTTAACGGTATTGCTCCAGGTCAAGAGACCCGCAGACAGTGGCGGTGGACGCCATGGTAACTCCGTGGGTGTTCCAGTCGGTGTACGCGTTTCCTCCACTTTCACTAATTCCAAGAATTCTAACGCTCATAAGGAGAACAGGAGTTCATGCAATCCTCATTGCTCCGGACTGGCCAAGAAGGGCTTGGTACGCGGATCTTCTGGATCTACTGCTGGAAGAGCCGAGGACCTGCTGCAGCAGGGGGCTGTTCGCTTATCAAGACTTACCGTGGATACGTTTGACAGCATGGAGGTTCAACGCCAGATCTTAGCTCGGAAGGGCATGCCGAACAAGGTTATTCCTACCCTGATACAGGCTAGGAAAGAAGTAACTTCTAAACATTACCATCGCATTTGGAAAAAGTATGTCTCTTGGTTTGAGTCCAAGAAGTTTCCTACGGTGGAGTTTCAACTGGGACATTTTCTCCTCCTTTTCCTGCAAGCAGGTGTGGATATGGGCCTGCGGTTGAAATCCGTAAAGGTCCGCCCTATCCATTTTCTTCCAGAAACAGTTGGCTTCCCTCCCTGAGGTTCAGACTTTTTTTGAAAGTGGTTCTGCACATCCTGTCTCCCTTTGTGCCACCTACGGCTCCCTGGGATCTTAAAGTGGTGTTACAGTTCCTCTAATCGGATTGGTTCAAACCTCTACCGGAGGTTGAGGTCAAGTTTCTCACGTGGAAGGCGGTCACTTTGTTGGCCTTAGCTTCTGCTAGACGTGTGTCGGAGTTGGGGCATTGTCTTGTAAGAGTCCATACTTGATCTTCCATGAAGATAGGGCTGAACTCCAGACATGTCAGCAGTTCCTCCCGAAGGTTGTGTCCCGCATTTCATATCAACCAACCTATAGTGGTGCCAGTTGCTACTGACTCCTCAATTTCATCAAAGTCCTTGGATGTTGTAAGGGCTCTGAAAATGTATGTGAAGAGGACTGCTCGTCACAGAAAATCTGACTTTTTTTTTTTTTTTTTTTTTTTTTTTGTCCTGTATGACCCCAAGAAACTAGGGTGTCCATATCGCTGGATCAGGTTCACTATCCATACTATATTGCAGAGCGGCTACTTGGTCTGGGTCGCACACGCTAAGTTCTACAAGTTCGATACTTTGGCCTCTGAGGACCTGAAGTTTGGTCAATTAGTTCTGCAAGAGCCTCCGCGCTCTCCCTCCTGCTTTGGGAGCTTTGGTACATCCCCATGGTACTAATGTGGACCCCAGCATCCTCTAGGACGTAGGAGAAAATAGGATTTTAATTACCAACCGGTAATTCCTTTTCTCGTAGTCCTGTAGAGGATGCTGGGCGCCCACCCAGCGCTTCGTGATCCTGCTGTGGTTACTTAGTTCAGTACTGCTTGGTTCTTGGTTAAGTACTGTGTACTTGGTTAAGTAATCTTGTTCAACCGTTGCTCAGTTTTCAAGCTGGTTAGCTTGGTTTGCCTTGTATGTGTGAGCTGGTGTGAATCTCGCCACTATCTGTGTAAAATCCTTCTCTCGAAGTTGTCAGTCTCCTCGGGCACAGTTTCTAGTGAGTCTGGTAGGAGGGGCATAGAGGGAGGAGCCAGCCCACACTCACTCTTAAAGTGCCAGTGGCTCCTAGTGGACCCGTCTATACCCCATGGTACTAATATGGACCCCACTATCCTCTACGGACTACGAGAAAAGGATTTACTGGTAGGTAATTAAAATCCTATTTCTCTGACGTCCTAGTGGATGCTGGGGACTCCGAAAGGACCATGGGGAATAGCGGCTCCGCAGGAGACTGGGCACAAAAGTAAAAGCTTTAGGACTACCTGGTGTGCACTGGCTCCTCCCCCTATGACCCTCCTCCAAGCCTCAGTTAGATTTTTGTGCCCGAACGAGAAGGGTGCATACTAAGGGGCTCTCCTGAGCTGCTTAGAGTAAAAGTTTAAATTAGGTTTTTTATTTTCAGTGAGACCTGCTGGCAACAGGCTCACTGCACCGAGGGACTAAGGGGAGAAGAAGCGAACTCACCTGCGTGCAGAGTGGATTGGGCTTCTTAGGCTACTGGACATTAGCTCCAGAGGGACGATCACAGGCCCAGCCATGGATGGGTCCCAGAGCCGCGCCGCCGGCCCCCTTACAGAGCCAGAAGACTGAAGAGGTCCGGAAAATCGGCGGCAGAAGACGTCCTGTCTTCAATAAGGTAGCGCACAGCACCGCAGCTGTGCGCCATTGCTCTCAGCACACTTCACACTCCGGTCACTGAGGGTGCAGGGCGCTGGGGGGGGGCGCCCTGAGACGCAATAAAAACACCTTATATGGCAAAAAATACATCACATATAGCTCCTGGGCTATATGGATGCATTTAACCCCTGCCAATTTTTCCTTAAAAAAGCGGGAGAAAGGCTCCGCCCCCTTCTCGGCGGCCTATCTCCTCAGCACACTGGCGCCATTTTTTCCTCACAGCTCCGTTGGAGGGAAGCTCCCTGACTCTCCCCTGCAGTCCTGCACTACAGAAACAGGGTAAAACAAGAGAGGGGGGGCACTAATTTGGCAGATAAATCTATACAGCAGCTATATAAGGGAAAAACACTTATATAAGGTTATCCCTGTGTATGTGTGTGTGTGTGTATATATATATAGATATATATATATATATATATATATATCTATCTATATAGCGCTCTGGTATGTGCTGGCAAACTCTCCCTCTGTCTCCCCAAAGGGCTAGTGGGGTCCTGTCCTCTATCAGAGCATTCCCTGTGTGTGTGCGCTGTGTGTCGGTACGTTGTGTCGACATGTATGAGGAGGAAAATGGTATGGAGGCGGAGCAATTGCCTGTATTAGTGATGTCACCCCCCTAGGGAGTCGACACCTGACTGGATGGTCTTATGGAAGGAATTACGTGATAGTGTCAGCACTTTACAAAAGACTGTTGACGACATGAGACAGCCGGCAAATCAGTTAATACCTGTACAGGCGTCTCAAACACCGTCAGGGGCTCTAAAGCGCCCGTTACCTCAGATGGTCGACACAGACCAAGACACGGACACTGACTCCAGTGTCGACGGTGAGGAAACAAACGTATTTTCCAGTAGGGCCACACGTTACATGATCACGGCAATGAAGGAGGTTTTGAACATTTCTGATACTACAAGTACCACAAAAAAGGGTATTATGTGGGGTGTGAAAAAACTACCCGTAGTTTTTCCTGAATCAGATGAATTAAATGAAGCGTGGGTTTCCCCCGATAAAAAACTGCTAATTTCTAAAAAATTATTGGCATTATACCCTTTCCCGCCAGAGGTTAGGGCGCGTTGGGAAACACCCCCTAGGGTAGATAAGGCGCTCACACGCTTATCAAAACAAGTGGCGTTACCGTCTCCTGATACGGCCGCCCTCAAGGAACCAGCTGATAGGAAGCTGGAAAATATCCTAAAAAGTATATACACACATACTGGTATTATACTGCGACCAGCAATCGCCTCAGCCTGGATGTGCAGTGCTGGGGTGGCTTGGTCGGATTCCCTGACTGAAAATATTGATACCCTGGACAGGGACAATATATTATTGACTATAGAGCATTTAAAGGATGCATTTCTATATATGCAAGATGCACAGAGGGATATTTGCACTCTGGCATCAAGAGTAAGTGCGCTGTCCATTTCTGCCAGAAGAGGGTTATGGACGCGACAGTGGTCAGGTGATGGGGATTCCAAACGGCATATGGAAGTATTGCCGTATAAAGGGGAGGAGTTATTTGGGGTCGGTCTATCGGACCTGGTGGCCACGGCAACGGCTGGGAAATCCACCTTTTTACCCCAGGTCACCTCTCAGCAGAAAAAGACACCGTCTTTTCAGGCTCAGTCCTTTCGTCCCCATAAGGGCAAGCGGGCAAAAGGCCACTCATATCTGCCCCGGGGCAGAGGAAGGGGAAAAAGACTGCAGCAGGCAGCCTCTTCCCAGGAACAGAAGCCCTCCCCCGCTTCTGCCAAGTCCTCAGCATGACGCTGGGGCCTTACAAGCGGACTCAGGCACGGTGGGGGCCCGTCTCAAGAATTTCAGCGCGCAGTGGGCTCACTCGCAAGTGGACCCCTGGATCCTGCAGGTAGTATCTCAGGGTACAAATTGGAATTCGAGACGTCTCCCCCTCGCCGGTTCCTGAAGTCTGCTTTACCAACGTCTCCCTCCGACAGGGAGGCGGTATTGGAAGCCATTCACAAGCTGTATTCCCAGCAGGTGATAATCAAGGTACCCCTCCTACAACAGGGAAAGGGGTATTATTCCACGCTGTTTGTGGTACCGAAGCCGGACGGCTCGGTGAGACCTATTTTAAATCTGAAATCCTTGAACACTTACATACAAAGGTTCAAATTCAAGATGGAATCACTCAGAGCAGTGATAGCGAACCTGGAAGAAGGGGACTATATGGTGTCTCTGGACATCAAGGATGCTTACCTCCATGTCCCAATTTGCCCTTCTCACCAAGGGTACCTCAGGTTTGTGGTACAGAACTGTCACTATCAGTTTCAGACGCTGCCGTTTGGATTGTCCACGGCACACCGGGTCTTTACCAAGGTAATGGCCGAAATGATGATTCTTCTTCGAAGAAAAGGCGTCTTAATTATCCCTTACTTGGACGATCTCCTGATAAGGGCAAGGTCCAGAGAACAGTTAGAGGTCGGAGTAGCACTATCTCAAGTAGTACTACGACCGCACGGATGGATTCTAAATATTCCAAAATCGCAGCTGATTCCGACGACACGTCTGCTGTTCCTAGGGATGATTCTGGACACAGTCCAGAAAAAGGTGTTTCTCCCGGAGGAGAAAGCCAGGGAGTTATCCGACCTAGTCAGGAACCTCCTAAAACCAGGCCAAGTGTCAGTGCATCAATGCACAAGGGTCCTGGGAAAAATGGTGGCTTCTTACGAAGCGATTCCATTCGGCAGATTCCACGCAAGAACTTTTCAGTGGGATCTGCTGGACAAATGGTCCGGATCGCATCTTCAAATGCATCAGCGGATAACCCTGTCTCCAAGGACAAGGGTGTCTCTCCTGTGGTGGTTACAGAGTGCTCATCTTCTAGAGGGCCGCAGATTCGGCATTCAGGACTGGATCCTGGTGACCACGGATGCCAGCCTGAGAGGCTGGGGAGCAGTCACACAGGGAAGAAATTTCCAGGGCTTGTGGTCAAGCATGGAAACGTCACTTCACATAAATATCCTGGAACTAAGGGCCATTTACAATGCCCTAAGTCAGGCAAGGCCTTCTTCAGGGTCAGCCGGTGTTGATCCAGTCGGACAACATCACGGCAGTCGCCCACGTAAACAGACAGGGCGGCACAAGAAGCAGGAGGGCAATGACGGAAGTTGCAAGGATTCTTCGCTGGGCGGAAAATCATGTGATAGCACTGGCAGCAGTGTACATTCCGGGAGTGGACAACTGGGAAGCAGACTTCCTCAGCAGACACGACCTCCACCCGGGGGAGTGGGGACTTCACCCAGAAGTCTTCCACATGATTGTGAACCATTGGGAAAAACCAAAGGTGGACATGATGGCGTCCCGCCTCAACAAAAAACTGGACAGATATTGCGCCAGGTCAAGGGACCCTCAGGCAATAGCTGTGGACGCTCTGGTAACACCGTGGGTGTACCAGTCAGTGTATGTGTTCCCTCCTCTGCCTCTCATACCCAAGGTACTGAGAATCATAAGAAGGAGAGGAGTAAGGACTATACTCGTGGCTCCGAATTGGCCAAGAAGGACTTGGTACCCGGAACTTCAAGAGATGCTCACGGAAGACCCGTGGCCTCTACCTCTAAGAAAGGACCTGCTCCAGCAGGGACCATGTCTGTTCCAAGACTTACCGCGGCTGCGTTTGACGGCATGGCGGTTGAACGCCGGATCCTGAAGGAAAAAGGCATTCCGGATGAAGTCATCCCTACCCTGATCAAAGCCAGGAAGGATGTAACCGTGCAACATTATCACCGTATTTGGCGTAAATATGTTGCGTGGTGTGAGGCCAGGAAGGCCCCTACAGAGGAATTTCAACTGGGTCGTTTCCTGCATTTCCTGCAAACAGGACTGTCTATGGGCCTAAAATTAGGGTCCATTAAGGTTCAAATTTCGGCCCTGTCAATATTCTTTCAAAAAGAACTAGCTTCAGTTCCTGAAGTTCAGACGTTTGTCAAGGGGGTACTGCATATACAGCCTCCTTTTGTGCCTCCAGTGGCACCTTGGGATCTCAATGTAGTTTTGGGGTTCCTAAAATCACATTGGTTTGAACCACTCACCACTGTGGACTTAAAATATCTCACATGGAAAGTGGTAATGCTGTTAGCCCTGGCTTCAGCCAGGCGTGTCTCAGAATTGGCGGCTTTATCCTATAAAAGCCCTTACCTAATTTTTCATACGGACAGGGCAGAATTGAGGACTCGTCCTCAATTCCTCCCTAAGGTGGTTTCAGCGTTTCACTTAAACAGCCTATTGTGGTACCTGCGGCTACTAGGGACTTGGAGGATTCCAAGTTGCTGGACGTAGTCAGGGCCCTGAAAATATATGTTTCCAGGACGGCTGGAGTCAGAAAATCTGACTCGCTGTTTATCCTGTATGCACCCAACAAGCTGGGTGCTCCTGCTTCTAAGCAGACTATTGCTCGTTGGATTTGTAGTACAATTCAGCTTGCACATTCTGTGGCAGGCCTGCCACAGCCAAAATCTGTAAAAGCCCATTCCACACGGAAAGTGGGCTCATCTTGGGCGGCTGCCCGAGGGGTCTCGGCTTTACAACTTTGCCGAGCAGCTACTTGGTCAGGGGCAAACACGTTTGCTAAATTCTACAAATTTGATACCCTGGCTGAGGAGGACCTGGAGTTCTCTCATTCGGTGCTGCAGAGTCATCCGCACTCTCCCGCCCGTTTGGGAGCTTTGGTATAATCCCCATGGTCCTTTCGGAGTCCCCAGCATCCACTAGGACGTCAGAGAAAATAAGAATTTACTTACCGATAATTCTATTTCTCATAGTCCGTAGTGGATGCTGGGCGCCCATCCCAAGTGCGGATTGTCTGCAATACTTGTACATAGTTATTGTTACAAAAATCGGGTTATTATTGTTGTGAGCCATCTTTTCAGAGGCTCCTCTGTTATCATGCTGTTAACTGGGTTCAGATCACAAGTTGTACGGTGTGATTGGTGTGGCTGGTATGAGTCTTACCCGGGATTCAAAATCCTTCCTTATTGTGTACGCTCGTCCGGGCACAGTATCCTAACTGAGGCTTGGAGGAGGGTCATAGGGGGAGGAGCCAGTGCACACCAGGTAGTCCTAAAGCTTTTACTTTTGTGCCCAGTCTCCTGCGGAGCCGCTATTCCCCATGGTCCTTTCGGAGTCCCCAGCATCCACTACGGACTATGAGAAATAGAATTATCGGTAAGTAAATTCTTATTTTTCACTAGGATTTATTCTGAGATGTATTATAGTAGAGCTGAAAGAAATAATACTTGAAGGCCAATGTTGAGGTACCAAGCATACATGCCATAGTATTCAGTACAGTAAAGCTCTGGACTTGTAATGCTACTCAGCTGTGTGAATCGCACAATATGCAGTGCTGAGAAGCATATCACTGTGTGTATATATAGAGAACCTCATGGGAAGATATTAGTAAGCCATATCAAAGGGGACAGCTACTCAGGAATTTAGCTTAACATAGCTGCGCCAAGAGTCCAGACAGCTGGCAAGTCAATTGCACATATTTAACTATAGTATATTCCTGCAAATTAATTCATGTTTTAATGAAATCCGTGTGCCAACTTCAGGGACCAAAAGCGGATTAGCGGCTCAGTTTAGTTAAAGGCAGTGTAACATTGCACATTTGCACACTTTACACTGCTCATACACCACTCATTTATAAGGTAGCCTGACATTGTGTATTTTTCTGCTTGCCACTATCGGTGTGCAATGTAAAATGCATGATGTTAGAACAATGATGGGTGTCATTGTCAGAACTCGTACACCATCCTAATGGCACATCAACCCTACTTTGCATTCAATTGAATTGCTTCTAAGCTATTCAAATAATGAACAACCAATTTACATCAAACCCTGAGCAACATCCCCAAACAGGTCATTTCAACTTTAAACTTGTCAATTATTTTGTACTGTCTGGACATGGCTACTAATAACAAATGCACAGACAAAATTCTTAAAGCTTTGTGTGCAAATGCTAGGAGCTTAGGAGACAAAATTCCAGAGCTAGTTGCAATAATGACAAGGGATAACCTGGATTTTGTGGCAATTACAGAGTCATGGTGCAATGAGAATCATGACTGGGACATAGTTATACCAGGATACAATTTATTTAGGAAGGATATAATAGGAAGAATGGGAGGAGGGGTAGCAATGTATGTGAAAAAAAGCATAAATGCTACTTTAATACAAAATATTGAAGACAAAACTGAGGCCCTCTGGGTCACCATAGAAACTGCAGAGAAGGACATTATTTGCATTGGGGTGATCTATAGACCACCAGGCCAGGGGCAGGATTTGGACAGGAACCTATTGTTGGACATCACTAAAATGGCTTTAAAGGGAGAAGTCATAATCATGGGAGACTTTAATTTACCAGATGTAAATTGGGAGGGGTCTTTTGCTAGTTCAGCTACAAGTGGCAAATTTCTACATTCCTTACAGGGAGCGCATCTCAAGCAATTGGTGAGGGAGCCCACTCGCAAAGACTCAATATTAGATTTAATTCTTACAAATGGTGATAGGATATCCGACACGTATGTGGGTGAGCACCTGGGATCCAGTGATCATCAAGCAGTATGGTTTAGTATAAAGACAGGATCCAACTCCTGTCACACAAAAACAAAGGTGTTGGATTTTAGAAATGCTGACTTTGCAAAAATGGGGAGATGTTTAAGTGATTCATTGGCAGACTGGAGGAACTTGGAAGGAGTGCAGGAGAGGTGGGAAAAACTGAAAAGTGCAATACTAAGTGCAACAGATCTTTGTATCAAAAGGGTTAGGAAAAGCACCAGGAAAAGGAAACCAGTGTGGTTCACAAAAGAAGTATCAACTAGTGTGAAGGTAAAAAAGATGGCTTTTAGGAAATACAAACAGACTCAAAATAATAACGACAAAGAGGTGTATCTGGACAGGAAGGATGCTAAGAAAGTGATAAGACATGCAAAGGCAGAAGCCGAGGAGAAAATGGCCCAGTCAGTAGATAAAGGGGGCAAAACTTTTTTTTTAAGTATATAAGTGAAAGGAGAAAATCAAATGGAGGAATAATAAGACTTAAGGCAGAGCGTGAGCATTTGGTGGAGGGAGATAAGGCAATAGCAGATCACCTAAATTATTTTTGGTCAGTATTTACTACAGAAGAAGGTATGGGGCCACAGTTAAGTTGCAAGGACATTCATAAAAATCTGGTAGATGAAAGTACATTTACAGAGGAGAAGGTCCTAGCAGAACTTTCAAAACTAAAAGTGGATAAATCAATGGGGCCAGATGGGATACACCCAAGGATATTCAAAGAGCTAAAAGATGTGCTGATTACACCTTTAACAGAATTATTTAACCAGTCTCTAAGTACAGGTGCCATTCCAGAGGACTGTAAAAGAGCAAATGTAGTTCCACTGCACAAGAGTGGAAGCAGGGAAGAAGCAGGTAACTACAGACCAGTAAGCCTTACATCAGTAGTGGGGAAAGTAATGGAAAAACTATTAAAAGAAAGAGTTGTGGAATATCTTAAATCAAAGAACTTACAGGATCCAAAACAGCATGGATTTACTGGTGAGAGATCATGTCAAACAAATCTTATTGACTTTTCTCTTACGTCCTAGAGGATGCTGGGGACTCCGTAAGGACCATGGGGCATAGACGGGCTCCGCAGGAGACATGGGCACTATAAATAACTTTAGAATGGGTGTGCACTGGCTCCTCCCTCTATGCCCCTCCTCCAGACCTCAGTTAGATCCTGTGCCCAGAGGAGACTGGGTGCATTACAGGGGAGCTCTCCTGAGTTTCTCTGATTAAAAGAATTTTGTTAGATTTTTTATTTTCAGGGAGCCCTGCTGGCAACAGGCTCCCTGCGTCGTGGGACTGAGAAGAGAGAAGCAGACCTACTTAAGTGATAGGATCTGCTTCTTAGGCTACTGGACACCATTAGCTCCAGAGGGATCGGAACGCAGGTCTCACCCTAGCCGTTCGTCCCAGAGCTGCGCCGCCGTCCTCCTTGCAGAGCCGGAAGATAGAAGCCGGGTGAGTATTAGAAGAAAGAAGACATCACAGGCGGCAGAAGACTTCTGATCTTCACTGCTGCGCGCCATTGCTCCTACACACAACACACACTGAGGCACGGATGGGTGCAGGGCGCAGGGGGGGCGCCCTGGGCAGCAATATAAAACCTCTAGGCTGGCATTTTAGTATATATGGGCTGCGGAGGCAATATATATACAAATCCCCCGCCAGTATTGTATTTTTGAGCGGGACCGAAGCCCGCCGCTGAGGGGGCGGAGCTTGATTCCACAGCACTGACCAGCGCCATTTTCTCCACAGCACACTGCAGAGAAGCTGGCTCCCCGGACTCTCCCCTGCTGAACACTGTGACACAGGGCTTAAAAAGAGGGGGGGGGGGGGCACTTAATTTGGCAGTGAATGTATATTGAATAATATTAAAGCGCTGTGTGTCTGGGAAATTGTTTTCCAGGGTCATTGGCGCTTGGTGTGTGCTGGCATACTCTCTCTGTCTCTCCAAAGGGCCTTATTGGGGGACTGTCTCCAGATTGGATATTTCCCTGTGTGTGTGGAGGTGTGGGTACGCGTGTGTCGGCATGTCTGAAGCGGAAGGCTCTTCTAGGGAGGAGGTGGAGCAAATGTGTGGTGTCTCCGTCGGCAACGCCAACACCTGATTGGTTGGATATGTGGAATGTTTTAAATGCAAATGTGAATTTATTACATAAAAGGTTGGACAAAGCGGAGTCCAGGGAAAATGCAGGGAGTCCATCCTTGCCTTTTACTATGTCACAGGGCCCTTCTGGGTCTCAGAAGCGCCCACTATCCCAAGTAGCAGACACTGATACCGACACGGATTCTGACTCCAGTGTCGACTACGATGATGCGAGGTTGCAGCCAAAGTTGGCAAAAAGTATTCATTATATGATTATTGCAATAAAAGATGTGTTGCATATCACGGATGACCTCTCTGTACCGGACACGAGGGTCCACATATTTAAAGAAAAGAAACCGGAGGTTCCCATGAGTTAAATGAGTTGTTTGAAAGGGCTTGGGAAACTCCAGACAAGAAACTGCAGATTCCCAAAAGGATTCTTATGGCGTATCCTTTCCCGGCTAAGGACAGGATATGGTGGGAATCCTCCCCCAGGGTGGACAAGGCGTTAACGCGCTTATCTAAAGAGGTGGTGCTGCCATCGCAAGATACCGCAGCCCTCAAGCATCCTGCTGATCGCAGGCAGGAGACTACCTTGAAGTCAATTTATACGCATACTGGTACCTTGCTCAGACCGGCGATAGCGTCGGCTTGGGTTTGTAGAGCTGTAGCAGCGTGGACAGATACCTTGTCTGTTGACATTGATACCCTAGATAAGGATACCATTTTACTGACCTTGGGTCATATAAAGGATGCTGTCCTATATATGAGAGATGCTCAGGGAGACGTTGGCCTATTGGGTTCCAGAGCCAACGCCATGGCGATTTCTGCTAGGCGAGCCCTGTGGACCCGCCAATGGACGGGTGATGCCGACTCAAAGAGGCATATGGAGGTTTTGCCTTACAAGGGTGAGGACTTATTTGGGGAAGGTCTCACGGAGCTGTTTTCCACAGCTACCGCAGGTAAATCAGTTTTTTAACCTTATGTTTCCTCACAGCCAAAGAAAACGCCACATTATCAGATGCAGTCCTTTCGGTCGCATAAATCCAAAAGAGTACGGGGATCTTCCTTTCTCGCCAGATGTAAGGGCAGAGGGAAAAAGCTGCCAGCTACAGCTAGTTCCCAGGAGAAGTCCTCCCCGGCTTCTACTAAATCCACCGCATGACGCTGGGGCTCCGCTGAGGGAGTCCGCCCCAGTGGGGGCACGTCTTCGACTTTTCAGCCACGTCTGGGTTCGTTCACAGGTGGATCCCTGGGCAATAGATATTGTTTCCCAGGGTTACAAGCTGGAACTCGAAGAGGTGCCTCCTCGCGGGTTTTTCAAATCGGCCCTACCAGCTTCTTCCCCAGAGAGGGAGGTAGTTTTAAGTGCAATTCAAAAACTGTGTCTTCAACAAGTGGTGGTCAAAGTTCCCCTGCTTCAACGGGACGGGGTACTACTCAACCCTGTTTGTGGTCCCGAAACCGGACGGTTCGGTCAGACCCATTCTGAATTTAAAATCCTTAAACCTATACTTGAACAGGTTCAAATTCAAAATGGAATCGCTCAGAGCGGTCATCGCCAGCCCGGAAGGGGGGATTATATGGTGTCTCTGGACATAAAGGATGCATACCTTCATGTCCCCATATATCCTCCTCATCAGGCGTTCCTGAGATTTGCTGTACAGGATTGTCATGACCAATTTCAGACGTTGCCGTTTGGATTTTCCACGGCCCCGAGGATTTTCACCAAGGTAATGGCGGAAATGATGGTGCTCCTGCGCAAGCAGGGAGTCGCAATTATCCCGTACTTGGACGATCTCCTGATAAAAGCGAGATCGAGAAAACCGTTGCTGAACAACGTGTCACTCTCCCTGAGGGTGTTGCAGCAGCACGGCTGGATTCTTAATCTACCAAAGTCACAGTTGGTTCCAACGACCCGATTGCCTTTCTTAGGCATGATTCTGGACACTGAACAAAAAAGGGTTTTTCTCCCGATGGAAAAGGCCCAGGAACTCCAGAACTTGGTCAGGGACCTATTGAAGCCGAAAAGGGTGTCGGTCCATCAATGCACTCGAGTTCTGGGAAAGATGGTGGCGTCTTACAAGGCCATTCCCTTCGGCAGGTTCCATGCGAGGACTTTTCAGTGGGACCTTCTGGACAAGTGGTCCTGGTCCCATCTACATATTCATCAGAAGATCAGCCTGTCCCCCAGGGCCAGGGTATCTCTCTTGTGGTGGGTGCAGAGTACTCCCCTTCTAGAGGGTCGCAGGTTCGGCATTCAAGACTGGGTTCTGGTGACCACGGACGCGAGCCTCCGAGGATGGGGAGCAGTCACACTGGGAAGAAGCTTCCCGGGACTGTGGTCAAGCCAGGAGGCTTGTCTACACATCAACGTACTGGAATTGAGGGCCATATACAACGGCCTACGTCAAGCGGAGAATCTTCTTCGCGACCTACCGGTTCTGATTCGATCCGACAACGTCACAGCCGTGGCTCATGTAAACCGCCAAAGCGGGACAAGGAGCATAGTGGCAATGGCGGAAGCCACCAGGATTCTGCGCTGGGCGGAAAATCACGTAAGCGCTCTGTCAGCGGTATTCATTCCGGGAGTGGACAACTGGGAAGCAGACTTCCTCAGCAGACACGATCTCCATCCAGGAGTGTGGGGTCTTCATCAAGAAGTCTTTGCAGAAATAACAAGTCTTTGGGGGCTTCCTCAAATAGACATGATGGCGTCACGCCTCAACAAGAAGCTTCCGAGGTATTGTCAGGTCAAGGGACCCTCAGGCGGTAGCAGTGGACACCCTGGTGACACTGTGGGTGTTTCAGTCGGTTTATGTGTTCCCTCCTCTTCCTCTCATCTCAAAAATATTGAGAATCATAAGACGAAAAGGAGTACAGACAATTCTCATTGTTCCAGATTGGCCTCGAAGGGCCTGGTATCCGGATCTGCAGGAAATGCTCACAGAAGATCCGTGGCCTCTTCCTCTCAGAGAGGACCTGTTGCACCAGGGGCCCTGTCTGTTACAAGACTTACCGTGGCTGCGTTTGACGGCATGGCGGTTGAACGCCGGATCCTAGCCGGAAAGGGCATTCCGGACGAGGTCATCCCTACTCTGATAAAGGCTAGGAAGGAGGTGACAGCGAGACATTATCACCGTATCTGGAGGAAGTATGTCTCTTGGTGTGAAAGCAAGAATGCTCCTCCGGAAGATTTCCATCTGGGCCGTTTTCTCCACTTCCTACAGACTGGGGTGAATATGGGCCTAAAATTAGGCTCCATTAAGCTTCAGATTTCGGCCCTATCCATTATCTTGCAGAAGGAATTGGCTTCTCTCCCAGAAGTCCAGACTTTTGTGAAGGGAGTGCTGCATATCCAGCCTCCTTTTGTGCCTCCAGTGGCACCATGGGACCTTAACGTGGTGTTACAATTCCTTAAATCTCCCTGGTTTGAGCCTCTTCAATCCGTGGAATTTAAAGTATCTCACTTGGAAGTTGGTCATGTTGTTGGCCTTGGCATCGGCAAGGCGAGTGTCTGAGTTGGCGGCTTTGTTTCGCAAGAGCCCCTATCTGATTTTCCATGTGGATAGAGCTGAGTTGCGGACTCGTCCTCAATTTTTGCCTAAGGTGGTTTTCTCTTTTCATATAAACCAACCTATTGTGGTGCCTGTGGCTACGCGGGACTTGGAGGATTCAGAGTCCCTTGATGTGGTCAGGGCATTGAAAATTTATGTAGCCAGAACAGCTCGGGTTAGGAAAACAGAGGCACTGTTTGTCCTGTATGCAGCCAACAAGGTTGGCGCTCCTGCTTCTAAGCAGACTATTGCTCGCTGGATCTGTAACACGATTCAGCAGGCTCATTCTACGGCTGGATTACTGTTACCAAATTCGGTAAAGGCCCATTCCACTAGGAAGGTGGGCTCTTCTTGGGCGGCTGCCCGAGGCGTCTCGGCATTACAGCTTTGCCGAGCGGCGACTTGGTCGGGTTCAAACACCTTTGCAAAATTCTACAAGTTTGATACCCTGGCTGATGAGGACCTCATGTTTGCTCAATCGGTGCTGCAGAGTCATCCGCACTCTCCCGGCCGTTTTGGAGCTTTGGTATAATCCCCATGGTCCTTACGGAGTCCCCAGCATCCTCTAGGACGTAAGAGAAAATAAGATTTTAAACCTACCTGTAAATCTTTTTCTCCTAGTCCGTAGAGGATGCTGGGCGCCCGTCCCAGTGCGAACAACATTCTGCAAGACTTGTATATAGTTATTGCTTGCATAAGGGTTATGTTACAGTTTTGATCGGTCTTTGATGCTGTTTGTTTCATACTGTTGACTGGTTCGTATATTCCAGGTTATACGGTGTGGATGGTGTGGGCTGGTATGAATCTTGCGGTTGGATTAACAAAATCCTTTCCTCGTACTGTCCGTCTCCTCTGGGCACAGTTTCTCTAACGGAGGTCTGGAGGAGGGGCATAGAGGGAGGAGCCAGTGCACACCCATTCTAAAGTTCTTTATAGTGCCCATGTCTCCTGCGGAGCCCGTCTATACCCCATGGTACTTACGGAGTCCCCAGCATCCTCTACGGACTAGGAGAAAAAGATTTACCGGTAGGTTTAAAATCTTATTTTTTGACTCTGACGAAAATAATAGATCAAGGGGGAACTGTAGATGTAGCATATCTAGACTTTAGTAAGGCATTTGACACTGTCCCACATCGCAGACTGCTAAATAAACTTGAAAGCGTGGGGGTGGATTATAAAACAGTTAAATGGATAAGAAACTGGTTGCAGGATAGGAAACAGACAGTTGTAGTTAATGGAGTGCAGTCTATGGAGGGAAATGTTACCAGTGGAGTACCCCACGGATCTGTACTTGGTCCAGTTCTCTTTAATATCTTTGTTGGTGACATTGCAAATGGTATTGAAGGGAAGGTATGCCTTTTTGCAGATGATACAAAGTTATTCAACAGAGTAGACACACCGGGAGGGGTTAAACAAATGATGGATGACCTAGGTAGGCTTGAGAAATGGTCAAGAACGTGGCAACTACAGTTTAATGCTAAAAAATGCAAAATCATGCACTTGGGTCTCAAAAACCCAAAGGCTAAATATAGTATCAAGGGTACTATAATGGAAACTACTGAGGAGGAAAGGGATTTAGGAGTCACTATTTCAAGTGACTTGAAGGCAGGAAAGCAATGCAACAAAGCAATGAGAAAGGCAAGTCAGATGCTTGGTTGCATAGGGAGAGGAATCCGTAGCAGGAAAAAAAGTGATAATGCCACTGTATAGGTCATTGGTACGTCCCCATCTGGAATACTGTGTCCAGTTCTGGAGACCATATCTCCAGAAGGATATAAATACATTAGAGTGTGTACAAAGAAGGGCAACTAAAATGGTGCATGGCCTACATCACAAAACTTACCCGGAAAGGCTAAAAGATCTTAACATGTATAGTTTGGAGGAGAGAAGGGAAAGGGGGGACATGATAGAAACTTTCAAACATATCAAGGGTCTAAACAAAGTTCAGGAGGGAAACATTCTTCAAAGGAAGAGAAGTATTAGAACTCGAGGACATACACTGAGACTGGAGGGGGGGAGGTTCAGGGGAAATTTAAGGAAAAATTACTTCACAGAAAGGGTAGTGGATAAGTGGAATAGCCTCCCATCAGAGGAGTTAGAGGCTAAGACTGTAGAGCAATTTAAACATGCTTGGGATAGGCATATGAATATCCTTACAAAGAATTAAGGTTCAAAAGGGGTTGAGATTGCCTAAAGCAGGGGTGGGGAACATTTTTTTCTAGCGAGGGCCATTTGGATATTTATAAAATCCTTCGGGGGCCATACAAAAATTCTCAATTTAAAAAAATTACCCTGCCCCCCCAGTAGGTCTGCCCCTTAGAGGTACTGTGTGTGCGCGCCCCAAAAAATGGGTATGGCCAGTTAAAATGGGACGTGATACACATATGCCCCCAATAGTGCAGTGCCAGATCCACAATTGCCCTCACAGTGCCAGGTATACAAATGCCCCTCACAGTGCCAGATATACAAATGCCCCTCACAGTGCCAGGTATACAAATGTCCCTCACCGTGCCAAGTATACATATGCCCCTCACCGTGCCAGGTATACAGATGCCCCCACCGTGCCAGGTATACAAATGCCCCCCACAGTGCCAGGTATACAAATGCCCCCCACCTTGCCAGGTATACAAATGCCCCCCACCTTGCCAGGTATACAAATGCCCCCCACCGTGCCAGGCATACAAATGCCCCTCACCGTGCCAGGCATACAAATGCCCCTCACCGTGCCAGGTATACAAATGCCCCTCACCGTGCCAGGTATACAAATGCCCCTCACCGTGCCAGGTATACAAATGCCCCCCACCGTGCCAGGTATACAAATGCCCCCCACCGTGCCAGGTATACAAATGCCCCTCACCGTGCCAGGTATACAAATGCCCCTCACCGTGCCAGGTATACAAATGCCCCTCACCGTGCCAGGTATACAAATGCCCCCCACCGTGCCAGGTATACAAATGCCCCCCACCGTGCCAGGTATACAAATGCCCCCCACCGTGCCAGGTATACAGATGCCCCCCACCGTGCCAGCTATACAGATGCCCCCCCACCCGTGCTGCTACCGCTGTTTGCTGACGGGGAGGAGAGAGCGGCTATGTCGGGTGGCGGCGGCGGCGTGTAGGACTTCAAACCAGCCGCAGGTGCGAGAGCCAATCAGAGCTCGCGGGCCGGCAGCTGTGGCTCCTGATTGGCTCACGAAGTGGCGGCTAGTTTGAAGTCCTACACGCCGCCGCCGTCATCCAACATCGCCGCGCTCTTCTCCCTGTCCTAACAGCTGAGACACGCTGCCGCCGGACTGAGCGGCGGCATGTCTCACTGACAGAAGCAGGTGGGCAGGAGCAAACGGCTTCACGGGCCGGATGTTCCCCACCCCTGGCCTAAAGGATAAAAAAAAAAGGGGGGCAGACTAGATGGGCCAGGTGGTTCTTATCTGCTGTCAAATTCTATGTTTCTACATGTGTCACATACTGTATATCTTCTGAAATGAGCATTATTAATGTGATAATATAATATATTTTGTATGCAAACAGATTGGATTGAATTGTGATCATGTCTGTAAAGTATCAGAAAAGATGTAAAAGGTTTTGTACTGTTTACTGATTAAGTTATAATTCACACTCAGGATTTCCTCCCCTTAAGCATAAGCACTGACCCCAGAATGACTTCCCGGGAGAGAAAGTTTTAAACAAAAAAAAAACAACAACCTACATGTTATAAAAATTTTATTGGTTCTGGTGGCCTATTGCAGTTGAAGGTCTGTCCAGCTTATTCTGCCTTTTCCTGGGCATACAGATGATATAAACTACATTAAATCCCTTCTGTATTCAATCTAAAATGCAATAGGTATTGTCCTTTAATACTTTAATTCATAAGCCATTTATGAAGAAAACTATTGCTTTAGCTGTGAATGGGTTTTATTAACCCTTAGCATGCAACAAGAGGCTGTGTTAACCCTTTGAATGCTGTTGTGTAAACGGCTGATGTTTAACGAATAAGGAGCATATTGTGTCAGTGGGTATTATATTGATCTCATTAGGTAGGTTTGCAGTCCCATTGCCTTAACCACTTACCTGGCTTTACCACATGGGCTGCAACCGCAGCCAGGTGGGCTTTACATGACACTGCTGCATACCATGTGTATGTATTGTCTGCTGTGTCCTGGTCTATTATGGAGGAAATGCGTTCAGCACGTATACAGAACGGATCTCCTCCTCCTATTCCAGCCACCCAAGGAGTAATATTGTGAGTGGCAACATCACTCCTGAAATCGTGCCCCAGAATGCTCTGTGAACATCCCTCTGGGGCACACATACCATAACAAAAGTGTAAGGAGGGGTAGGTAGTTCCCCACTGAGCACTAGTATGCTGATCTGTTGAAGCAGCATTACTTAATAAAGTGCAGTAGTGATATTTTGGAGGCTTAATAGGTGGTGGTTTTAATAATGAATCTATCTGAACTACTGAAAAACCATTACATCTGAACAAATAATAAAACGGGTTTAAAAAATAAAATTGTAACCTAAAGTGCAAATACAACTTTTTTAATTGTGCGTTAGTCACAGCATAACTGTATTGATGCAATGTACAGTCTCCTTTTATGCATTCTGCTTTCCATGCTTTTTGGAAGGAAGTAGGTTCAGGGGAAATTTGAGGAAAACTTACTTCACAGAAAGGGTAGTGGATTTATGGAATAGCCACCCATCAGAGGTGGTAGAGCAATGTAAACATGCTTGAGGTAAACTTTAAGGATATCCTTACAAAGAAATAAGGATCACATAGGATTTTAGGTTACCATAAGCACTGGTTCCAAAACATGGGTCCTCAAGGCACCCCAACGGTCCAAGTTTTAAGTATAACCATGGCTAAACACAGATTCTTAAATCAAAGTGACTGAGGTACTCATTAATTCACCTGTGCTCAATCATGGATATCCTTAAAACCTGGACCTTTGGGGTGCCTTTAGAACCGCATTTAGGAGCAACTTTCATAAGGTTAAAAAAGGGCAGACTAGATGGACTAAGTGTTTCTTACCTGCCATCAAATTCTGTGTTTCTATGCTTTTTGCTCTATAGGTCCAAAAGGGGTCATTAATGACTGGAGGCTTTACAAACAGATGGAGACTGAGCAAAACGAGGAACAACGGAGGGAGATGGAGCAGCTTATTAAGAAGCTCTCTATGACGTGTAAATCTCACCTTGATGAAGAGAAGGACAAACAGAAACAGAAAGATCTTCAAGAAAAGATAAATGGGAAGGTAAAATCTAATAACATTTTAATTACTTGAAGCTCCATTTGTAATTAGCATTTTGCTTCATATCTGCTTAATTGTTTCATAGCGATACATCAAGGGAATTGAGATTTTAAACGTTTGTAGAATATTTATTATGTTGCTTATTAACAGGATGCAGATTAGCATACAATATTTTTCACATAATACAATCATTTTTGAAATTCATTAGAGTTTATTTACTTTTTTGTTTACTTTATCCCTTTTCCGGACTAGGTTTGTCTTTTAAAAATAAAGTAAATGGTTTTACAGCAGTGTGGATCTTATTACTAACTCTTGTGTGTGGTATAGGCAAAAATAGTGATCAAACTTCTTTATAACGAATATAAGGTACATTTACTCATGTGCCAATGGCCTTATATTGAATAGTATAAGATCAAGGTTTTCTCCAGTGCTGGAAGGATAACTTAAATGTTAGCCTGAGAAATAGTATCTATGGCGCATTAGTGAATGGTGGGACAGATATCTTAGGGGGTGATTCAGACCTTATCTCTGGGCTGCTGATGTTGCTGTCCTGCGTTCAGATAGTCGCCGCCCCCAGGGCAAGTGTAAATTCGCTGTGCCAGTGTGCGATTCTACTGTATGTGTACGCCGGGCTGCTAAAACACTGAAATTCTTAGAAAACCAATTATGTGAACACATTTTATGAAAATGTAAAAAAAAAAAATTTAAATCCCATTTATACAAAATATTGGCATGATATAATTAAGAAATAAATTAATAAAAATGTAATTAATAAATTTTAAAATAACTAAAAATCTCTCGCTGTTTCTACAGCACATTTCATGGATTCATTTTCCAGGTTTGCGTATTCACTTAGCGCTAGCCTTACGTTCTGATTTGACTTACACTGACTGCAATTCATATTTGACAGTAACCAGTCTGTCAACTCACTTTACCAGTTCACGAGATAAAATAGTCCTAGTAACAATATACACATTATGGCAATCTTGTCCTCTTAGGCTGGGTACACCTCACGACCAGCTGAATCGTGGCTGACAGATGACTATATTGGTCACCCATACACAAAACGATATAGCGCATGACTGCAGAACATTATGTGTGACTACCCCAATATTGGCAGATGGGAGTGCGCAATAACGAGTATACAGCAGACAGTGTGTGCGATACATCGTCTGATGTGTACCCAGCCTAAGAGACAGCAGTAACACTGAAAAGAATATTGGGGAGGATAGCAATTGTAATAGTGTCAAATATTGCTGAGGTTTTCATTCTTCTTTTCAGATGAACTTGCAAGAATACAATAAGCTGAATGAGGAAGATGAAGATTTCTTGCAGCAATACAGGAAACAAAGAATAGAGGAGATGAAAAATCAACTCTGCCAATCTAAGCTCTTCAAGCAAGTGTATGAAATTAACAGTGCTGAGGAATTCTTGGATACTGTAGATAAAGAACATAAAAATACTCTTGTGCTAATTCTCATTTACGAGGATGATATTCCTGGTGCAGAGGCTGCAAATGGCAGCATCATCTGCCTGGCGTCAGAGTACCCCGGAGTGAAATTCTGTAAAGTAAAAAGCTCTCTTTTAGGAACCAGCACTAAATTCACCAAGAATGCTTTGCCAGCTCTACTTGTATATAAAGCGGGGGAATTGATTGGGAATTTTGTTCGGATAACAGATCAACTTGGAGAAGACTTTTTTGCTGTTGACCTGGAATCGTTTTTGCACGAATGCAGCTTATTACCAGAGAAGGATCTGTTATGCTCTACAATTTGTAATCCGTCTATTCATTGCTATAGTGATGACAGCGACCTAGAAATAGACTAAATGATGAATATCACTAGTTCAGAGCTATCCTGCCAGTAATTGTACATAGAAGCAACATTATTTACATACTATTTAATACAATTTTTTTTTTATATATATATATTTTTTTTAAATATATAAGAGGTAAAATAAAGTGTAACCTGTTTTAGCATAATGTTTGTCAATCTCTCATTAGCTATGAAGTCGCAAGAAACCAGTTTCATTTCATATACTTTGTGTTTGTTTCTATTAATCCCAATACTTTCTATATTTATGTATATTAGTAGCTACAGGGTAATTTATGCATTTCCAAAAGTGGCAGATGTGAAACGGGAAGACCATTTACCAATAAATAACAAGTTGTGGACTATAATAATAAACTTGACCTTCTTCTCATTAAGTTCACCATTGATGCTTATTATAGTTAAATGTAATTCACCCACACTGTATTTCAGGTTTATGTTCTTGTATATTTAAAGTAGTATTTTAAAATGGTTATTTTCTCTAACGTCCTAGAGGATGCTGGGGACTCCGTAAGGACCATGGGGAGAGACGGGCTCCGCAGGAGACATGGGCACTTTAAGAAAGAATTTAGTTCCTGGTGTGCACTGGCTCCTCCCTCTCTGCCCCTCCTCCAGACCTCAGTTTGATTCTGTGCCCAGAGGAGCTGGGTGCTTTTCAGTGAGCTCTCCTGAGTTTGCTGATAGAAAGGTTTTTTTTTTTTTTTTTTTTTAGGTTTTTTATTTTCAGGGAGCTCTGCTGGCAACAGACTCCCTGTATCGTGGGACTGAGGGGAGAGAAGCAGCCCTACTCTCTGAAGCTAGGTCCTGCTTCTTAGGCTACTGGACACCATTAACTCCAGAGGGATCGGTACGCAGGATCTCACCCTCGCCGTCCGTCCCAGAGCCGCGCCGCCGTCCCCCTCGCAGAGTCGGAAGACTGAAGCCGGGTGAGTATGAGAAGCAAGAAGACTTCACAGGCGGCAGAAGACTTTGTGATCTTCACTGGAGGTAACGCACAGCACTGCAGCTGTGCGCCATTGCTCCACACACCTACACATACTCCGGTCACTGTTAGGGCGCAGGGGGGGGCGCCCCTGGGCAGCATTTGGGACCTCATTCTGGCAAATAAACACATATATACAGCTGGGCACTGTATATATGTAGGAGCCCCCGCCAAAGAAATAAAATTTAAGCGGGACAGAAGCCCGCCGCCGAGGGGGCGGGGCTTCTCCCTCAGCACTCACCAGCGCCATTTTTTCTCCACAGCACGCTGAGAGGAAGCTCCCCAGGCTCTCCCCTGCTGATACACGGTAGAAGAGGGTTGAAAAGAGAGGGGGGGCACATAATTAGGCGCAAAAAAAGTATATCAACAGCAGCTACTGGGTTAACATTAAGTTACTGTGTTATTCCTGGGTTATATAGCGCTGGGGTGTGTGCTGGCATACTCTCTCTCTGACTCTCCAAAGGGCCTCGTGGGGGAACTGTCTTCAGAAAGGACATTCCCTGTGTGTGTGGTGTGTCGGTACGCTTGTGTCGACATGTCTGATGTGGAAGGCTATGTGGGAGAGGTGCGGGAGCAAATGAATGGTGTCTCCGCCGACGGCGCCGACACCTGATTGGATGGATACGTGGAAGGTTTTAAATGATGTTAATTCTTTGCATAAAAGATTAGACAAGGCTGATGCAGTGGGACAGTCAGGGTCTCAACCCGTGCCTGATCCTATGTCGTAGGGGCCGTCAGGGTCTCATAAGCGCCCACTATCCCAAATTGTTGACACAGATACCGACATGGATTCTGACTCCAGTGTCGATTACGATGATGCAAAGTTACAGCCAAAGTTGGCTAAATCACTCAGATATATGATTATAGCAATTAAGGAGGTTTTGCACATCACAGAGGAAACCCCTGTCCCTGACACAAGGGTTTATATGTATAAGGGAAAGAAACCTGAGGTAACTTTCCCCCCCCTCACACGAACTGAATGAGTTATGTGAAAAAGCTTGGGAATCTCCAGATAAAAAACTGCAGATTTCCAAACGGATTCTTATGGCGTATCCTTTCCCGCCAACGGACAGGTTACGATGGGAATCCTCCCCTAGGGTGGACAAAGCTTTAACTCGCTTATCCAAAAAGGTAGCCCTGCCGTCGCAGGATACGGCTACCATCAAGGATGCTGCTGATCGCAAACAGGAGGGTACCCTGAAGTCCATTTATACACATTCAGGTACCTTGCTCAGACCGGCAATCGCGTCGGTCTGGGTCTGTAGTGCAGTAGCGGCATGGACTGATAACTTATCAGAGGAGTTTGATACCCTAGATAGGGATACTGTTTTATTGACCCTGGGGCATATTAAAGACGCTGTCCTTTATATGAGAGATGCTCAAAGAGACATTAGTCTGCTGGGTTCTAGAATAAACGCAATGTCAATTTCTGCCAGAAGGGTCCTGTGGACTCGGCAATGGACAGGTGATGCCGACTCAAAACGGCATATGGAGGTTTTACCTTACAGGGGTGAGGAATTGTTCGGTGAAGGTCTCTTGGACCTGGTCTCCACAGCTATGGCTGGAAAGTCAAATTTTTTGCCTTATGTTCCCTCACAGCCTAAGAGAGCACCGCATTATCAAATGCAGTCCTTTCGTTCACAAAGAAACAAAGTCCGAGGTGCGTCCTTTCTTGCCAGAGGGAGGGGCAGAGGAAAGAAGCTGCACAATACAGCTAGTTCCCAGGAACAGAAGTCCTCACCGGCCTCTGCAAAATCCACCGCATGACGCTGGGGCTCCACTGGCGGAGTCGGGGCCAGTGGGGGCGCGTCTTCGGAATTTCAGCCACATGTGGGTTCACTCCCAGGTGGATCCCTGGGCAATAGAAATTGTCTCAGGGTTACAAGCTGGAATTCGAAGAGGTGCCTCCTCGCCGGTTTTTCAAATCGGCCCTACCGTCTTCCCCCCTAGAGAGGGAGATAGTGTTAAATGCAATACAAAAATTGTATCTTCAGCAGGTGGTGGTCGGTTCCCCTCCTTCAACAGGGAAGGGGGTATTATTCGACCATGTTTGTGGTTCTGAAACCGGACGGTTCGGTCAGACCCATATTGAATTTAAAATCTCTGAACCTATACTTGAAGAGGTTCAAGATGGAATCGCTAAGAGCGGTCATCGCCAGCCTGGAAGGGGGGGATTTTATGGTGTCACTGGACATAAAGGATGCGTACCTTCATGTCCCCATTTATCCACCTCATCAGGCGTACCTAAGATTTGCGGTACAGGACTGTCATTACCAATTTCAGACGTTGCCGTTTGGTCTCTCAACGGCTCCGAGGATTTTCACCAAGGTAATGGCGGAAATGATGGTGCTCCTGCGCATGCAGGGTGTCACAATTATCCCGTACTTGGACGATCTCCTCATAAAAGCGAGATCAAGAGAGCAGTTTCTGAACAGCGTACAACAACACGGCTGGATTCTCAATATCCCAAAGTCGCAGTTGGTTCCTACGACTCGTCTGCCCTTCTTGGGCATGATTCTGGACACGACCCAGAAAAGGGTTTATCTTCCGATAGAAAAAGCCCAGGAACTTATGACTCTGGTCAGGAACCTTTTGAAAACAAGACAGGTGTCCGTGCATCATTGCACTCGAGTCCTGGGAAAGATGGTGGCCTCATACGAGGCCATTCCCTTTGGCAGGTTCCATGCGAGGACTTTCCAATGGGATCTGTTGGACAAGTGGTCCGGATCACATCTACAGATGCATCGGTTGATCACCCTGTACCCCAGGGCCAGGGTGTCACTCCTGTGGTGGCTGCAGAGTGCTCACCTTCTCGAGGGCCGCAGATTCGGCATTCAGGATTGGATCCTGGTGACCACGGACGCAAGCCTCCGCGGTTGGGGAGCAGTCACACACGGAAGAAATTTCCAGGGTCTTTGGTCAAGTCAAGAGACTTGTCTGCACATCAACATCCTGGAATCAAGGGCCATATACAACGCCCTACGTCAAGCGGAGGCCTTACTTCGCGACCAACCAGTTCTGTTCCAGTCGGACAACATCACCGCAGTGGCTCATGTAAACCGCCAAGGCGGCACAAGGAGCAGAGCGGCAATGGTAGAAGCCACCAGGATTCTTCGCTGGGCGGAGAATCATGTAAGTGCACTGTCAGCAGTGTTCATTCCGGGAGTGGACAACTGGGAAGCAGACTTCCTCAGCAGACACGACCTACACCCGGGAGAGTGGGGACTTCATCCAGAAGTCTTTGCACAGATTGTGAGTCAGTGGGAACTGCCACAGATAGACATGATGGCGTCCCGCCTCAACAAAAAGCTGCAGAGGTATTGCGCCAGGTCAAGAGACCCTCAGACAGTAGCGGTAGACGCCCTCGTGACACCGTGGGTGTTCCGGTCCGTCTATGTATTTCCTCCTCTTCCTCTCATACCAAAGGTGTTAAGAATAGTAAGAAGAAAAGGAATGAGAACAATCCTCGTTGTTCCAGATTGGCCACGACGGACCTGGTGTCCAGATCTGCAGGAAATGCTCACGGAAGATCCGTGGCCTCTTCCTCTAAGGCAGGACCTGTTGCAACAGGGTCCCTGTCTGTTCCAAGACTTACCGCGACTGCGTTTGACGGCATGGCGGTTGAACGCCGGATCCTAGCGGAAAAAGGTATTCCGGTGGAGGTTATCCCTACGCTGATGAAGGCTAGGAAGGAAGTAACAGCAAAACATTATCACCGTATATGGCGAAGATATGTTTCTTGGTGTGAGGCCAGGAATGCTCCTACGGAAGAATTCCATCTGGGCCGTTTCCTTCACTTCCTACAAACGAGTGGATTTGGGCCTTAAATTAGGCTCCATTAAGGTCCAGATTTCGGCCCTATCCATTTTCTTTCAAAAAGAATTGGCTTCTCTCCCAGAAGTTCAGGCTTTTGTTAAGGGAGTACTGCATATTCAGCCTCGGGTGGCGCCTTGGGACCTTAATGTGGTCTTGGGCTTCCTAAAGTCACACTGGTTTGAACCACTGAAAACTGTGCAGTTGAAATATCTCACTTGGAAGGTGGTCATGTTATTAGCCCTGGCTTCGGCTAGGCGAGTGTCGGAATTAGCGGCTTTATCACATAAAAGCCCCTATCTGGTTTTCCATATGGATAGAGCGGAATTGCGGACACGTCATCAGTTCCTGCCAAAAGTGGTTTCATCCTTTCATATGAACCAACCTATTGTGGTGCCTGTGGCTACACGGGACTTAGAGGATTCCGAGTCCCTTGATGTGGTCAGGGCTTTGAAAATTTATGGACGGCTAGAGTCCGAAAAACAGAAGCACTGTTTGTTCTGTATGCAGCCAACAAGCTTGGCGGCCCTGCTTCTAAGCAGACTCTTGCTCGCTGGATCTGTAACACGATTCAGCAGGCGCATTCTACGGCAGGATTAGTTACCTAAATCGATCAAGGCCCATTCCACTAGGAAAGTGGGCTCTTCTTGGGCGGCTGCCCGAGGGGTCTAGGCACTACAGCTGTGTCGAACTGCTACTTGGTCGGGTACAAACACCTTTGCAAAATTCTATAAGTTTGATACCCTGGCTGAGGAGGACCTCATGTTTGCTCAATCGGTGCTGCAAAGTCATCCGCACTCTCCCGCCCGTTTGGGAGCTTTGGTATAATCCCCATGGTCCTTACGGAGTCCCCAGCATCCTCTAGGACGTTAGAGAAAATAAGATTTTACTTACCGGTACATCTATTTCTCGTAGTCTGTAGAGAATGCTGGGCGCCCGTCCCAAGTGCGGACTTCTTCTGCAATACTTGTATATAGTTATTGCTTCAATAAGGGTTACGTTATTGTTGCATCGGGCGTGAACTGATGCTATGTTATTGTCATACTGTTGTCAAAGTCAAAAATATTACATAGAGAGAACATACAAACTGCACACATTTAAGTCGCTATACTTGCAAATATGCGCAGCGAGCACAGCAATATATGGTAACACACGCATTTACACGGACATGGCACAGAGATGGATTCGACACTTATTTCATACAGTACATAATTATAATAATATCAAGCACCAGACATCATGGAGATTTAAAATTAGCTAATGAATTAATGTCATTAATGTGTATTATTTGAACAGAACCAGAGATACCCGTCATGTTTAATATTGAAACAAGCAGATTGGTGTGTAGATTAATTTGATACTTGTTGCGAAGTTGTGGGACATTGCAGCGGATAGATATGATTATATGTATAAAAGCTAAAAAATCACTTTGTTAGAACAATGCAGTGAACAGGGAACTGAAGACAACCCTTTTGGTAGTTTCAGGGCTGAACCTGATCAGCATATACAAAGCAAGAGAGACCCCTCCCCCAGGAACTAGTCACACAGGAATGTAGTTCCTGGCTAGAGAAGAGGTCAGGGTTCAGTCGCTTATGGCCTCAGAGGACAGATGTACTGTAGCTACACTCAGAACAAAGCTCTCAGAAGCATGGCTGGATCATCACCAGGCACCTTACAAAGGCTAAGGGGTATATGCAATTGCGGTCGAATTTGCGGCAATTTTCGCCGTTTTTTAATTCGACTCAATTCGACAGGTGAATCCCGGAAGGTGGCTTCCGGATTTCACCATATTCAATGAAAAACGGATTCGCCAGAGTCGCGGGCGAAAATCGTCCGATTTGGCGGATTTTGCCGCGATTTTAAAAAAACTGTAAAAAAACGTGAAAAACCCGGAAAAAAAATGGCGTGGGGTCCCCCCTCCAAAGCATAACCAGCCTCGGGCTCATCGAGCTGGTCCTGGTTCTAAAAATGCAGGGGAAAAATTGGCCAGGGATCCCCCGTATTTTTAAAACCAGCACCGGGCTCTGCGCCTGGTGCTGGTGCCAAAAATACGGGGGACAAAAAGAGTAGGGGTCCCCCGTATTTTTAACACCAGCATCGGGCTCCACTAGCTGGACAGATAATGCCACAGCCGGGGGTCACTTTTATGCCGTGCCCTGCGGCCGTGGCATTAAATATCCAACTAGTCACCCCTGGCCGGGGTACCCTGGGGGAGTGGGGACCCCTTCAATCAAGGGGTCCCCCCCCCCCAGCCACCCAAGGGCCAGGGGTGAAGCCCGGGGCTGTCCCCCCCATCCAATGGGCTGCGGATGGGGGGGCTGATAGCCTTTTGTGATAATAAAAAGATATTGTTTTTTCCAGCAGTACTACAAGTCCCAGCAAGCCTCCCCCGCAAGCTGGTACTTGGAGAACCACAAGTACCAGCATGCGGGAGAAAAACGGGTCCGCTGGTACCTGTAGTACTATTGGGGAAAAAATACCCAAATAAAAACAGTTTGGTTTGTCCACGGCACCTCGGGTCTTTACAAAGGTAATGGCCGAGATAATATTTCTTCTTCGAAGAAAAGGCGTATTAATTATCCCATACTTGGACGATCTCCTAATAAGGGCAAGGTCCAGAGAACAGCTAGAGATGGGTTTAGCACTATCTCAAGAGGTGCTAAAGCAGCACGGATGGATTCTGAATATTCCAAAATCCCAATTAATGCCGACAACTCGTCTGCTGTTCCTGGGGATGATTCTGGACACAGTTCAGAAAAAGGTTTTTCTTCCCGAAGAAAAAGCCAAGGCGTTATCTGACCTGGTCAGGAACCTCCTAAAACCAGGAAAGGTGTCTGTACATCAATGCACAAGAGTCCTGGGAAAAAATGGTAGCTTCTTACGAAGCAATCCCTTTCGGCAGATTCCATGCAAAGGGATCTGTTGGACAAATGGTCAGGGTCGCATCTTCAGATGCACCTGCGGATAACCCTGTCGCCGAGGACAAGGGTATCCCTTCTGTAGTGGTTGCAGGAGGCTCATCTATTGGAGGGCCGCAGATTCGGCATGCAGGATTGGATCCTGGTGACCACGGATGCCAGCCTGAGAGGCTGGGGAGCAGTCACACAGGGAAGAAATTTCCAGGGAGTGTGGTCGAGCCTGAAAAAGTCTCTTCACATAAGCATTCTGGAACTAAGAGCAATCTACAATGCTCTAAGCCAGGCGGAACCTCTGCTTCAAGGAAGACCGGTGTTGATCCAGTCGGACAACATCACGGCAGTCGCCCATGTAAACAGACAGGGCGGCACAAGAAGCAGGAGGGCAATGGCAGAAGCTGCCAGGATCCTTCGCTGGGCGGAGAATCACGTGATAGCACTGTCAGCAGTTTTCATCCCGGGCGTGGACAACTGGGAAGCAGACTTCCTCAGCAGACACGACCTTCACCCGGGAGAGTGGGGACTTCATCCAGAAGTTTTCCACATGCTATTAAACCGTTTGGTAAAACCAATGGTGGACATGATGGCGTCTCGCCTCAACAAAACACTGGACAGGTATTGCGCCAGGTCAAGAGATCCGCAGGCAATAGCTGTGGACGCGCTGGTAACACCTTGGGTGTACCAGTCGGTATATGTGTTTCCTCCTCTGCCTCTCATACCAAAGGTATTGAGGATTATACGGCAAAGAGGAGTAAGACTAGTGGCTCCGGATTGGCCAAGAAGGACTTGGTACCCGGAACTTCAAGAGATGGTCACGGACGATCCGTGGCCTCTACTTCTGAGAAGGGACCTGCTTCAGCAGGGTCCTTGTCTTTTTCAAGACTTACCGCGGCTGCGTTTGACGGCATGGCGTTTGAATGCCAGATCCTAAAAGGAAAAGGCATTCCAGAAGAAGTCATTCCTACCTTGATAAAGGCAAGGAAGGAAGTCACCGCGAAGCATTATCGCCGTATTTGGCGAAAATATGTTGCGTGGTGCGAGCAGCGGAGTGCTCCGATGGAGGAATTTCAACTGGGTCGTTTTCCTACATTTCCTGCAATCAGGATTGTCTATGGGTCTCAAATTGGGATCTATTAAGGTTCAAATTTCGGCCCTATCAATATTCTTCCAAAAAGAATTGGCCTCAGTCCCTGAGGTCCAGATTTTTATCAAAGGAGTACTGCATATACAGCCTCCTGTGGTGCCTAAGGTGGCACCGTGGGATCTAAATGTAGTTTTAGATTTCCTAAAATCCAATTGGTTTGAACCACTAAAGAATGTGGATTTGAAATATCTCACATGGAAAGTGACTATGTTACTGGCCCTGGCTTCGGCCGGGAGAGTATCTGAACTGGCGGCTTTGTCTTATAAAAGCCCTTATTTAATTTTCCATTCGACATAGGGCAGAGCTGCGGACGCGTCCGCATTTTCTCCCTAAGGTGGTATCAGCGTTTCACCTGAACCAGCCTATTGTAGTGCCTGCGGCTACAGACGACTTGAAGGACTCCAAGTTGTTGGACGTTGTCAGAGCCTTAAAAATATACATTTAAAGGACGGCTGGAGTCAGAAAATCTGACTCGCTGTTTATACTGTATGCACCCAACAAGTTGGGTGCACCTGCTTCTAAGCAGTCGATTGCTCGTTGGATTTGTAACAAAATTCAACTTGTACATTCTGTGGCAGGCCTGCCACAGCCTAAATCTGTTAAGGCCCATTCCGCAAGGAAGGTGGGCTCATCTTGGGCGGCTGCCCGAGGGGTCTCGGCATTACAACTCTGCCGAGCAGCTACGTGGTCAGGGGAGAACACGTTTGTAAATTTTTACAAATTTGATACCCTGGCAAAGGAGGACCTGGAGTTCTCTCATTCGGTGCTGCAGAGTCATCCGCACTCTCCCGCCCGTTTGGGAGCTTTGGTATAATCCCCATGGTCCTTTCAGGAACCCCAGCATCCACTTAGGACGATAGAGAAAATAAGAATTTACTTACCGATAATTCTATTTCTCGGAGTCCGTAGTGGATGCTGGGCGCCCATCCCAAGTGCGGATTATCTGCAATACTTGTACATAGTTATTGTTAACTAATTCGGGTTATTGTTTAGGAAGCCATCTTTCAGAGGCTCCTCTGTTATCATACTGTTAACTGGGTTTAGATCACAAGTTGTACGGTGTGATTGGTGTGGCTGGTATGAGTCTTACCCGGGATTCAAAATCCTCCCTTATTGTGTACGCTCGTCCGGGCACAGTACCTAACTGGAGTCTGGAGGAGGGTCATAGGGGGAGGAGCCAGTACACACCACCTGACCTGTAAAAGCTTTACTTTTGTGCCCTGTCTCCTGCGGAGCCGCTATTCCCCATGGTCCTTTCAGGAACCCCAGCATCCACTACGGACTCCGAGAAATAGAATTATCGGTAAGTAAATTCTTATTTTTTTCTCTATATTGTAATCTGGATGTAATAATACAGTACCAGACCTATTTCTTCCCCTTTAATCAGGGTTTGCCAACATGCAGTCCTCCCAGTCTCTTTTGGATCTACACATCCCAGCATGTCCTGCCACTGTTTTAGCATTCCCTAATAGAGCTGTAATAGGGCATGCTGGGATGTATAGTTACACAGCTGCTGGATGGCCGCATGTTGATTAACCCTACTCTGAATAGTCCAGGCTCCACTATTGAGAAAGAAAGAGGGGAAAAAAAAATACAAAAATCTTGAGGGATGAGCGGTCTACAACAGCAGCAATGAGAAATTTTTGGAAGTACTCTCTATATCTAATATACGAGGGGTGTGCAATATGTTTCTGGATCCACAAAGAGTATTTTATTTACAAAGTGAACATTATATTTTGTCAAAGTATTCGCCAGAGAAGTCTATGCAAAGCTGCATGCGCTCAAACCACTTGGGGAAGCAAAAGGGCTCCACTAAAGCTTCAGGAGACTCAAAACAAACCCACGCATTTTGCGCTTGATTTGTGGGAACACAAAAGATTTGCAGGGGGCCAAGTCTGGACTGTACGGTGGATGGATGCATTCATGGGCCAGAAAACCCTCAATTTTCTTGGACTTGTGGTCAGGTGCATTATCGTGATGGAGAAGGGCGCAGCAGGGGCGGGGGTGGAGGCGGCGCTGGGAGATGAGCTCATCTCCTGCGCCGCCTCTCCCTATGCTGTGAATGGGAACCGTGTTGCATCGACGCGGCTCCCATTCACACTGCGCCTGACCCGGTATTCAACCCGGGTATAATCCTTCTTTTATACCGGGTTGAATTACCGGGTCAGACGACCCGCTAATTCTCGGAAAGTGCTTTCACATCGCACACTGACCCGTGTCGACATGGCAATAGGCCGTGTCGATACCGGGTTATTTGTGCGATGTGAAAGGGGTATTAGTTGCATTTCTTTAGGTACTGTACACTTGTCTCTCCCCTGTAAGTGACAGAACAAAAATTTATAACATTGTTCAGTATTTACTAGAGATGAGCGGGTTCGGTTCTTCGGGATCCGAACCCCCCCGAACTTCACCCATTTTACACGGTTCCGAGGCAGCCTCGGATCTTCCCGCCTTGCTCGGTTAACCAGAATGCGCCCGAACGTCATCATCCCGCTGTCGGATTCTCACGAGATTCGTATTCTATATAAGGAGCTGCGCGCCGCGGCCATTTTCACTCGTGCTTTGGAGATTGAACGGAGAGGACGTGGCAGTGTTCTCTCCCTGAAAAGCTCCGTAATCTGTGCTCCGTGTGCTGAAAATATCTGTGCTCAGTGTGCTGAAAATATCTACGTTCTCAACCTGAAAACGCTCCATATCTGTGCTCAGTGAGCTGCAAATATCTGATCAGTGTGCTGCATTGTGGGGACTGGGGATCACCAGTATGTGTGTATGTATGTATATATATATATATATATATGTATATGTATATATATATATATATATATATATATATATATATATATATATATATATATATATATATATATAATCACGGATTGGTGGGCGGCACTCCAAGGATTTGAAAAAAAGAGTCACAGCTACACAAGCATTATGTCTTCAACGTTTCAGACGCCTTTTATTTGCGCCTTTCGTCAGGCGAAAGGCGCAAATAAAAGGCGTCTGAAACGTTGAAGACATAATGCTTGCGTAGCTGTGACTCTTTTTTTCAAATCCTTGGAGTGCCGCCCACCAATCCGTGCTGTCTGCTGGGCCTTGTAGTGCCACGGGAGGGCACCCAGGTATTTACATATTTTTGTTGGAGTGCCGGTCATACGTGTATGTATATGTATATGTATATGTATATGTATATGTATATATATATATATATATATATATATATATATATATATATATATATATATATACACACACACACACACTTCTATAGCTTATATACTGCTTGTCAGGACACATGGTCAGTTACACCACTCTGTACTGAATTATATACAATCATTTTGAATCATTTTCTATAGCTTCTATACTGCTTTTCAGGACACACGTGTCACAGTTACACTGCTCTGTACTGATAGATAGATATAGATATATATATATACACACACACAATAATATATACTTTTCTATAGCTTCTAGTATTACAGTGCAGCATTTTGGTGACCAACAGTATACATATATAGTACAGTAGGCCATTGCTATTGATATATTTCTGGCATATAATTCCACACATTAAAAAATGGAGAACAAAAATGTGGAGGGTAAAATAGGGAAAGATCAAGATCCACTTCCACCTCGTGCTGAAGCTGCTGCCACTAGTCATGGCCGAGACGATGAAATGCCATCAACGTCGTCTGCCAAGACCGATGCCCAATGTCATAGTAGAGAGCATGTAAAATCCAAAAAACAAAAGTTCAGTAAAATTAAAAGCGTCTGATGAGAAGCGTAAACTTGGCAATATGCCATTTACGACACGGAGTGGCAAGGAACGGCTGAGGCCCTGTTCTATGTTCATGGTAGTGGTTCAGCTTCACATGAGGATGGAAGCACTCATCCTCCCGCTAGAAAAATGAAAAGACTTAAGCTGGCAAAAGCACAGCAAAGAACTACGTTCTTCTAAATCACAAATCCCCAAGGAGAGTCCAATTGTGTCTGTTGCGATGCCTGACCTTCCCAACATTGGACAGGAAGAGGTGGTGCCTTCCACCATTTGCACGCCCCCTGCAAGTGCTGGAAGGAGCACCCGCAGTCCAGTTCCTGATATTCAAATTGAAGATGTCACTGTTGAAGTACACCAGGATGAGGATATGGGTGTTGCTGGCGCTGAGGAGGAAGTTGACAAGGAGGATTCTGATGGTGAGGTGGTTTAAGTCAGGCACCCGGGGAGACACCTTTTGTCCGTGGGATGAATATGGCCATTGACATGCCTGGTCAAATTACAAAAAAAAAAATCACCTCTTCGGTGTGGAATTATTTCAACAGAAATGCGGACAACAGGTGTCAAGCCGTGTGTTGCCTTTGTCAAGCTGTAATAAGTAGGGGTAAGGACGTTAACCACCTAGGAACATCCTCCCTTATACGTCACCTGGAACGCATTCATCAGAAGTCATTGACAAGTTCAAAAACTTTGGGTGACAGCGGAAGCAGTCCACTGACAACTAAATCCCTTCCTCTTGTACCCAAGCTCCTGCAAACCACACCACCAACTCCCTCAGTGTCAATTTCCTCCTTAGAAAGGAACACCAATAGTCCTGCAGGCCATGTCACTGGCAAGTCTGACGAGTCCTCTCCTAACTGGGATTCCTCCGATGGATCCTTGAGTGTAACGCCTACTGCTGCTGCTGTTGTTGCTGCTGGGAGTCGATCGTCATCCCAGAGGGGAAGTTGGAAGACCACTTGTACTACTTCCAGTAAGCAACTGACTGTCCAACAGTCCTTTGCGAGGAAGATGAAATATCACAGCAGTCATCCTGTGCAAAGCGGATAACTTAGGTCTTGGCAGCTGCGGTGGTGTTAAACGTGTGTCCGGTATCCACCGTTTATTCACAGGGAATTAGAGAATTGATTGAGGTACTGTGTCCCCGATACTAAATACCATCTAGGTTCCATTTCTCTAGGCAGGCGATACCGAGAATGTACACAGAAGTCAGAAAAAGACTCACCAGTGTCCTAAAAAATGCAGTTGTACCCAATGTCCACTTAACCACGGACAAGTGGAGCAGGGCAGACTCAGGACTATATGACTGTGACAGCCCACTGGGTAGATGTATTGCCTCCCGCAGCAAGAACAGCAGCGGCGGCACCAGTAGCAGCATCTCGCAAATGCCAACTCGTTCCTAGGCAGGCTACGCTTTGTATCACCGCTTTCCATAAGAGGCACACAGCTGACAACCTCTTACGGAAACTGAGGAACATCATCGCAGAATGGCTTACCCGAATTGGACTCTCCTGGGGATTTGTGACATCGGACAACGCCACCAATATTGTGCGGGCATTACATGTGGGCAAATTCCAGCACGTCCCATGTTTTGCACATACATTGAATTTGGTGGTGCCCCCCCTCCAGTGTGTACTCCGAAAGAGTGTTTAGTGAATCCGCTCACCTTGTCAGCAATCGGCGTACGAGGTTACTTCCAGAAAATGCGGAGAAGATGATGTTCATCAAAATGAATTATAATCAATTCCTCCGTGGAGACATTCACCAGCAATTGCCTCCAGAAAGTACACAGGGACCTGAGATGGTGGATTCCAGTGGGGACGAATTAATAATTTGTGAGGAGGGGGATGTACACAGTGAAAGGGGTGAGGAATCGGACGAGGAGTAGGTGGACATCTTGCCTCTGTAGAGCCAGTTTGTGCAAGGAGAGATTGATTGGGGGCCCAAACCAACCAGTCATTTCAGCCACAGTCGTGTGGCAGACCCTGTTACTGAAATGATGGGTTTGTTAAAGTGTGCATGTCCTGTTTATACAACATGTGGGTGGGAGGGCCCAAGGACAATTCCATCTTGCACCTTTTTTTTTTTTTATCTCTGCATCATGTGATGTTTGGGGCTAATTTTTTTAAGTGCCATCCTGTCTGACACTGCAGTGCCACTCCTAGATGGGCCAGGTGTTTGTGCCGCCCACTTGGGTCGCTTAGCTTAGTCATCCAGCGACCTCGGTGCAAATTTTAGGACTAAAAATAATATTGTGAGGTGTTCAAAATAGACTGGAAATGAGTGGAAATTATGGTTATTGAGGTTAATAATACTATGGGATTAAAATTACCCCCAAATTCTATGATTTAAACTGTTTTTGAGGGGTTTTTGAAAAAAAAAACACCCGACTCCAAAACACACCCGAATCCGACACAAAATTTTCAGGGAGGTTTTGCCAAAACGCGTCCGAATCCAAAACACGGCCGTGGAACCGAATACAAAACCAAAACACAAAACCCGAAAAATGTCCGGTGCACATCTCTAACTATTTACAGACCATAAGATTAATTTAACAAATTGCACACATTGGGCAGAATTCAATTGTTTCTGCCCCTTCCCACGCCCGCCGGCGGCTGTTCAATTGTTTCTGCTGATGGGCGCGATATCAGCATTTATCTCACGTCCTAGAGGATGCTGGGGTTCCATTTTGTATGATGGGTTATAGACGGGTCCTTTGGGAGCCACTGGCACTTTAAGAGTTTAACAATACGGGCTGGCTCCTCCCTCTATGCCCCTCCTACCAGACTCAGTTTAGAAAATGTGCCCGGAGGAGCCGGTCCCAGCTAGGGGAGCTCCTAGGAGTTTTCTTAGTTTTATTGTTTTCTAGAGTTTGTTATTTTACAGGCAGGCTGCTGGCAACAGCCTCCCTACTTCGTGGGACTTGGTGGGGGGGGAGTAGTGTCCAACCCAGAGAGGTTAATGGCCACCGCCTCCGCTGATCGGCGGACACTGATTCCTGAGGGTGATGATCGTTAGCCGCCTGAGGCGACCGCTCACTCCCGCATCATGCCGCCACCCCCTAACAGAGCCAGAAGAAGAGTGGTGAATCTGATGCCGGAGACCCGGTAAGCAGGTCCCCGGCGAGAATGGCGGCACAAGGGTGGGAGCGCAGCTCTGACGGGCTGCGCTGTGGAAGGCTCGGCGGCATACTGTGTACGGAGCTGTGAGGGGCGTCCTGGGCCAGCGCGATACCCTACACTGGTCAAACATAGCTTTCAAGGTCTAACCCACTGTTTGCTGCGTAAATTACCTCAGGCCAGTATAACCTCTAAGTGCGGGAAGACGCGCCATTAAGGGGAGGGTGGAGCGTCTCAGAGCGGATCAAGTACTATCCAGCACCATTTTCTTCCTGCAGACACACGCTGACAGGGAACGCTGTCCTCCACATAACTACACTGAGGTAAAAGGTGTAATAAACAAGGGGGGAGTGATATTCTGTACTAGCTACCCTGTTAAGGTTACGCTAGTCACCGGGGTTTATATCTTTATAAAAGCCTATAAGGGCACACTGTGGCTGGCTTCTTGTGCTCTGTGACTCTCTGAAGATATTCTGGGTGGTGAAACTGTGTTGACATTTTTTTATGTATGTGTAATCCACTTTACCATGTTTAAGGGACTTTATGCAGTACAGGACAATGTATTTTAGTGATGAGCGAGGTTCGGTTTTACTCGGTTTTACTCGGTTCTCAAAACGGCATCTTATTGGCTATCCAAAACACGTGACATCCGTGAGCCAATAAGATGCCGTTTTGAGAACCGAGTAAAACCGAGTAAAACCGAGTAAAACCGAATCCGCTCATCACTAATGTATTTCTGCTGTGGGGTACGGGGTGTAGAGTAGGATCTTGATCCGAGCCACCAACAGGCTCAAAGCTTTGACTGTTCCCAAGATGCACAGCGCCGCCTCCTATCACCCCGCCTCCAGGTAATCAACAGGAGGGCTGCCATTGCTGCCCATATTATAGCTTATTTCAGAAGAAAAGAAGAACTTTTTAAGACTTCAAGGGCTGCAGCTTTTATGTATGTCAAATAGACATCCTTTGCTGCAGCTCCATCACTCCCCCAGCGGCGCTGTATACTCCCGCGCCCTGGTTGCCGGGTAACTACAGCGGAGGCTCAAGTGTCCTTCGGTTAGTCACACACACTTGCCGCTGACCTCCGGGATCACGTGGCCGCAGGTACAAGGGGAGGTAAGGGGTCTCTTTGGCCCTCTATTACCACGATCCGGCGCGCCCGTGGACACTGTAAAGGGCAGCCACTTCACTAGTCACCGGACGCAGGGCACAGGTGGGGGATTTTCTCTTACAAAACCCCGTTTCTCCTACGTCCTAGAGAATGCTGGGGTTCCAAAAGGACCATGGGGTATAGACGGGATCCGCAGCAGACATGGGCACACTATAAAACTTTGAATGGGTGTGAACTGGCACCTCCCTCTATGCCCCTCCTCCAGACCTCAGTTAGACTTCGTGCCCAGAGGAGACTGGACTCACACTAGGGGAGCTCTCCTGAGTTTCTCTGAAAAGACTTTATGTTAGGTTTCTTATTTTCAGGGAGACCTGCTGGCTACAGGCTCCCTGCATCGTGGGAGTGAGTGGAGAGAAGCAGACCTACTTCTGTGAGTTTCATGGCTCTGCTTCTTAGGCTACTGGACACCATTAGCTCCAGAGGGTCTGATCACTTGGTTCGCCTAGCTGCTCGTTCCCGGAGCCGCGCCGTCACCCCCTCACAAAGCTTGAAGAAAGAAGCCGGGTGAGTATTAGCAGAATAGAAGACTTCAGTGACGGCAGAAGACTTCAGTGTCTCGGAGGTAACGTGCAGTGGTCGCGCTGCGTGCCATTGCTCCCACATACCAGCGGCACAACAAGGGTGCAGGGGGGGCGCCCTGGGCAGCAATATACCTCACAGTTTAAACCTGGCAAAGATGTATACAGTGCATAGGCACTGTATACGGACCCCTGCCACTATAAAACTGTAAAAAGATGGGGCTGAAGCGCGCCGAGAAGGGGGCGTGGCTTAGCCCTCACAACTCTGTACAGCGCCATTTTCTCCTCACAGAGATGCTGGGCCCGCCAAAACACCTAACAGTGTAAAATGAGGGGGGGGGCACAGTTATGTAGTGCATTTATTGGTTCACCATGATGCACTATAGATATATGTATATAAGGTGCGTGTGTACACAGAGTTGGTTAGAGTTTTCTGTGGTTTCCCTGTCAGAAATCTGCCCATGTTAGAAATTCTGGTCGGTATTTAGTACACGTGTGTCGACATGTGTGAGTGATCTACCGCAAACAGATATGGGTATCTCTCTGTCGGCAGTGCCGACTCCAGATGGTACTTGGTTCGTGAGATTAAGTGTCAGCATGTCAGTAGTGGTAAACTTTGCCAGAGTAAGCACTATTTGGGGAACACAGAAGTATGTGGGTGACCCTGTCGGCACCAACTCTGATGACTGGGTGTAAGAATATATATGGATAACCTATACCTGTAGGTGTATATATGTATGGTACCTTGCAGTGAGCTGTAGCTCGAGCACAGACGTGATAGTATTTTGTGGGGGCGTCCTAGTAAAATTAGGTATGTTTCCCTCAGATCCTTCGGGGTCACAAAAATGTTATTTTGCCCAGTCACTACTCCCTGTCGTCGACACGAATACTTTGTTCTATGTCAGCCATAATGTTTCCTGTTGGCATTCAGTACATGTTCATACACATTCAGAACACATAAATGTCACCAGGGACCCTGATGTTCCTGACAGATTTTATATATATATATATATATATATATATATATACTAGGTGATTCATCGCGCACTACGGGCGCTCTTCACGCCGTCGTAAGGGGCTACGCCCCCGTAATCTCTACTGAAAAGTGAAGGTGTAGAATAGTAGTTGTATAGTTTGTGTTGGTGGAATGGGAGGTTTGTTCGTGGGTAGATGTAGTATGATAAAAGGGAATGTGGTGGCGACGGTTGTGCGTGTGGTGTCTGTGTGGTTATAGAAGGGGAGATGTGGATGGGGTTGTTATTGTAGAGGTGTACTATAAAAAGGTCTATGTAGCTGTAGTCAGTGGTGGTGGTGGGTGTCCTGTGTGGAGGATGTGAATGTGTGAGTCTGAAGGGAGGTTGTGTGTGTGTGTGTGTGTGTGTGTGTGTGTGTGTGTGTGTGTGTGGTTTGGTGTATAGTTGGTTTTAAATGGGGTGTTGGGCATGGTCGAGGGGGTGCATAGCTGCTGTACTTGTGTAAAGGTAGGCGGGTTAGGGGTAGGGGCATAGAAGTTATGAGTTTTGGGTTGTGGTGTCTTGTGATAGGATTTGTGGAGGATGAAGAATGTTGTGTGATTTTTAGAGTGGTGGTAGGGTGTGTTAAGTTGATTGTGTGGAGTGGGGCTGTAAATGTGTGTGTAGTGCATGTGGTTGGTTGTAGGGTAGAGGGGTAGTGTTGTGGGGTATCAGTGGTTGTGATGGGTAGATATAATCCGTGTTGAGGGTCAGAGTTTGTACGTGGTAGGTGTTGTATATATTGCATGCTGCATTGTGGAGGGGGGTGAAGAAACCATGTTTGGTGTTTAGTTTGTTGTGGAAGGGGTACATAGATTGTGCGTGGTGTAGAGAAAATGGTGTGTTTGGGGGGCTGAGCAGAGTGAGGTTGGACGGTGGATGTGGTCTGGCCAGTGTATAAGTTAGGCTAGGTGTGAGGGGTTAGGAGGTGTAGTAGTTGGTGGAGTTGTATGTGTGTGCTTTAGAGTGAGTTTGTTGGAAGGTGGCATGGCTTTGGTTTTTCTGCATAGGTTGCTTTGTGTAGGGTAGTGTCGTGTGTGGTGTGTGGCTGGGAGGTTGGGGGTGGGGGCAGCAATTGGCATGTGGGTGCCTGGTTGTGAGACGGGTACTGTTGTGGCCTAATTGTTGTGGTGATGGTGTGACAGAATCCATGGGCTGTATAGAGAGAGAGGTGGGTGTGTAATAGGGGTAGCGTGGTGTTGTACAGGATTGTGGAGTGTGTGGAAGGGAATGTGGGTGTTGGAGTGTTATGTAGGAAGGGTACGTTGGTGTGTGTGTGTGGGTTAAGAAAAAGAGTTGGGTAGTGATGTATGGTGCTTGCGGAATAGAGTGGCGGTGGGTGCCTGTATATGTATTGGTGTAGGGGTGAGGGATGGGGGTGGTGACAGGACGTGCAGTGTGTGATGGAGTTGCAGGTGTGCATGGGTGGAGTGTGTTGATATGTGATGGATGGGTGGAGGGTTTTTTTTGGGGGTGGGTGGGTAGGGGTGTGTGTATGGAAGGGGGGGTGGCATTGGGTGAAGGCAGAGGTATATTTTTTTTTTAAGGGGGAGGGGGAGAGAAGCTGGATGGGTGTTGTATTTGCGGTGGGTGGTTGGCAGGTATGGGGTTATGGTGGGTGTGGGATGACCTTAGGGTGTGCGGGGTGTGTGTAAGAAGGTGTGTTGGGTGTGTGTGTGATTTGTGTATGTTATTGTGGTGTGAGGGTGATAGGGGTAGGTGTGAAAGTTGTGCAGGCTGTGTGTGTGTGTGTGTGTGTGTGTGTGTGTGTGTGTGTGTGTGTGTGTGTGTGTGTGTAAGTAAAAGTATAGTAGACCATGGTATATTTGGGTGTAAAAGGGAGCACCGCAGGCCCCCCCACCCTGAGATGAGTAAGATGTGAGCAAAAGGGAGGCATGCTCATTTATGGCCTTCGGGGGATGGCTGATAGGGGTGTGTGGATGGATTATAGGGGTGTGTGATGGCTGACAAGAGGGGGGATGGCTGATAGGGGGGGGTGTATGGCTGATGGGGGGGGATGGCTGATGGGGGGGTGGCTGATAGGAGAGATGGCTGATAGAGGGGGGGATGGCTGATAGAGGGGGGTGTGGCTGATGGGGGGGTGATGGCTGATAGGGGGTGATGGCTGACGGAGGTGCTGGGGTGATGGCTGATAGGGGGCGATGGCTGATAGGGGGTGGTGGCTGATAGGGGGGGTGCTGGGGTGATGGCTGAAAGGGGGGGTGATGGCTGATAGGGGGTGGTGGCTGATAGGGGAGGCGATGGCTGATACGGGGGGATGGCTGATAGGGCGTGATGGCTGAGGGGGGTGAAGGCTGATGGGGGGGTGATGGCTGAAAGGAGGGGGGGTGATGGCTGAAAGGGGGGGTGACGGCTGATAGGGGGGATGGCTGATAGGGGGTGGGGGTGATGGCTGAAAAGGGGGGGGTGATGGCTGAAAGGGTGGGGGATGGCTGACAGGGGGGGTGCTGGGGTGATGGCTGATAGGGGGTGGGGGTGATGGCTGAAAGGGGGGTCATGGGGTGATGGCTGCTAGGGGGTGATGGCTGATGGGAGGCGATGGCTGATATGGGGGGATGGCTGATAGGGGGGTGGCTGACAGGGGGGGATGGTTGATAAGGGGATGGCTGATAGGGCGTGATGGCTGAGGGGGGTGAAGGCTGACGGGGGGGTGAAGGCTGAAAGGAGGGGGGTGGTGATGGCTGAAAGGGGGGGTGATGGCTGATAGGGGGGATGGCTGAGGGGGGGTGAAGGCTGAAAGGAGGGGGGGTGAAGGCTGAAAGGAGGGGGGGTGATGGCTGAAAGGGGGGTTGATGGCTGACGGGGGGGTGGGGGGTGATGGCTGATAGGGAGTGGGGTGATGGCTGATAGGGAGTGGGGTGATGGCTGATAGGGAGGGGGGTGATGGCTGGTTGGGGGGCGGGATGGCTGGTTGCTGGTGTATGGTGCTGGGAGGGGAGAGACTTTGTGTATGTGGAGCTGGGGGCTGGAGCAGCGAGAGCCCTGTCGCCTGCACACAGGGGGTAATTCCAAGTTGATCGCAGCAGGAAATGTTTTAGCAGTTGGGCAAAACCATGTGCACTGCAGGAGGGGGGGCAGATATAACATTTGCAGAGAGAGTTAGATTTGGGTGGGTTATTTTGTTTCTGTGCAGGGTAAATACTGGCTGCTTTATTTTTACACTGCAATTTAAATTGCATATTGAACTCACCACACCCAAATCTATCTCTCTATGCACATGTTATATCTGCCCCCCCCCCCCCGCGGTGCACATGGTTTTGCCCAACTGCTAAAAAATGACCTGCTGCAATCAACTTGGAATTACCCCCACAGACGGGTGCGGGTGACGGGGATGTGCGAGTGCAGTGGGTCCCGGCGTTGTGGTGACTGGGGCTGGCGGTACAGTGTGGGCTGGGGTCGGGAGACAGTTTGTGCTGGGGTGGTGGGGAGGGCGGGAGAGCGGTCTGTGCAGGCGCATCGCGGCTGTAAGGTAACTGATGGTGCTGTGCGGCGGGTGGGATAGCGGTGGTGTGGGCTGCGGCAGTCTGGCCGTCCGTGGTGGGGCAGGAGGGTGCGCGAGGTGCAGGTGGGTTTGTGCTGCTGATGGGAGGGGCGGTGTGCTGTGCGGCCGTGGTGCGTGTCCATGCCACTGATGGATGTGGGGTTAGAGTGGGCAGTGTGTCAGTTATGCGGGCGTCGGGGCTGGAGGTGTCTGGGCCGTCCATGGCTGGATGTGGGAACTGGTGGAGGGGGGGGTTTTGGGGTGTGCGGGTGGCATTGGGGTGTCCGTGGTTACCTGGCACTGTGGGGCGTCCATGCACTGGTGGCTTGTGGCTGGTGGGCAGATTCTGTGGCTGCTGCTCCGTTCTGCTAGTGGTGTGCTGGAACAGGGCAGGAGCTGCTATCTCCACCCACCACTGTGACCCCGCCCAGCGTTACGGCCAGGCACAGAGTCAGACTTGGGCTAATATATAGGAGATATATATATATATATATATATATATATATATATATATATATATGAGATGTATATATAGGTATATGTGTATTTAAATGTGTACGGTTATATTACAATTTATTATGAATGCGGAAGTAATGTTATTCCTTCTCATGTGCTGGTCGCTCTGTCGATGAAGCTCTAGGTCAGCCATGACATGATGGTCTCGAATCCTCACGAGGAGTCCGAGTGTTTATTCTTCTCCCGCAGTGGATGGAATAAAGTGAATGTCTACCCCTGGTTTAAACGGGGCCCTGTCACCAAGGATCGTATACAGGAAGCTAAGTTATAATTTTAATTATATGCTTTGATGATATTTGCATTACATGCGCATGGGCATGTACTTGTATTCAAAGATGGTCGGTTAGTTTGTTATCCGATATAATTACCCTGGGGATAATTACCCTGGGGAGAAATGTTATATTCCTTGGGTCTTGTCTAGACCATTTCAGCTTGCTGCCGAGCGACTACAAGAGGTATGCACTGACTCCGAGAAATACTGGAGCATCTTCCCTATGAAGGGATAATCTGGTTTGGGGATGGATTGGTTAAATGGATCTCGGCAGATACCACTGGTATGTCTACCGTCCTGAGCTATGTTCCCTCACAACGGTTGGTGACGCATTGTTTGTGGGATGCAGTCATTTTGACCGGTTCAATACCGTTTTGTTTCCCCTTCTTTGCAGGTAGAGGAAGGTGAAAAGGTAAGAGGTCTGCGGCCTTTTCAAGTTCGCAGAGCAAGATATCGTCCTCTGTTTCTACCACGTCTGCCGCAGATCGCTGGGTCTATCTTGCTGGAGCCCACACCGGTGGGAACTCGTCTAATACTCCTCAGTCAGTCCTGGAATGGACTTGACACAGTGAGTTAAGAATACAGTCCATAGGGGGACATGCTCGAGTTTCCAGATGATTCCCCTCGCTGATTTTTAAAATAGATCTTACCGATTCTCCTATGAATGGGGAGTTAGTAGGCGACGCCATACAAGGCTTGGTTCAGGGTCAGGACATTGTCCTGCTGTCCCTGTCAAAAAAAAAAAAAAAGAGGGAATAAGCTGTTATCCAGTTTTTTTCGTGATTCTGAGACCGGACAGCTCGGTCAGAACAATCCCAAAAACTTTCTTCTTAAAATGGTTGAACTACAGGTTGGAATCTCTCAGGGCAGGGATTTCCGACCTGTAAAAGAAGAAAAAGGTTTTCAGTGCGGTGTCATCCGCATTAAACTTACCTATTTTTGCTATTCAGGATTGTCATTGCCATTTCACCTGAGTGATGGTGGTATGATGGTTTCCTTCTATAGTAAGAGCCATTATTTTTCTGTACTGGGACGCTCTCCTGACTGCGGCGAGGTCAAGAAAAAAATGGTATAATTCGTTGTTTCTCTCTGGCAGTTCTTCGTCACAAAGAATCGCTGTTGATCCCAACGACGCTGAGATCGGAGTTGGGAATAAGTTTAGATACTGATCGGTTAAGAGTTTGTTTTTCCCGTGGAAAGAGATCTATTGCGGACGCAGGGTTTTGTACACGTGTCGGACAAAGTAAGGGACACGCACGGTCGCTTGTTTGCGCAAAGTGCGTAAGAATGCGGGCGCTGAGTACAAATTATACAATAGTGTCGTTTAGTTCAAAGGTGGGATAGTAGACATTTAATACAATAGCACATAACTATCAGATTTCAAAAGCAGGTTACTCTAAATTTAGTTTAAAAAAAACTGTATTGTCTGGGGTAAGGCTGCCTATCTGAATGAATTTAAATTTTCTGTACAGAAAAATAAAGTGTATTTGAGTGAGCGAATGCAGGAGTGAGTGGATACTGAACCCAAGAACTGAAGTGGTCTAGGTGGTCTAAGCTAGGTGGTCTAGGTGGACACACTGGGTTAGTAGAGGCCCGGTGGCATAAGGTTTGCAACCCTGCGTTATTAACTAGGTGGAATTAGTGGACTGAGTGGTATCCCATACAACTCTTAGTGGTCTCAAGTGGTCTAGGCTAGGTGGTCTGCAGCAATCGTAGGGCATATAGATAACTAGTATCTATAGGCTGTGCTATTGCATCACATGTCCGTTTGTTCTGCACAGCGCAACGTGATATTATTGTGTCATATGCGCTGTGGAAGAGCATACGCAGACGTGATTGTATAGACAAAGGGGTTTTTCTTTGATAACTTCGGGAAATCTCCCTGGTGGGCTTCACTGGAAAGGGTGAAAGATAGTTATCTAATTTCTCTGTTTTTCACCCTACAAACAATTCCAGTTGAAAGTTAGCGAAAAGGAAATTTTCACTGCCTCTCTCAGGAAAATATTCCAAACAGAACTTTCACCGAAAGAAATTACGGTGTAAGGTCTGATAGGAGCCCTAAGTTGGGTACATTGCGATCCGCTACCAACAGTGTATCGTTGTACTGGCCAGCGTGGGCGAGTGGAAGGCGCTCGGGTATACTTCCACCGTCTACTTATATTGAGTATTTTGGTGTTTGTGGGAATTTTTTTAAAGTTAATAGAAAAGACCCACAAATATGGGAGCCAGTTGCTCAAGTAAGAGAAGTTTAGACAGGGTTCAGGCAGAATTGTGGCCAAAAGGCTCAGCAAGGTTTATCATGTGTGAAAAATATGGGCCCTCATTCCGAGTTGTTCGCTCGGTAAAAATCTTCGCATCGCAGCGATTTTCCGTTTAATGCGCATGCGCAATGTCCGCACTGCGACTGCGCCAAGTAAATTTGCTATGCACTTAGTAATTTTACTCACGGCTTTTTCATCGGTCTGGCGATCGTAATGTGATTGACAGGAAATGGGTGTTACTGGGCGGAAACAGGCCGTTTTATGGGCGTGTGGGGAAAAACGCTACCGTTTCCGGAAAAAACGCAGGAGTGGCCGGAGAAACGGAGGAGTGTCTGGGCGAACGCTGGGTGTGTTTGTGACGTCAAACCAGGAACGACAAGCACTGAACTGATCGCAGATGCCGAGTAAGTCTGAAGCTACTCAGAAACTGCTACGAGGTGTGTAATCGCAATATTGCGATTACTTCGTTCGCAATTTTAAGATGCTAAGATTCACTCCCAGTAGGCGGCGGCTTAGCGTGAGCAACTCTGCTAAAATCGCCTTGCGAGCGAACAACTCGGAATGACCTCCATGGTTCACACACAGAAGTTTTATGCAATGAGTGGGTATGTATGACTAACAATGATAGGGAACCATTCCCTAAGGTGAGCAGCTTTGAACCAGAGGTATTACAGAACTTAAGGTTAAAGATATGTCTGATTAAATCCAGAAAACAAAGGATTAGACATAATGATTGTTTAAAATTATGGCAGCAAGAGGGGGATATGCAAAGGGAATTAGCTCGTGCAGCAGGTTCCAAACCTAGCGGGAAAACAATCGCGACCGCACCACCACTACCGTATATTGCGGGGGAGAAGATGGCTACAGTCAATGGTATATCCGTAAAATATAGTAGTATGTAAAAACAATGTATTAACCCTCATTATTTTTTTTGCAAGATGTATCCTGTGTTTTGAAGTCTTTTCAAGGTTATAGGTCACAAGAGGATGATGGACTTGCTGGCAGATCAGTTCCTGTATTTATTTACAGAGAGAGAGAGAGACATAAGATGCATTGGAGGGAATGGTAATTGTATCGCTGGCCTGTAACTGTATGTAACTGTATGTTTTAACTGCTTACTGTATGAGTTGTAACTATAGGTATACTGTACTTTGTAATATATATATTGAATCTATATCTTTTTTTTTTAATAACAAATATATCCAGCCAAATCGCAGCTCTTCTCCAAGCAGTCACCTCGCTGCAGGAAACTCAGGTGGGGCCTGTCCAACCAGGTAGAGCAGTAACAATATTCCCCAATGAAAGAACTGGTGAGGTCACAGGTACCGGTAAGTGTGAGACAGTTCATTGCACAGAGACAACAACACCTCACAGTAAACAGATTAGGAACGGAATGGTAGGATTACACCCTGTCTAGGAAATAGTAACCCCCAATGGGGGAACCGACAGTCAGGGAATAATCCTCACCAGCAATAATGCAATGTATTGCCCGTGGCCCAGAGATGAGCTGCGATCAATCATTTCAGAATTCCCCGACCCTCGGAAGCATTTAGCCAGATTTTTCAGAGATCTGGGTAATGCGTATGAACCGACAAACAAACACTGGCGGATATTTTTGAAAGCGTGCCTACCTCCTAATATTGACACCCAAAAATGTATCACTGATTGTAGATTAGAGTCGGGTAGTCTTATGACTGACAAAACACAATCAGGAGAACTTAGAGCAAATTAACATGCAACTAGAGTTGTATTTCCCCACAACTGTTAAGTGGAGAAAAATTTTCTCCATAAAACAGAGGGAAAATGAAATGACATCTGAATACTTCCATCAGGACCTGCAAATAATAGATAGATACATGGGGGTATCAGATACAGGGAACGATGCGAATTACAGGGAGGTAGCTGTTTCTGTATTAATGGACGGACTCAATCAGACAGTAAGGGACAGGGTACAAACATTTTTTGCCTGATTGGATAGCTTGTCGTAGAGAGTGCGCGATTGAACACCATAAGAATATTGCTAGGGGTAGAGAACTGCAGGAGGAGAGGCTGGGGATTGAAAGTATACAGGCTCTTACATCAGAGTCTCATCAGCCTAAACCCCAAAAACCCTAGTGGTTAGAAAAGACAGAGAAATTGTTACATTTGTAAAAAAATAAAGGACATTTTGCTAGAGATTGCAAGAGTACACATAGCCAATATAGACCCCTAGACAGAGAAAACAAGCCACGTTATTAAACACATAGACGGGATCAAGGGACATATAGTAAGGAGTCACGAGCCATATAGAAAACACAGATTCGGTTAATGGGAAGAATGGGATAAATGCAACTTTACCCTTTTGACAGAACTTACTGGGGTTAGGAGGAGGTCTCTAAACTTCTGCTTCTTTCTCTAGCAGAAGTGACCTCTAATTAATTTAGCAGAAGTTTTGTTAGAGATGGTATACATATAGCGTGCTCCTGCCCAGGAAGTACGAATTATGTTGGATACCCACGAAGACTAAGGTTGCATTTCATTGTTCTAGATACATGTCCATCACAGGTAGAGGAAATTATCTCAAAGATACCGGGTTCCCTATGAATTTAGAATGGACAGGACACTGGATTGATGGCTGGGATAGTCCCAGTAGAGATATAACACACATAGATTTTTTTTTTTGGGGAGCAGACCGAGTAGAGAATCATTCCCCTTAGTGCCCAATCCAGATGTCAAACTTTGTAAAATCTTCTTTGCCTCTACCAACTTATGTGTTACTAAACTCTATGTGATTTGTCTTCAAAGCTTCCTCTTCATCTCTTACGCCCACCGACAGGGTTAGAGTTCAGACGCCACAGGCCTACTCGTTCTTTCAGAGTTCTGCCCAAATCCAGTATATCTCACCAGCATAGGGACACCAGTATTAACGCAGTGTGCCTGGTCATGCACAAAGGGTGAAGAATGAGAATACTGGTGAAGGGAGACTGTGCATAGACACCGATATGCATGATGGTGTGACAGCCTGATGGTGAACGCAAATCTGAAAAATTTTCTTTTTATTATTTCCTTTCTCTTTTCACTTTCCACAGATGGTTCACTTCACACAACTGATAATACACAACAGTTAAACACATTGAAATGCAAGATTTATGTTCCCTACAGAAAGGCCGCTGACCCGGAGAGAACTTGTGACAAAGAGCAGAGTGTAGAGAACCTCGTATCACTGGAGTGTCTGTTCCGGGAAGGTTGAGAGGCAGGACTGTTGAAGGGCATCCGAGCACAGATCTAGAACGGTTGTAGTCTAATTTTTTTTTTTTTCACCTGCATTTTCCTGTCTTTTCCCCTTATTTTCCTCCTTTCCCTAAACGAAATGGATTGATCACAAGAGACTGCGTTTCGGGTTCTATTAGTAACTCTGGTTTTGATAAGGACAGTTTGTTTTTGTGAGGGTCCCAGAGAGGTCGAGCAGGGATCTGGAATGGGTTCTGATGGCAAGTATGAATTTGTAGGATCTCAGGATCAGCACATCACTTTAGTAAAGGCTGGCATCAGTAAGCGCTCTGGTAGTCAGGGAGCTCGGAGGCACTGTGAGGGGTTATTGTCTGATGAATATTGTATTTGTAGGAATTATGAGAATATAGTTGAGGATGGGTGCATCCAGAGATGTCAGTCCAACCTTAATATCGACATGGACCATCATCCGTTGAGTGATTACCACTCACTAGTGGGTAAGGTCTTAAACCAGGCAGAATGCTGGGTGTGCTCCCAGGTACCTCAAGGTCAGAGCAAGTCAGGATTAGTACCGTACCCTTTAGCAATAGATGAGGTACTCGAATTGCTGGGTGGGAGACCGGTGGACAAGAAATTCAATATCTCTAGACCCCCTAGTTTGAAGCTCCACCAGTATCATGTAGACAGGTCCTTATTGTGTTTTAATATTTCCAATTACCGAAAACCGGGAAATTGGGAAGTGATGTGGAATAACCAGACAATGACCTTTTCACACAGAGCTGATAGGATACCCATAGACTCTGAACTTGTACGCCAAATAGCCAACAGTGGGAGGTATTTTTGGTATAGGTATACTCATGGAAGCAAGACCATGTGGGTTGGAAAAGTATCGCCAGGGTATTGTGCTCATATCATCCAGCCCGATACTTGTACTGAGCAGATGGGAGAACTAGGGATAGGTTTCTTTACTTGGAAAATTTGTAATATGGTGATGTTATATTTTGTCCCCTATGTTCTCCCAGATGATACCTATTTCATATGTGGGAGGAAGGTGTACAAGTGGCTTGCCCCGAGCTCAGAGGGATTGTGTTATATTGGGAGAGTACTGCCAGAGGTCATGACCATAACCCATGGTAAAATGAAAGATGTTCACCGCAGTGCTCAGGCTCCTTATACTCATACTCACTATGAACACATCATCAAGAGACACCTCATAGATAGGACAGAGCACGCAGCCTCTAATTTGATCCACGAATCCACCGGGATTCAGATCCTTCTCGCATTAGACATTACCCGTACTGCCAGAGGAACTATAAATTATAGGTATATCCATGCGCTAGCGAACTTGATAGATTATATGTAAAGCAAAAAGGGGTATTTTCTCAAATAAGCGCAAACACATACATGTAATAGTTTTCTTTTTCTCCTCCTTCAACGGTAGAAAAGATGGTACCACAGTTTTAACTTCAAATATATGGAGGAATTTTCAGGCAATATTGGTTCTTTATAATGCCACAATCAGTAGAAGACGTTGGATCTCAAAATAGAAAGAAACTTCATAGTGCAATAATGCCATAAATTAAAATCAGTGTATTATCAATTATGCACTCACAATATGTAAATAAAATAACAGCATATAACCATAAAAATGGTAGATGGTTCTCAGCCTGGGGACACAGCAGATAACACGGACACACCCTAAATGGAACAGATCCGGACTATTTCACAGAGAGGGACCGTTTGCAGCTCACCCGACCCGACCAACGTGACAGCTCACACAGCCTGAAGCTTTTCGGACATCCAGGTCCTTCGTCAGAGGCATAGTGAGCAGTCAAGCACAGAGAGACTAAATAACCCATATAATCAGTAGCATGAGGAACAGGTGTATACAAAATTAACATTCATTTAACTGCTCACTATGCCTCTGACGAAGGACCTGGATGTCCGAAAAGCTTCAAGCTGTGTGAGCTGTCACGTTGGTCGGGTCGGGTGAGCTGCAAACGGTCCCTCTCTGTGAAATAGTCCGGATCTGTTCCATTTAGGGTGTGTCCGTGTTATCTGCTGTGTCCCCAGGCTGAGAACCATCTACCATTTTTATGGTTATATGCTGTTATTTTATTTACATATTGTGAGTGCATAATTGATAATAAATACACTGATTTTAATTTATGGCATTATTGCACTATGAAGTTTCTTTCTATTTTGAGATCCAACGTCTTCTACTGATTGTGGCATTATAAAGAACCAATATTGCCTGAAAATTCCTCCATATATTTGAAGTTAAAACTGTGGTACCATCTTTTCTACCGTTGAAGGAGAAAAAGAAAACTATTACATGTATGTGTTTGCGCTTATTTGAGAAAATACCCCTTTTTGCTTTACATGTTATTGGGATTGTTGTGGAGAATCCCCTTTTTCTCATAGCTGCACCACTGGTTGTTTTTTTGCGCAATCAGGAAAATTACCATTTTTTTGATAGATTATATCACTGAGATGTATGACGACACCTTCAGGTATACGGGAAGGGAGTTACAAGCTTACAAGAAGGAACTGATTCAGCACAGGATGGTCCTTAATTATATCACAGCCGTGACAGGTGGGTACTGTGTTACGCTGGCAACTCAATATGGGGTGAAGTGCTGTACGTATATTACGAACAGTACGGACGACCCAACGGAGATCATCGATCAAAAGATGGACGATATCTTGCAGTTGAAGTGGGAGTTCAGGAGGAAACACAGCCTTACCTTGGCAACTGTGAGTAATGAACTGACCGGCTGGGTCTCATGGTTGAACCCACGAAATTGGTTCTCAGGTTTAGGAGAGTGGGCTCAAAATGTTATTTTGAGTGTAGGGAAGTTTCTCCTTTGTATCCTGGGAGTCGGCATAATTATTGGTTTGATATTTAGGTGTGTTCGAATTCTGACGCGGCGCAAGCACGGCACAAAGTTGATGAGTCTAAGGAGCAAGGGTACTGTTATAGCAGCAGATTTAATTCATGACCATTCCATAGAGACAGTGATAATGATAAGGATTGCAAATGAATTTCATGGCCTGTTTCGTTCACCTGTTTTTCTTTTGTCTCCCCCTCTGCCCAGATACATCCATCCGGAAAAAGACATCAGCCCTACCCAAAATGTTTATGTGAATGTATTTTATTTATATGCCTTATCTTCATCTCTGCAACCTTCAGTTAATAGCACACATAGTCGACAGGTGATATCCACATATACTAGCACTCACTTATGTTTCCCCCTCCATGTATCATCAACCAAATGTGCACCCCATTTGTTGGAACAAGAAGCCGAAAAGAGCTTGGTAGTGTTTGTTGGCCCATTTACAGACCCTTAATACGGGATGAGAAGGATTTAATGTATACTTCGCAATACCTCGAAGCTTATGTAGAACATATACGGCACGATGATACATGCCCCTCAGACATGGATTCATACATACATACTTTTACTATCCCACTAGGTCATACATTTCCCACCTACAACTCTCCTCTGACAACTCCAAGCTTCTGTAGATATTGTGTAGATATTTTTCTGTTTTTATTGATTAGATAGTGGCAGTTATTGGTGACTGCCAAATGGTGGACTGTCAAAGTCGAAAAATATTGCAGTACACACATCATGTACAAACTACACACAGATGGCCTCCATGCGCGTCCTTGCTCTGCTGTGCGTGCGCATATTCGCAATTTGCGTATGGTCACTCCTGCGGTCCTGCGCATTAGCGCGTGGTATGAGTATTTATGGTAGAATTTGTGAACGCATGGAAGGCTATCAAAATACATTACATATTTAATCCAAATAGTGCACAACTCCTTGCACCACATCAGAAATTAACATCAGTTTAAATGGTAACAGAACAAAGGGATTCACCTTTACAGGATAGGAGGGGACAGAACAAGGTTACAAGGTGGTGTTTGGTATCCAGCTGTAGGGTATTTTAAGGGAAACATTCCGGTGTTGGTTTGAGGAAGATCGCATGTTCCTGCGGATAGTTATGTGCAGGAGCAGAATATAGATATAAACTGTATTTACTGTACATTATGTATGCGGCGGGAATCCAGAGGAGACCACCCACAAGAGCAGTGAAAATAGACATCGCCCACCTATTCAAACAGACCTATGACCTCTCCTGTACTGTGAATGACCATCCCTGTGTCCAATGGACAAAGAGATTACAGTATCCATTGTGTTATGTTTTGGATGAAGTGAATAAAGAGAGCCTGCAGCAGGCCTGGTCAGGCACAAGACTCACAAAGTTATCTATCAGATGACCGAGGACCGGCCGGGTGTATAATTTCTGCATGGTACGCTTGTGACTATATATGTGTGTGCGCATGTATCTGCTGCGTGGCTGCCATCTCAGGTATTTCACTCAGCGTGCTACTCCTATATTCTATAACCTGAGGGGGGAGGCAACGGAGCTGGGGCTTCTGCCACATTGCATGGTGGTGATGCTGCAGACAGTTTTGAGGAAAATATGGCAGCAGAGAGTTCAGGTTCAGGGGGTTTCTTACCCCCCAGTGGGTCTGTAGCACCGTGGGCAACTAATGACCCACCTTGGGCTACCTTTTCCACACTGTTGAATACGCAAGTAACTAAACTGACGACCCCTGTGGGACCACCTGTGCAAATGCAGCAGTTTATGGTCCCTACAGTCAATCCGTCATGGGCGGATCAAATCTCAACTCAGTTACAGCACTTGAATCGGTCACTGACTAAATCTAAATCTCACTCTCGCCCACCTAAGACTAAGACGTCTTCTAAACGGGCCGCTACTTCCTCACAATCCACTGCTATTCCAGACATATCCTCTGGGGAGGATGGTGCATATACTGACCCCACAGACACTGACTCAGATGCTTCGGATGGGGAAGGGAAGTCAATGGTGGATGTCCCTGATTTGATTGAGGCTATCGGGCTCATTCTTCAGGTGTCTGATGAACCCGAGCCTGCAGCTGTCTCTAAAAATCCAGACAGATTTAAACGTAAGAAAGTGGTTAAACAAGTTTTACCTCATTCTCAACACCTGGCTGACATACGTCAGGAATCCTGGGAAAACCCAGGTATGAAATTCACACCGCATAAGAGACTGTTGGTTCCCTATCCTCTCTCTGCGGAGCTATGTAAAAATTGGGAAACTCCTACGCCTGTAGATTCTCATGTGGCTCATATGGTAGTTTCCTTTGCTCTGCCAGTAACTACCGTCACCTCTCTGAAGGAAACGACGATTAGACGTGTGGAGGGGTGTTTGAAAGTGATTTACACCCTAACGGGGGCTGTGAATAGGCCAACCATTGCAGCAACATGGGCTGATGAAGCTGTTGAGGCGTGGGCTCAGGAGCTAGAGGCGGAGTTGCCTTCCAATGCATCTGAGCATGCTCGACAATGTCACATATATTGCCACGGCTTCTCTGTACCTTAAGGAGGTGGCCTCCGATGCCGGCGTACAGGCGACCAAGGCTGCTACTACGTCCGTCTTTGCCAGACGTATCCTTTGGTTGAGATCCTGGTCGGTGGATATGGATTCCAAGAAAACCCTGGAGGTGCTTCCTTTCAAGGGAGACATTCTCTTTGGAGAAGACCTCAATAAGATTGTGGCTGATCTGGCTACTGCTAAAACAGCTTGCCTACCTAGTACGGCTCCTTCCACGCAGAAGGCTAAAAGTACTTTTCCTCTGCCCTTTCGTCCTCCAGGTAAAGCAAAAGGTCAGTCGTACCCAAAGCAAGCTCATGCTTCCAGACCTGTCAAGCCCAGACCGAAGCATCAGCCTGCTTCCAAAACTGACAAGCCTGCCTCCCTCTGGGAGATCCCAGGGTGGGGGGCCGACTTCTAGGTTTTGTCCAGGAATGGTTGAAGACCACTTCCGATGCCTGGGTAATGGAAGTCGTCACTGGAGGTTACGCCATACCCTTCAAGAATCGCCCCCCTCATCGATTTTGCCTGACAGATGTTCCTCTGGACCCGGCAAAGGCAAACACTCTGCATTCGGTGGTACATTCCTTCCTGACCACAGGAGTGGTAGTACAGGTGCCTCTGGCTCAGAGAGGCAAGGGGCACTATTCACCGCTGTTTCTAGTCCCAAAACCAAACGGGTCCTCGCGGCCCATTCTCAATCTGAAGTCCTTGTACAAGTATGTGCGGGTCTCCACGTTTCGTATGGAAACTGCGCTCTCTTGTTCTGGCCTTGGAGCCTGGGGACTATATGGTCTCCCTGGACATACAGGATGCCTACGTGCATATTCCTATTGCAGTGCTCATCAGCAGTACCTGAGGTCTGCGGTGGGCAACCTTCATTACCAATTTTGGGCGTTACCCTTTGGTTTGACAATGGCTGCCCGAGTTTTCACCAAAGTAATGGCGGTCATGACGGCTACACTCCGCCGTTAAGGGGTCAGGATCCTACCGTACTTGGACTATTTGTTGATCCTGGCAAATTCCCCAGAACTACAGTACTCCTGTTTCATCTAGAACTGACAGTCCAGTTCATGAAAACCCACGGGTGGGTAATCAACTGGAAGAAATCCTCCCTGGTTCCTGCTCGGAGCATGGTACACCTGGGAGCATTATTGGACACTCACAACCAGCGGTTGTTCTTGTCTCAGGAGAAAGTCCTGAAGCTTCAGGACAGGATTTGACGCTTCCTATGTCGTCTGCAAGTGTCGATACATTCAACAATACAAGTGCTAGGTCTCATGGTGTCGGCTTTCGACATGGTGGAGTATGCTCAATTCCATTCTCGCCCTCTACAGAAGTTAATTCTGACCAAGTGGGACGGCCTGCCTCACCGGATCAGATCACATACGATCTCCCTGTCTCCGTAGGTCAGTCTGTCACAGAGCTGGTGGCTCCAAGACCAACGATTGAGCAGGGTCCGTCCTTTCTGGATATCCATCTGGGTCCTCCTGACGATAGATGCCAGTCTGAGAGGTTGGGGTGCGGTGTTGGAACAACACTCTCTTCAGGGTCGGTGGACCAGGGAGGAGTCTACTCCCGATTAAACATTCTGGAACTGCGGGCAGTGATCAATGCATTAACACTGGCCCAGCATTTGATACAGAACAGACCTGTTCAAGTACAATCGAACAACGCCACCACGGTGGCGTACATCAATCATCAAGGCGGCACTCGAAGCCGCATAGCAGTGAGGGAAGTATCACGGATTCTTCAGTGGGCAGAACGCCATCTGCCGGCCATATCTGCAGTGCTCATTTCGGGGTTCTTAAACTGGGAAGCGGACTTTCTCAGTCATCAGGACGTACACGCCGGAGTGTGGAGCCTTCATCCAGAGGTGTTTTCAACTTCTCGTGGACATGTGGGGCCTTCCAGATGTGGACCTGATGGCGTCTCGACACAATCACAAGGTTCCGGTCTTCTGAGCAAGGACAAGGGATCCTCAAGCAGCGTTCGTGGATGCTCTGTTATTCCCATGGAACTTTCGGCTGCCGTATCTGTTCCCGCCAGTGTCACTGCTGCCCAGAGTAATACGGAAGTTCAAGCAAGAAGGAGGAAACCTACTTCTGATCGCTCCAGTGTGGCCCAGGCGGCACTGGTTCTCCGATCTACAGGGCCTCTCACTAGATCCTTTCCTACTACTTCCACAATGACCAGATCTTGTTCAGGTCCCTTGTGTTTACCAGGACTTGGCCCGTCTGGCTTTGACGGCGTGGCTCTTGAAGCTTCCGTCCTGAGGGCCAAAGGTTTTTCTGAGGCGGTCGTTCAAACTATGTTGAAGACCCGTAAGCCGGCTTCTGCTCGGATTTACCATAGGGTCTGGAATGCTTACGTTACTTGGTCTGCGTCTCTCACAATCATGACATTTTCAAGTTTACAAGGAAAAAAGAAGAAAAGGCTGTATTGTTGATGCACAAGAATAAGAGTGACCTAATTATCACCACGTTCTCAAAAATTCCTAAAATTTAACTTTTATTGTTGTCAAATTAAAATAGTGTGACAATAACAAACACACAAACTACGAGTATAGATGAAACATAGAGGTTAAAATCAAGACATATACAACATATACCACAAGTGCAATTGGAATAATAAATGTGATTAAAGATTAAAAATGTGTCCGCGTATTGATTCTTATGTCCTATTATATGATATTGCTCTCAATCTTACACCAGTCTGATAATCGTTGTCAGCAATTGGTCACTATGTCTTTATATGATCATTTGTTGATATATATATATATATAGTATCAGAACTGTTTCACTCGTATTTTTATGTTGACAGCTGACAGTATCCTTCAGACAGCAAGTATAATATATTATATAGATATCAACGCTGTCTATTTATTATTCTGTACGTAGAAGAGCCTTGTTAGGAAAGAGTATGAATTACTATATATGTATCAGTAGTTCAGTATTTTAATACGTCCTTCTTAAGCCTTCCAAGGGGCGTTCATAGAGAGGGCAGATTAAATTCTTCTGCCTAAAAATTGGCACATTAATTACACCAAATAGTGCTTGTGTGCTGATTATAGTTGTAGATAGTGCTAGTAGAATGCAATGTATTAGTATGTCTCAGAGATTATATTTAATATACTTGTGGCTTTAGTGAGACTCTCTGTAATCACATGGGGCGACTGTAACAAAGATCATACTATTTCAGGTAATGAGAATAAATACCTTCCTCATTTCTCAGTGTCAATGTTGTGAGTGTATAGCTATTTATTATATTCATTTGGTTATACCAGATGCTGATGTCCCACTTGGGGAGAGCACCTTATTATGACAATAAATTCAATATATCTCAATTAGGAGAAGATAATTATGTCCCCTTTTAATTACGGATAACCAAACGGTTATACATTATAATTTGTACTTTACTGGCTTTATTATTGCCTCTAAAGATATAAACGTACTGAGTTGTCTGGGCTAGTTATTCTCAAATAGCACAGGTTCCAGTTAACACTGATACATTTAGTCTGTTAGCAATTGTTGAATTTGTATCATAAATGTCTCCTCATGACTAACAGGTGGCCTCAAGGATTGGATGTGAAACATTGTAACATTCCCATGTTTGTTTAATCCACAACATTGTCTGTCATTGCTTGTTCACTAGCATAGATATATAACATGAATCTGCTTAAATTAAGGCAGTAGGTGTCCTTTCATTAGATTATATCAGCACATCTGCTAATTACTTTGGCACTAATTACATTATCCATAAGCACTGGAAGGAATACAGATCTCTATCATTTAGTATTCCGTCTGCCTGTTATATAATGATAAGTATACAGCACATATCTACTGAATTCAGGCAGTTGGAGTCTTTTCATTGAATTGTATCAGAACGTCTGTTAATTAATCTTGCACTGATTGCATTGTCCCTAGGCATTGGAAGGAATACAGGTCTCTGTCATTAACTATTACGTCTATCTGCTGTAAAATACTATAGACAGCTATAGACAGCTATAGACAGCTGACGAAGCTGTCAGAGTAACGGCGGAACACGCGTGTGTCCGCGTTTCTGTTCTATGCCATTGCTCATATATTAATTCAAAATGTATAACCAGTTCTGATCTAGCTGATGAGTTAAAACCTGATAGTACCTATAGTATTGTACAGCAGATAGACGTAATAGTTAATGACAGAGACCTGTATTCCTTCCAATGCCTAGGGACAATGCAATCAGTGCAAGATTAATTAACAGACGTTCTGATACAATTCAATGAAAAGACTCCAACTGCCTGAATTCAGTAGATATGTGCTGTATACTTATCATTATATAACAGGCAGACGGAATACTAAATGATAGAGATCTGTATTCCTTCCAGTGCTTATGGATAATGTAATTAGTGCCAAAGTAATTAGCAGATGTGCTGATATAATCTAATGAAAGGACACCTACTGCCTTAATTTAAGCAGATTCATGTTATATATCTATGCTAGTGAACAAGCAATGACAAACAGTGTTGTGGATTAAACAAACACATGGGAATGTTACAATGTTTCACATCCAATCGAGGCCACCTGTTATAGGCCCTACACACTGGACGATTTTCTGAAAGATATGAACGATCTCGTTCATAAATGAACGAGAACTCGTTCATATCTTTCAGTGTGGAGACTCCAGCGATGAACGATGCGCGTCCCCGCGCTCGTTCATCGCTGGTCTCCCGTTGGCTGTGCATGCAGGCCAATATGGACGATCTCGTCCATATTTGCCTGCACTTCAATGGAGCCGCGTGACGGGGGGAGTGAAGAAACTTCACTCCCCCCGTCACTGCCCCCCCGCCGCCGGGTCGCTCGTCGGCCGTATCGGCCGTCGGGCACCTCGGCGGCGCATCGGGAAATGTGTAGGGCCCCTTAGTCATGAGGAGACATTTATGATACAAATTCAACAATTGCTAACAGACTAAATGTATTAGTGTTAACTGGAACCTGTGCTATTTGAGAATAACTAGCCCAGACAACTCAGTACGTTTATATCTTTAGAGGCAATAATAAAGCCAGTAAAGTACAAATTATAATTTATAACCGTTTGGTTATCCGTAATTAAAAGCGGACATAATTATCTTCTCCTAATTGAGATATATTGAATTTATTGTCATAATAAGGTGCTCTCACCAAGTGGGACATCAGCATCTGGTATAACCAAATGAATATAATTAATAGCTATACACTCACAACATTGACACTGAGAAATGAGGAAGGTATTTATTCTCATTACCTGAAATAGTATGATCTTTGTTACAGTCGCCCCATGTGATTACAGAGAGTCTCACTAAAGCCACAAGTATATTAAATATAATCTCTGAGACATACTAATACATTGCATTCTACTAGCACTATCTACAACTATAATCAGCACACAAGCACTATTTGGTGTAATTAATGTGCCAATTTTTAGGCAGAAGAATTTAATCTGCCCTCTCTATGATCGCCCCTTGGAAGGCTTAAGAAGGACGTATTAAAATACTGAACTACTGACACATATATAGTAATTCATACTCTTTCCTAACAAGGCTCTTCTGCGTACAGAATAATAGACAGCGTTGATATCTATATAATATATTATACTTGCTGTCTGAAGGATACTGTCAGCTGTCAACATAAAAATACGAGTGAAACCGTTCTGATACTATATATATATATCAACAAATGATCATATAAAGACATAGGGGTATATTTACTAAGGTCCCGATTTTGACCGAGATGTCGTTTTTTCTTCAAAGTGTCATCTCGGTAATTTACTATGCAAAAATCACAGCAGTGATGAGGGCATTCGTAATATTTTGGAACCTAGGAAAAAATCACGAATCAATACACCATCGGTCAAATACGCCTGCAATTTGGTAGAAATTGGGAATTTACTAAAAAGTGCAAAACACAAACACTGCCGACAATAGCCAAACACTGCCGTGCTAAAATACAAATCGTGAAAAAGTGCTAAAAAAAACAGACCTGCTTTTTTATCCCGTGTTTGTATAGGCATGCACGGATTCATGAGATCCGTGCATGTTTTTCAGTGGGAAGGGGGGGGGGGAAATGTTATAAATTTTCCAAAAAAAAATTGCGTGGGGTCCCCCCTCCTAAGGCAAACCAGCCTCGGGCTCTTTGAGCCGATCCTGGTTGCAGAAATATGGGGGAAAAATGGACAGGGGTTCCCCCATATTTAAGCAACCAGCATCGGGCTCTGCGCCTGGTCCTGATTCCAAAAATACGGGGGACAAAAAGAGTAGGGGTCCCCCGTATTTTTGAAACCAGCACCGGGCTCCACTAGCTGGACAGATAATGCCACAGCCGGGGGTCACTTTTATACAGTGCCTTGCGGCCGTGGCATCAAATATTCAAATAGTCACCCCTGGCTGGGGTACCCTGGGGGAGTGGGGACCCCTTCAATCAAGGGGTCCCCCCCCAGCCACCCAAGGGCATATTTACACTTTCGATGTCATTCGTGATTGAACTTTGACCTCAAACGGGAAGATACGATTCTTAGTAAATTTACCCCATAGTGACCAATTGCTGACAACGATTATCAGACTGGTGTAAGATTGAGAGCAATATCATATAATAGGACATAAGAATCAATACGCGGACACATTTTTTAATCTTTAATCACATTTATTATTCCAATTGCACTTGTGGTATATGTTGTATATGTCTTGATTTTAACCTCTATGTTTCGTCTATACTCGTAGTTTGTGTGTTTGTTATTGTCACACTATTTTAATTTGACAACAATAAAAGTTAAATTTTAGGAATTTTTGAGAACGTGGTGATAATTAGGTCACTCTTATTCTTGTGCATCAACAATACAGCCTTTTCTTCTTTTTTCCTTGTCTACTTACCTTAGCTGTAGTTGGTAGCACCCCCAACATTAATGGTACATACCTACAATTAATAGGGGCTACTCTTGGAGCTTTTTGTTCCAATTATGTATCAATAAATAGTGTGTGTGCAGATACAACCCCATTGTCTCGTTTTCAAGTTTAGCAAGGCCAAACTGTTGGCCTTCCTAAAGCAGGGTCTGGACTTAAGCCTTCGTCTGGCCTCCCTCAAGGGTCACATTTCTGCCTTGTCGGTTTGGTTTCAGAGAAAGATTGCTGATGTTTATACATTCACTCAGGGCATGTTGCAGATTCAGACTCCTTATTAACCTCCTGTGGCCCCTTGGGTTCTGTAAGTGGTACTGGAGGCCTTGCAAGAGTCTCCATTTGAACCTCTTGCATCTGCTGACCTTAAGTGGCTTTCCCTTAAGGTGCTGTTTTTGCTGGCTATTGCTTCAGCTAGAAGGGTCTCGGACTTAGGTGCCTTATCTTGTAAATCTCCCCATTTGATTTTTCACCGTGACCGGGCGGTTCTTAGAACGCGGCCAGGTTATTTGCCCAAGGTGGTGTCTTCCTTCCACCTTCAACCAGGAGATTGTGGTTCCAGCCTTTAATTCTCCTGAGTTGTCTTCCAAAGAGCAGTCTTTGGATGTGGTACGGGCTCTCCGTATCTATGTGAAGACAACATCCTCCATTAGGAAATCTGATTATCTTTTCGTACTGTTTGGTTTTCACAAACGTGGCTGGCCTGCTTCCAAGCAGACCCTGGCTAGATGGATTAGAATGGTGATTGCACATGCTTATGTACAGGCTGGTTGTCCAGCTCCTGCTACCATCAAAGCCCATTCTACTCGGTCGGTTGGACCTTCTTGGGCGGCCCACCGTGGTGCGACCCTTGAACAATTGTGGAAGGTGGCTACGTGGTCCTCAGTGAACATGTTCATAAGGTTCTATGCCTTCGATACTTCCGCCTCCCAGGATGCTTCCTTTGGACGCTGGGTTCTTTTGCCCGCTACAGTGCATCCCCTCCGATAAGGAACTGCTTTAGGACATCCCCGATGTTAATCCTTGTGGAGCCCAGTGTACCCCGCAGCAGAAAATGAGATTTATGGTAAGAACTTACTGTTGTTAAATCTTACTGCGAGGTACACTGGGCTCCACAAGGCGCCCACTCTGACGCACTTAGCTTCTTTGGGTTGGTATGGCTTAGCCGCTGACACCCTCTCCGGGGTGAGTGTGTAGTGTATTTGGCGACGAGCGATTGTCGTCTCTAGTACCTGCTACTGCATTTGGCTGGTTAACGAAACTGAGCTCCTGTGCACGGAGGTGGGGTTATAGAGGAGGCGGCGCTGTGCATCTTGGGAACAGTCAAAGCTTTGAGCCTGTTGGTGGCTCGCATCAAGATCCTACTCTACATCCCGATGTTAATCCTTGTGGAGCCCTGTTTACCTCGCAGAAAAAGATTTAACAACGGTAAGTTCTTGCCATAAATCTCATTATCTTCTCCTGGGGAGTCTATACCATGCTCAAAACTGTACACATCTCAGGCCTCGGTGGCAGTTCCCCCTGGGGTGGCCTCCATAAGGTGTACTTTAAAATATATTGCTTCAAATATATCCCATACTGGGTAGAAGCCGCAGTTTTGAGAAGTGTGGGGTTTCAAGTCCCACTGCTGTGCCTCTCACCCCAACTCTGTACCCTAGAAAGCGTACACTTGTCCATATAATGCATATATATAAGGGTTCCAACATATCTTTGAGGCTGTTAGAGTTGGGGAGTATTATTTATATGTATATAAATAATGCCTTCCTAGAGCGTTAAACTCCTTATTTGGGAAAACCTGAGTACACCCAGAGTTATCCACATCCCTATAGAGCAGCGTTTTTCAACCGCTGTGCCGCGGCACACTAGTGTGCCGCCAGCGGTTGTCAGGTGTGCCGCAGCCCGCCGCCCACCAGAGATGTCCTACATAGTGCTCCGGCGCCCGCCGACAGTGCTCCGCTGCCGCCCTTCTCCTGTCAGAGATACTTGGATCCATCTGCCGTCGGGCTCAGCCAGTGTATTCAGCTTTTTCGCTGCCCGTCCCCTGACCTTAGGTGACGTGCTGTGACACATAGGTCATGCACGCCACGTCACATTCCCGCCCGCCTGCTAGTGTGAGCTGCTGCCTGCGGACTGCTCTGCTGTCTGCTCATCCTGCCCGGAATAAACAGGACTGCAGGTTGGCATTATTGTGAGTGCAGTGAGTACAATTACAGGGGAGGAGACAGTGTGGAATTCCTAGGGGGGAGGCAGTGTGGAGTTACTGTGGGGTGGGGCAGTGTGTTTGATTTATAACTCTGGGGGCCAATGTGTTTTATTCCGTGGGGGCCAATGTGTTTTATACCGCGGGGGCCAATGTGTTTTATACCGCGGGGGCCAATGTGTTTTATACCGCGGGGGCCAATGTGTTTTATACCGTGGGGGCCAATGTGTTTTATACCGTGGGGGCCAATGTGTTTTATACCATGGGGGCCAATGTTTTTGATAACTGTGGGGTCCAATGGGCTTGATACTGTGGGGGCCAATGTGTTTGATAACTGTGGGGGCCACTGCATGTGTTCCCTACACCCCCCCCCCCCCCTGTGGGAGACGGATAGCGTGCCTTGCCAATTTTAAAGTCTGGTTAGGTATGCCACGAGTCGAAAAAGGTTGAAAATCACTGCTATAGAGTGTCTAAATTGTCAAATATGGTTGTCTTAACTGTCCCTGGTACAACCTCCATAAAGGCTGATCACCTATTTAGACTAATCTCTAATACTGTCCACTGCTGCAGGTTTGACTCGGAGACCCACTTTTGTGTACATCTCTGGGGCTATTGTAACGTGGTCAAGCTCCTTACTTGATGATTTAGATTCTATGGGGTATATTCAATTGAAGTCGGATCCATTCCGACATTCATTTGTCGGAATGGATCCTACTTCGGCTATTCAATGTCATCTCAATTCGACTTTTAAAAATGTCTAATTGAGATGCAGGAGCTAGATGGGTGAGAGCTGCGGGCAGACTGGGGAGAGCAGCGCTACAGCAGCGGCTATATAGCCGCTGCTCTCCCCAGTCTGCCCGCGGCTCTACCCTGTCTCTCTGCCTTAGTCTCCCCGTCCCCGCATCACAGCCGCCGCTCACTGCAACATCCACCCGGCTCCAGGAAGCGAGGTCTCGCGTGCTGGAGCCGGGTGGACGCTGTGGTGAGCGGCGGCTGTGACATTCTCCAGCGCGGCTCTCCCCGTCTGGCTGCCGGCGGCTTTCCCGGTCTCCCTGCGACTCTCCCCCCTCTCCTCAACAGTCCCTCATCTCAGTCTGACTTTTTTATGTCGGACTGAGATGGTCGGAAACGGGCCAAATCCTGTCGAATTTGGCCCCGTTTCCCTCAAAAGTACGTGAATCGGCAGCTATACCGCCGATTCACGTACTATTCGACAAGTCGAATTCCCAGACTTGTAGAATAAAAACAGCTGGGATTGAATAAGTTGAATCAAGATTCGACCTTAAAAGTCGAAAACTGCCGTCTTTTCGACAGACTGTAGCTTTCGACCCTAATTGAATATACCCCTATGTGTAGAAGTGACTTGTACTTGTTTCTATGTCACATACAGGCTTCACGGCTAGATGCTATGAAGGAGACTGACCTGCATAATGCAGGGACCACTGCTCTGGCAGTTTCGATACACAGGGGACAGTGGCTACAGAATCTGAGTAAGGTATGACAGGTTCCGGCCTTCACAGGTAAGACCCCGTTGGGACGCACGGGATAAGTGATTATTCATGTCAACTGCGGGTTAGTCGGTATGTCTTCCTTCCGCAGCTGCACAGACCAGGAAATTATATCCTACACCTACACTGCAGTTCCTTCGAACGTGATTCCACATATTCCTCCACTTCCTTTGGAGGACATTGGGGAAATCCAGAAAACATGCGCTGCCAGGTTCCCAGGTACGTATTTCAAATTCGGCCTTTTTCAAACCATACGGTTTGTTGGTGGACCTCACTGCCTGGGGATCAGGCAGGTGGGAGCGAGACTAAAGAGATTCAGTAACACATCTGGGTGATATCCTGCCTAGACCCCTGGAAACAGTTGGGTTGCCCCGGGGTGCAGACTAGAATTTCTAGTATTCCCGCCTCACAGATTATTCAAATCAGGCTTACTTGCTCAGTCAGAAAGTGTACTACTGCTGGAAGCTATCATAACATTTGTCAAACTAATGTCATTATTCCAGTTTCACCTCGTTTACGTAACGGGTTACTATTCAAACCTGGGGTCATTGATTCCCTACTGGTGGGTGTTCAATTCGGGATGGAATCTGGGAGTAGTGATCTCTGCTCGAGATGTAGAGGAATTCCTGGTATCCAGGGTTATCTGGGGTGCGTACTTCACATTCCAATCTGGCCACCTCTCTAGGCCTATCTAAGGTTGTACTACAACTATGTCACTTCCAGTTCCAAACACTGAACTTGGCTTCTATGCAACACCAGGGGTGTTCATCAGGGCCATGGCAGCCTTTATACTCCCGCTCCACAAACCAGTAGTGGACATATTTCCATATCTGGGTGACCTTAACATCCTCCAGGAAGATGTTGTTATGGAGTGTTGCTCTCTCAAATCAACTGTCCAGGGATCTTGGGTGTATCCTGAAGCTTCCAATTTCGCATTTGAAGCCGATAAGGAGGTGTTCCTTCCTGGGGATGATTCTCAACACGGAAGTGCAGAGGTTGTTTCTACCAGTGAAGAAAGCATTGGTGATCCAATCAATGGTCCGCGATGTCCTGATGCCAGCCTGGGTATCAGTTCATCAGTGCATTCGCCTTCTGGGAAGGATGGTTGCCTCCTAAGAGGTTCTACAGTACGGAAGATTCCTTGCACGGCCTTTCCCACTGAATGTCACGATCCGGGTATCTGGACGCCATTATTTACCTTTCAGGTGTCTCCTAAGGCTGGCTCAGCGTCCTAGGCCCGGTTCCCAGCTATGTTGCTAGCATTCATATGTCATGTCTCATCTTTGCTGATCCGTGGATATTGCCCTTCCAATGCCCGGGCGACTGGCATGGCGTCACCTGCCGGCGGGGCCTCGGGCATCGTCTCTGTATCCTCAGTGCATTGCAGGGTATGTGGCACTCCTCACCTGCTGCGGCCGTGGCTGTCCATGCTGGAGGTTTGAGACGCAAGTCGGCGTTCTCTGTGTTCACCGCCGCCATTACAGAGGAATCTCCATGTGGTGTTACAAACAAGGTTTCCCTCCCCCGGCCGGTATGGGCGCAGCCATCTTGGTTCCAGTCACATGATCCTGACCTCCAATCCATAGCTCCGCTGAAGGTCCAGCTACAGTTTCATCTGCTTCCAGCGGTCATCTTCCAGCAGTGATCAGCTTCCTTAAAGAGCCGGTGCTTCTCCAGCGGTTACCTGCATACCATCGGTACCCGCAAACCATCGGTACCCGCACACCTCGCTCCCTAGCTTCATTCTACTATTTGGCTGGTTCCATCCAGCATCCACTCCATGTTCTAACACCTGGCTGGTTCCATCCAGCATCCACAGCAGCTACCTCTACTACAGTGTTACCGGCTTCCAGTGATACATCTGCTGGTGTGTTCCTTGGCTACACTTAATACTACGGTCGGGTCTGGTAAGGACATTCCATCTCTGGGACATTAAGAACTGTACCTACTGCTACCAGTACCCTGTGGCCATTGCCAAACCCATAGTTATCCAGGAACTGTTTTATCATATCTGCTATATATCTTCATTCATTTATCACTGCTGTGAATACATGGAGTTCTGTTAATAAACTTTTATTGACTTTTATTCTGGTTGTCATGGTCACGCCTTCGGGCAACCTTTCTACATCCTATTCATATGTCCAGGGGTCTGATTAATCCTCCGAAGTTCAACTTCACCTCAGCCCCTACAACTGAGACTTCCTCCCGTCAGCTCAGGCCCTCAGTTGTGACTGTAAGCACTGACCATATGAATCCAGCCGGAGACCAGGATCAAGCGGCCAGGCCAATACAAGAACTGGCAGCCAGACTCGAACATCAGGAGGCTGCACAAGGCCACATCATCCGCTGTCTCCAGGATCTCTCTACTCAGCTGGATGGGATCCAAACGACCCTCCGTGGATCAGGGGCGTCCGGTGCGTCCACCACAGTGACACCAGTTGTAACCCCACCCACCTTACTCATTTCTGCTTCACGTCTTCATCTTCCAACGCCAGCAAAATTTGATGGATCTCCAAGATCTTGCAGGGGATTTCTCAATCAATGTGAAATTAATTTCGAGCTACAACCAGGCAGTTTTCCTAGTGATCGCACTAAAATTCCTTATATTATTTCCCTCCTCAGTGGCTCAGCCCTTGATTTGGCATCACCTTTATGGGAGAAATCCGACACCCTGTTGTCCTCATATACTGACTTTGTAACGACATTCAGGCGCATCTTCGACGAGCCAGGCCGTGTAACTTCAGCTTCTTCTGAGATTCTTCGTTTACGTCAAGGAATGCGTACTGTGGGACAGTACCTAATACAGTTCAAGATTGTGGCATCCGAACTGGCATGGAACGACTAATCTTTGTATGCTGCATTCTGGCATGGCTTATCTGAACGCATCAAGGACGAATTAGCTACCAGAGACTTGCCTTCTAAGTTGGATGAGCTAATATCTCTATGTACAAAAGTTGATCTACGGTTCAGAGAAAGAGCAACTGAGCGGGGAAGGTCATCTATCCCAAAATCTTCTGCTCCTCCTCCTCGTCAACCGTCTCCATCCAAAGATGAGCCCATGCAAATTGGTCGTTCCCGTCTATCTCCAGCTGAGTGTCGAAGACGTCTTTCTGAGTCCCTCTGTCTTTATTGTGCAGCTCCGTCTCATGCAATCAATGCCTGTCCCAAACATCCGGGAAACTTCAAATCCTAGCCCGCCAAGGAGAGGGCCGGCTAGGAGTAATGCTCTCCTCTCCATCTCCTCATGATTGTAATCTCCCAGTCTCGCTTCAAATTGCTCAACGTTATAGGAACGTCATTGCCCTCCTAGATTCCGGAGCAGCTGGGAATTTCATAACTGAAGCATATGTTAAACGGTGGTCCCTACCAACTGAGAGACTTTCCTCGTCCATATCTTTGACTGCCGTGGATGGCAGTAAGATTTTCATGCAGTTATTTCTTTAAGAACTCTACCAGTTCGTCTGAGAGTAGGAGTTCTTCACTCAGAATTAATTTATTTTCTAGTTATTCCAAGAGCCACATATCCAGTGGTTTTAGGCCTTCCATGGCTTCGTCTCCATAACCCATCGATTGACTGGACGACTACTCAAATCCTGGCATGGGGTCCTTCCTGTACTGAGACCTGTTTGTCCAAAGTGCTTCCTGTTTGTTCTTCCTCCTCCAAGTCGTTTGATGTTCCACCTCCTCCGTATCAAGATTACACGGACGTGTTCAGTAAAGCTTCTGCCGATATCCTTCCTCCTCATAGGGAATGGGACTGTCCAATCGATCTCATCCTGGGGAAGGTTCCACCTCGAGGCTGAACCTATCCGTTGTCTTTACCAGAAATGCATTCTATGGAAGAATATATTAAGGAGAATCTGGCGAAGGGTTTCATTCGACCTTCTTCCTCCCCAGCTGGCGCAGGTTTCTTCTTCGTTAAGAAGAAAGACGGTGGCGTGCGACCATGCATCGACTACAGAGGCTTGAACAACATCACCATCAAGAACCGATATCCTTTACCCTTGATTACAGAACTCTTCGATAGAGTTAGCAGAGCAACCATCTTCACGAAATTAGATTTGAGGGGTGCCTACAACCTCATCCGGATCCTAGAGGGTGACGAGTGGAAGACCGCATTTAACACCCGTGATGGACATTATGAGTACCTCGTCATACCTTTCGGATTAAGTAATGCTCCAGCTGTCTTCCAGCATTTCGTGAACGAGATCTTCAGAGACATCTTATATCGCCATGTTGTGGTTTATCTAGATGATATACTTATCTTTGCCAACAATCTGGAGGAACATCGTTTCTGGGTAAATGAAGTTCTGTCCCGTCTCCGTGTCAATCATCTCTATTGCAAATTGGAGAAGTGCGTTTTTGAAGTCAAATCCATTCCGTTTCTAGGCTACATTGTGTCCGGTTCCGGACTAGAGATGGATCCTGAGAAACTACAAGCAATCCAGAATTGTCCGATACCTTTAACCCTCAAAGGGTCCAGAGATTTTTAGGATTCGACAATTATTACAGAAAGTTTATACGAGACTTTTCCACCATTGTGGCACCTATCACTGCGTTAACCAAGAAGGGTGCTAATCCGTCCAAGTGGTCTGAAGAAGCTATGCAAGCCTTTCATCTATTAAAGCAACGATACATCTCTGCTCCGGTTTTGAAACAGCCCGACATCAACTCACCTTTCATCCTTGAGGTGGATGCCTCTTCCGTTGGAGTAGGGGCGGTGCTATCCCAGAGAGCTAAAGATGGTCATCTACATCCTTGCAGCTTCTCCCAAAAGTTTTCCCCAGCTGAGCGCAACTATGCCATTGGCGATCAGGAGTTGCTGGCAATCAAACTCGCTCTGGAGGAGTGGAGATACCTGCTGGAGGGAGCTTCTCCTTCGGTTACTATACTTACCGATCACAAGAATCTTTTGTATTTGAAAGGCGCACAATGTCTTAATCCTCGTCAGGCCAGATGGGCACTTTTCTTTTCTAGGTTCGACTTTAAACTCCAGTTCTGTCTGGGCTCCCAGAATTGCAAGGCCGATGCCCTTTCCCGCTTTTGGGAGCAAGAAAATGAGTCGGAGTCTTCTGACAAGCATCCTATTATCAATCCGTTGGCATTCTCCACGGTAAGGATGGACTCTACGCCCCCACCAGGGAAAAGTTTTGTGAAGTCGGTGTTAAGGAAGAAGCTCATGCATTGGGCACATGCTTCCCGTTTTGCTGGACATACAGGCATTCAGAAAACCCTTGAGTTTATTTCTAGGTCTTATTGGTGGCCAACTCTGAAGAAGGACGTCATGGAGTTTATTGCTTCTTGCCCAAAGTGTGCCCAACACAAAGTATCCCGCCAGTCGCCTGCGGGGCAACTGGTTCCATTATCTGTTCCCCGTCGACCGTGGACCCATTTGTCGATGGACTTCGTCACAGACCTGCCTATGTGCAACAAGTTTAATACCATCTGGGTAGTGGTTGACCGGTTTACCAAGATGGCACATTTCATTCCCCTCACCGGTCTTCCGTCAGCTTCCAAGTTGGCTCAAGTATTCATTCAGGAAATCTTCCGACTACACGGTCTTCCCGAGGAGATAATCTCTGATAGAGAAGTACAATTCGTAGCCAAATTCTGGCGAAGTTTGTGTCAAGCCCTCCAAGTCAAATTAAAGTTCTCTACAGATTACCATCCTCAGACCAATGGTCAAACGAATCAGGACTTGGAGGCCTTCCTCCGTATCTATGTGTCTTCCTCTCAAGATGATTGGGTTCAACTCCTTCCCTGGGCCGAGTTGAGCCATAACAACCAATATCATTCCTCATCTTCTTCAACACCATTCTTCATCAACTACGGATTCCAGCCTAAAGTTCCAGAATTCCAGCCACTTCCATACCAGCAGTTGATATCACCTTGCGCCAGTTTTCAAACAACTGGAAAAATGTTCGAGCGGCCCTGCTTAAAGCATCGTTTAGATACAAGAAGTTTGCAGATAAGCAGCGTAGGGCAGTTCCTGCTCTCAAAGTGGGTGATCGTGTTTGGTTGTCTACAAAGAATTTGAGATTGAGAGTTGCAAGCATGAAGTTTGCTCCCCGTTACATCGGTCCTTTTCAAATTGAACAAGTTATCAATCCTGTTGCTTACAAACTCCAGTTACCCCCATTCTTGAAAATTCCTAGGACATTCCATGTTTCCCTTCTGAAACCGCTGATCCTGAATCGATTCCATTCTGCTCTACCTTCGGCTCCTAAAGTCCAGACTCAACGGGGAGTTGAGTATGAAGTTGCCAAGATTCTGGATTCACGTTTCCGTTATGGTCAGTTACAATATCTTATTGATTGGAAGGGCTATGGCCCTGAGGAACGCTCTTGGAACAATGCTTCAGATGTCCATGCTCCTACCTTGGTCCGGAATTTCCACTCCAGATTTCCTCAGAAGCCTAAGAAGTGTCCTGGGGCCACTCCTAAAGGGGAGGGTGCTGTCACGATCCGGGTATCTGGACGCCATTATTTAGCTTTCAGGTGTCTCCTAAGGCTGGCTCAGCATCCTAGGCCCGGTTCCCAGCTATGTTGCTAGCATTCATATGTCATGTCTCATCTTTGCTGATCCGTGGATATTGTCCTTCCAATGCCCGGGCGACTGGCATGGCGTCACCTGCCGGTGGGGCCTCGGGCATCGTCTCTGTATTCTCAGTGCATTGCAGGGTATGTGGCACTCCTCACCTGCTGCGGCCGCGGCCATCCATGCTGGAGGTTTGAGACGCAAGTCGGCGTTCTCTGTGTTCACCGCCGCCATTACAGAGGAATCTCCATGTGGTGTTACAAACAAGGTTTCCCTCCACCGGCCGGTATGGGCGCAGCCATCTTGGTTCCAGTCACATGATCCTGACCTCCAATCCATAGCTCCGCTGAAGTCTGCCTAATTGCTCATCCAATCCCTGCATACCTAAGGGTATAAAGGGATTGAGTCTGCACCAGGAAATCGTCAGTGCTTTGGTTGTCAAACCTTGTTTCCAGTCTCTCTCTCCTGTGGTTGTTTTCATTCCAGGTTTCCAGCTCCTGTTTCCAGTTACCACTAAGAGACCCGCACCAGCTTACCACCTTGCGGTGCAGCCTGACTCTGCAGTCTTCTGTGTTTGCTCCAGCTTCCAGCTACAGTTTCATCTGCTTCCAGCGGTCAGCTTCCAGCAGTGATCAGCTTCCTTAAAGAGCCGATGCTTCTCCAGCGGTTACCTGCATACCATCGGTACCCGCAAACCATCGGTACCCACACACCATCGGTTCCTATATCCTCGCTCCCTAGCTTCATTCTACTATTTGGCTGGTTCCATCCAGCATCCACTCCATGTTCTAACACCTGGCTGGTTCCATCCAGCATCCACAGCAGCTACCTCTACTACAGTGTTACCGGCTTCCAGTGATACATCTGCTGGTGTGTTCCTTGGCTACACTTAATACTACGGACGGGTCTGGTAAGGACATTCCATCTCTGGGACATTAAGAACTGTACCTACTGCTACCAGTACCCTGTGGCCATTGCCAAACCCATAGTTATCCAGGAACTGTTTTATCATATCTGCTGTATATCTTCATTCATTTATCACTGCTGTGAATACATGGAGTTCTGTTAATAAACTTTTATTGACTTTTATTCTGGTTGTCATGGTCACGCCTTCGTGCAACCTTTCTACATCCTATTCATATGTCCAGGGGTCTGATTAAACCTCCGAAGTTCAACTCCACCTCAGCCCCTACAACTGAGACTTCCTCCCGTCAGCTCAGGCCCTCAGTTGTGACACTGGATCTCCTGGTCTTATGGTCAGGATCTCCTCTTCACATGCACCAGTGGATACGCCTGTCACCGAAAACCAGAATTTCATTCCACTGGTGGCTGCAAACTTCTCACCTACTCGAGGACCGCAGGTTCGGGATTCAGAATTGGATTCTTTAAACCACGGATGCAAGTCTCAGGGGTTGGGAAGCAGTCGCTCAGGGAGGAAAACTTCCAAAGAAAGCGGTCAGTTCAGGAATCTCTCCTTCTAATAAACATTCTGGACCTGAATGCCGTGTATAACGACATTCTGCAAGAGGCACATCTTCTAAGAGATCAAGCCGTTCAGGTTCAGTCGGACAACGTCACAGCGGTGTCCTACATAAACAGGCAGGGAAAAACGTAGAGCAGGGATGCAATGGCAGAGGTGACAATAATCCTCCTCTGGGCAGAGAAGCATGTGCGGGCGCTGTCAGCAATCTTCATTCCGGGAGTGGACAACTGGGAAGCAGACTTCCTCAGCAGACACTATCTCCATCCAGGAGAATGGGGCCTCCACCCGGAGGTATTTGCAGAGGTAAGCCGATGGGGTGTACCTCAGATAGACATGATGGCCTCTAACCTCAACGAGAAGCTTCGGAGGTACTGTTCCAGGTCACGAGACCCACAAACGGTGGCGGCGGACACCCTGGTACCTCCGTGGGTGTTCCAGTCAGTGTAAGTGTTCCCTACACTTCCACTCATCCCATGGATTCTCAAGCTAATAAAAAGAACAAGAGTTCAGGCGATCCTCATTGCTCCTGACTGGCCAAGAAGTGCTTGGTACATGGATCTCCTGGAGTTACTGCTGGAAGATCTGAGGCCTCTTTCTCTTCGCGAGGACCTCCTGCAACAGGGGCCGTTCGCTTATCAGGACTTACCACAGCTACGTTTGACAGCATGGAGGTTGAACGCCAGATCTAAGCTCGGAAGAGCTTTCCAAAGTCATTCCTACCCTGATACAGGCTAGGAAGAGGATAACGTCTAAACATTTACATCGCACTTGGAAAAAATATGTGTCTTGGTGTGAATCCAAGAAGTTTCCTACGGTGGAGTTTCAACTAGGACGGTTTCTCCTCTTTCTGCAAGCAGGTGTGGTTGTGGGCCTACGCTTGGGCTCCATAAAGGTCCAGATTTCGGCCTCCATGAGGTTCAGACTTTCTTGATAGGGGTTCTGCACATCCAGCCACCCTTTGTGCCTCCTACGACACTTTCAGATCTTAAGGTGGTGCTGCAGTTCCTGCAGTCGGATTGGTTCGAGCCTTTACAGGAGGTGGACATCAAGTTTCTAACTTGGAAGGTGGTCACACTGTTGGCATTGGCATCTCCTCGATGGGTGTCGAAATTGGGGGCATTGTCATGCAAGAGCCCCTACTTGGTTCTCCATGAAGATGGAGCTGAGCTCAGAACACGTCAGCAATTTCTTCCAAAGGTTGTGTCGGTTTTTCACATCACCAACCTATTGTGGTGCCAGTGGCTACTGACTCCTCAATTACCTCACAGTCCTTGGATGTTGTGAGGGCTTTAAAAGTTTCTGTGAAGAGGACGCTCTGTTTGTCCTTTATGATCCCAACACGGTTGGGTGTCCTGCTTCTAAGCAGACATTTGCTCGCTGGATCGGGTTTACTATCCAGCATGCTTATTCTACAGCCTGCCGTTTCGAAGATATGTTGAGGCCGGCTCTACTCATACAGTGGATTGTTCCTAGACAGCTGCCCGGGGTGTCTCTGCTTTACAGCTTTGCCGACCAGCTGCTTGGTCGGGGTCGAACACGTTTGCTGAAGTTCTGCAAGTTCGATCTGAGGACCTAAAGTTTTGTCACTCCGTTCTGCAGGATCCTCAACACTCTCCCTCCCGTACTTGGAGCTTTGGTACATCCCCATGGTACTAAATGGAATCCCTCTAGGACGTAAGAGAAAATAGGATTTTAATTACCTACCGGTAAATCCTTTTCTCGTAGTCCGTAGAGAATGCTGGGCGCCCACCCAGTGCTTCGTTTTCCTGCGTTGCTACTTGGTTTAGTATTGGTTCAGATGTTGCTGTTCCTCTTTCATGCATGGTTAGCATGGGTTCTTCAGGTTACATGCTGATTGGCATGGTTGCTTCCTGTTTCATGCTAGATAACATGTTTTCTTCGTGTTGCATGATGGTTGACATGATTTCTTCGTTTCATCCTGGTTGGCATGATTTCTTCATGTTGCCTGCTGGTTGACATGGTTTCTTCATGTTTCATGCGGTTTTGCATGATTTCTTCATGGTGCATGCTGGTTAGCATGGTTTCTTCATGTTGCATGCTGGTCAGCATGGTTTTTTCGATTCGGTGTGAGCTGGTGTGAATCTCACCACTATCTGTATTTCCTTCTCTCGAAGTATGTCCGTTTCCTCGGGCACAGTTTCTAGACTGAGTCTGGTAGGAGGGGCATAGAGGGAGTAGCTAGTCCACACTGTTAAACTCTTAAAGTGCCAGTGACTCCCAATGGACCCGTCTATACCCCATGGTACTAAATGGAACCCCAGTATCCTCTACAGACTACAAGAAAAGGATTTACCGGTAGGTAATTAAAATCCTATTTTAAGCTTGCTACCCCTGGCGGTGGTAAACTGAAATATGCGAAAAAGTGACTCGTTTGTGCACCCAAATGGGACTTTTCACGATCACACCCTTAACTTTAGTTTGGTTTAGCCGCTTTATGCGGGTAAACCCCGACTATGGGCATGATAAAGGGGTCAATTGAATTTCTCTTGCATCCTAGAGGATGCTGGGGTCCAATTTAGTACCATGGGGTATAGACGGGTCCTTTGGGAGCCACTTGCACTTTAAGAGTTTAATAGTGTGGGCTGGCTCCTCCCTCTATGCCCCTCCTACCAGACACAGTTTAGAAAATTTGCCTGGAGGAGCCGGTCTCAGCCAGGGGATCTCCTAGGAGTTTTTCGAGTTTTGTTTTCTAGAGTTAGTTAGGTAAAGGAAGGCTGCTGGCAACAGTCTCCCTGCTTCGTGGGACTTAGGGAGGGGGAGTAGGAACCAACTTCCTGAAGAGTTAATGGTTCTCTACTCTGCTGACAGGACACTGAGCTTCTGAAGGTGCTGATCGCAAGCCTACGAGCCGACTGCTCACTCCCGCAGCTTGGCCGCCACCCCCTAACAGAGCCAGTAGAAAGAGTGGTGAGAACAGCGCCGGTGTCCCGGTTAGTGGTTCGCTGGCGGGTATTGCGACACAAAAGTAAGAGTGCAGCTCTGACAGGCTGTGCTCTGGGAAGGCTCAGCAACACACTGTGTAGGCGCTTTGAGGGGCATCCTGAGCCAGCGCAGATATACCCTACACCGGTCACGCAGCTAACAGGGGCTAATCCCGCTGTTAGCACAAAGAAACGTCAGGCCAGTATAAGCAATTAGTGCGGTAAGCCGTGCGCCATTACAAGGGGCGGGGCTACCTCTCAGTGCGGATCCAGCACTCACCAGCGCCGTTTTCTCCATGCAGATCATAGGAAGACGCTGACAGGGAGCGCTGCCCTCCACATAACTCTAGCTATAACTCTGCGGTACCAGGGTGTTATAGACGGGGGGGAGTGTGATAGTAGTACTAATTAACCTATTAAGGTTGTGTAGTCAGCGCCAGGCTTTTATCATAACTGCCTACAGGGGCGTTGTGTGGCTGGCTCCTTATACTCTGTGACTCTCTGAAGGTGCTCTGGGGGAAACTGTGACATTTTCCTGTTTGTGTAAGTGTATATCCACATTAAAATGTCTAAGGACTGTGTGTCCTGTGCTGCATAGTGTGTATCTTCTCCTGGTGCCAGCAAGGTTGAGATTACGCTCAAATCACTCTCCAGCTGACAGCAAGGTTGAGATTACGCTTAAATCACTATACACTGCTACAGGCGTGGCTTTAATGCCTACTATTGCTTGTGCGCGGATTTCTAAAGCCATAGTATAGTGGTCAGGCACATTACTAGAGGAATTAGATACTATGGATAGGAGTGACATTGATTTGTTTTTACATCACATACAGGATTCTGCAGGTTTCATGGTGGAGGCCATGAAGGACATAGGCCTGCTTAATGCAAGGGCTACTTCCATGGTAGTATCGGAATGCAGAGGACTCTGGCTACGCCAATGGACTGCGGATGCAGAATCCAAGAAAAGTGTGGAGACCCTGCCCTTCACAGGTCAGGCACTATTTGGGGACGCATTGGATGCGTGGATTTCCACGATGACTGCGGGCAAGTCGACATTTCTTCTCTCCGCAGCTGCACCAGCTAGGAAATCTTATCCTACGCCTACACTGCAGTCCTTTCGGCCCGCAAAATTTAAACAAATCCAAATTCCCACCCCCACCTTCTTTAGAGGAGGTCGGGGAAAATCCAGAAAACCTGCACCAACAGGTTCCCAGGAACATAAACCAGGTTCTGCTTCCTCCACATCTTCAGCATGACAGTGGACCTCCCAGCCTTGATATCGGGCAGGTGGGAGCGAGACTGAAAGATTTCAGTCACGTCTGGGCGTCATCATGCCTAGACCCCTAGGTGACAGACATTGTTGCCCAGGGCTACAGACTGGAGTTTCAGGAACTCCCACCTTACAGAGTCTTCAAATCAGGCTTACCAGTTTCGCTGACGAAACCTGCTATCCTGCAGAAAGCCATTCAAAAATTGGTACGAACAAATGTCATTGTTCCAGTTCCACCAAAAAATCAAGGGTTATTACTCAAACCTGATTGTGGTAACGAAACTGGACGGTTTGGTAAAGCCTATATTGAACCTGAAGTCATTGAACCCCTACTTGAGGGTTTTCCAATTCAAGATGGAGTCTCTGAGATCGTTTATCTCAGGTCTGGAGGAGGGGGAATTCCTAGTATCCCTGGATATCAAGAATGCGTACCTTCACATTCCGATCTGGCCGCCTTACCAGGATTGTCTACGGTTTGCACTACAGGACTGTCACTATCAGTTCCAGACATTGCCATTGGCCTCTCCACAGCACCGAGGGTGTTCACCAAGGTCATGGCGGAGATGATGCTCCTCCAGAGGAAACGGGGAGTGAACATAATTCCATATCTGGACAATCTGCTGATATAGGCATCTTCTGAAGAGAAGCTGTTGCAGAGTATTGCACTCTCAATTCCACTGCTATGGGATCATGCGTGGATCCTGAACCTTCCGAAGTTACATTTGGAACCAACACGGAGTCTGTCCTTCCTGGGAATAATACGCGACACGGAAGTGCAGAGGGTGTTTTCTACCACTGGAGAAAGCGCTGGTGATCCAATCAAATGTCCGGGATGTTTTGAAGCCAGCCCGGGTATCGGTTCATTAGTGCATTCGCCTTCTGGGAAAGATGGTTGCCTCTTACAAGGCTCTACAGTATGGAAGGTTCCATGCAAGGTTCTTCCAGCTGGATCTCCTGGACAAGTGGTCGGGATCACATCTTCACATGCACCAGCGGATACGCCTGTCGCCGAAAGCCAGAATTTCGCTTTTCTGGTGGCTGCAAACTTCTCACCTACTCAAGGGTCGCAGGTTCAGGATTTAGAATTGGATGCTTATAACCACGGATGCAAGTCTCAGGTTGCGGAGCAGTCGCCCAGGGGATAAACTTCCAAGGAAAGTGGTCAGGTCAGGAATCTGTCTTTCCAATAAACATTCTGGAACTAAGGGCCATATAAAACGGCCTTCTACAAGCGGCGCATCTTGTACAAGATTGAGCCATTCAGGTTCAGTCGGACAACGTCACAGCGGTGTCCTTTATAAACAGGCAGGGGTGGAACGAAGAGCAGAACTGCGATGTCAGAGGTAACAATAATCCTCTGGGCAGAAAGGCACGCACTGGTGCTGTTGGCAATCTTCATTCTGGTAGTGGACATCCAGGAGAATGGGGCCTCCGCCCGGAGGTATTCGCAGAGGTAACGAGCCGATGGAGTGTACCTCAGATAGACTTGATGGCCTCTCGCCTCAACAAGAAGCTTTGGAGGTACTGCTCCAGGTCACGAGACTCACAAGCAGTGGCAGAGGACGCCCTGGTAACTCCATGGGTGTTCCAGTCAGTGTATGTGTTCCCTCCACTTCTACTCATCCCAAGGATTCTCAAACTACTACAAAGAACAAGTGTTCCTGCGATCCTCATTGCTCCGGACTGGCCAAGAAGGGCTTGGTACGCGGATCTTCTGGCTTTACTGCTGGAAGATCCGAGGCCTCTTCCTCTTTGCGAGGACCTTCTACTACAGGAGCCATTCACTTATCAAGACTTACCGTGGCTATGTTTGACGGCATGGAGGTTGAACGCCGGATCTTAGCTCGGAAGGTGTCATGTCTACTCTAATCCAAGCTAGTATTGATTTATGGAATCATATTTATGAATTATTCATATTCAATATATCATATATGGTATTTAATATATGGATATATTTTAATTAATATGCGTTTATCATATATATCTGCAAATATATTATGTCAGGCTTACAAACTAATTGGCTGATAAATATATGCAGTCCTTATACATATGACTTATGAAATTATGCAGTTATGGGGGGTCATTCCGAGTTGTTCGCTAGCTGCTTTTAACAGCAGTGCAAACGCTAAGCCGCCACCCCTTGGAGTGTATCTTAGCTTAGCAGAAGTGCGAATGAAAGGATCGCAGCGCTATTACAAAGTTTCAGAGTAGCTGCAGACCTACTCCTATCTTGCGATCACTTCAGACTATTTAGTTCCTGTTTTGACGTCACAAACACACCGTGCTTTCAGCCAGCCACTCCCCCGTTTCCCCAGCCACTCCTGCGTTTTTATCTGGCACGCCTGCGTTTTTCAGCACACTCCCCGAAAACGGTCAGTTACCACCCAGAAACACCCACTTCCTGTCAATCACTCACCGATTAACAGTGCGACTGAAAAGTGTCACTCGAGCTTGTGTAAAACTGCATCGGCTTTTGTGAAAGTACGTCGTACGTGCACAGTGCGCACCATACGCATGCGCAGAAGTGCCAAATTTTAGCATGATTGCTGCGCTGCGAACAACGGCAGCTAGCGATCAACTCGGAATGACCCCCATGATTCCTTAAAGAGAGTTCAAACTTGAGATTACCGCTCCTTTTATATGATTATTTATTTACAGGTAGATCAAATCGTACAGAATAAGATATACACAGTAGTGATATATATGCTAATATTATTTTATGCTTCCTTAATTATATAACAAACATAACAAAACACAGTTTCAATTACGTTGGCAATTACTAACACAGTTTATACTTGCAAGTTACAGATCTTTTCCTTCTGCATCTTCTCTTCTTCATGACTTCTTGACTACTCTACTTCACATCATGACTACTCATGTATATTATATATGCCTATAAGTATTGCTGGTATTTTCTCAGTGTTCTCAGTGCAAAAGATAATTATAGGTTTGCCATTTACATTCCAAGGTGTCATAAAACAAACATTGAACTGAGCTGGCTTCCCTACTCAAAAGGCATGGTGTCATAAAACATGTCCAACTGTTCGGCATTGAGGTGGCAAACAGGACATGTAATTTGGGGTCATAAAGTTTGTTATTGCTTTCATCATCAAAGATCTTACTATTTCCATGTAAATATTATCACTTGGTTTGGGTGTTACAGTTTCAATAGATCTTCTGTTGTCATTGTCACTGGCCTGCAATATAACTACACAATACAATAGGCCAGCTTACACTTCCTGATCTAAATGTACACCTGTGGGTTCCAGTGTCCATTGAATTGTAAATGCTTCTTTGTTATACTGTGACCTCTCTAGGCTAATTTATGGCATCCCTACACTGTCTCATCTTGTAGTAAAACACAAATATATACAATATATCTATATAAACACATATACAAATCTAATTAATCTATTTGTTATATATATATATATATATATATATATATATCCACTATACTATTCACTATGGTTACATCACCTATTTATAATGAATTATATTTTAATTCAGACAATATCCATTGCCCTAATATTATATTAAGTGCGGACAATTACCCATATGGCACACTAGGAAGGGGGTAATGTCTCCGCATTACCATCGGATTTGGAAAAAGTATGAGTCTTGGTGTGAATCCAGGAAGTTTCCTATGATGGAGTTTCAACTGGGACATTTTCTCCTCTTTCTGCAAGGCGGTGTGGATGTGGACCTACGCTTGGGCTCCATCTAGGTCCAGATTTCGGCCTTGTCCATTTTCTTCCAGAAACAATTGGCTGCTCTCCCTGAGGTTCAGACATTCTTGAAAGGAGTTCTGCACATCCAACCACCTTTTGTGCCTCCTACGGCACCTTGGGATCTTAATGTGGTGCTGCAGTTCCTGCAGTCGGATTGGTTCGAACCTTTACGGGAGGTGGTCGTAAAGTTTCTTACTTAGAAGGCAGTCACACTGTTGGCATTGACGTGTGTCTGAAGTAGGGGCATTGTCACACAAGAGCCCCTATTTGATTTTTCATGAAGATAGAGCTGAACTCAGAATGCGTCAGCAATTTCTTCCAAAGGTTGTGTCGGTTTTTCTTATCAACCAACCCTTGGATGTTGTGCGGGCTTTGTAGATATATGTGAAGAGGACTGCTCTTCACAGGAAGTCGGACGCGCTATTTGTCCTTTATGATCCCAACAGGATTGGGTGTCCTGCTTCTAAGCAGACAATTTCTTGCTGGATCAGGCTTACTATACAGCATGCTTATTCTATGGCAGGTTTGGTATGTCCAAGATCTGTTCAGGTCCACTCTACCCATAAAGTGGGTTCTTCCTGGGCGGCTACCCGGGGGGGTCTCGGCTATTCAGCTTGCCGAGCGGCTACTTGGTCGGGGTCGAACACGTTTGCTAAGTTCTACAAGTTCGATACTTTAGCCTCTGAAGATTTAATGTTTGGTCAATCAGTTCTGCAGGAACCTCAGCCTTCTCCCTCCCATACTGGGAGCTTTGGTACATCCCCATGGTACTAAATTGGACCCCAGCATCCTCTAGGACGTAAGAGAAAATACGATTTTAATTACCTACCGGTAAATCCTTTTCCCGTAGTCCGTAGAGGATGCTCGGCGCCCGCCCAGTGCTTCGTATTCCTGCATTGTTATTTGGTTAAGGTTGTTGGTTCAGCCGTTGCTGAATCATTCCAAGATGGTTTGCTTGGCTTTCCTTTTTTTATGTGTGAGCTGGTGTGAATCTCACCACTATCTGTGTATTTCCTTCTCTCGAAGTATGTTCGTATCCTCGGGCACAGTTTCTAGACTGAGTCTGGTAGGAGGGGCATAGAGGGAGCAGCCAGCCCACACTATTAAACTCTTAAAGTGCCAGTGGCTCCCAAAGGACTTGTCTATACCCCATGGTACTAAATTGGACCCCAGCATCCTCTACGGGCTACGAGAAAAGGATTTACCGGTAGGTAATTAAAATCCTATTATCACCCATTGTGTACCTGCACATGTACCCATTTTTCCAACCACAGCAAACTGCTCATCCACTTTCCAATCTAGGGAGTTCACACTATGCAGTTTCCCGACAATTGGGAAACTGCAGAGAGGATTGAAGGAGCGATCCTTACTGAATTAAATAGATAAATCTTTGTCTTACTGACTTGGAATAGAGGGTGGTTACTTGTCCCTGAGTAACTTAGGTGGCCTTACGTCACCACTGCTAGATATTCATTCTCACAGTCAGTAACTGCCTGTTACTGATGGGCCTTCACTTTATCCTCAAGCCAAGAAGCTGGCAGCTTGAAGCCCAGGGTGCTGTGTGCCTGGTACCACCTTAGTCATTCGTGCCTGGAAATGCACTGGTGAAGGCCCACACCTTTTGCACATTGGCCCTCATTCCGAGTTGTTCGCTCGCTAGCTGCTTTTAGCAGCCGCGCAAACGCTAAGCCGCCGCCCTCTGGGAGTGTATCTTAGCTTAGCAGAAGTGCGAACGAAAGGTTCGCAGCGCTGCTACAAAAAGAGATTGTGCAGTTTCAGAGTAGCTCGAGACCTACTCATAGCTTGCGATCACTTCAGACTATTTAGTTCCTGTTTTGATGTCACAAACACGCCCTGCATTTCACCCAGCCACACCTACGTTTTTCCAGCCACTCCTGCGTTTTTATCTGGCACCCCTGCGTTTTCTCACACACTCCCCGAAAACGGTCAGTTACCTCCCAGAAACACCCACTTCCTGTCAATCACTCTGTGGCCAGCAGTGCGACTGAAAAGCGTTGCTAGAGCTTGTGTAAAACTGCATCGGCTTATGTGAAAGTACGACGCGCGTGCGCAGTGCGCCCCATACGCATGCGCAGAATTGCCATTTTTTGGCCTGATCGCTGCGAACGAAAGCAGCTAGCGATCAACTCGGAATGAGGGCCATAGAAAGCTCTGTGCACTTTATCTGGTGTACTATTTTCCTATGCCCTGGCCTTTTGGCTGAGGCAAGGATTTAAAAAAAAAAAAAAAAAATTCCTCTGCCTTTGGGCTATTGTTTGTTTATTGTATTTTGGAGATTTTTGCGCTAAACTTTTTTTCTGTGTGTGGGTTTTGGGTGAGACCATTATGGGGTGCTCTCTCCTTTTGGGGAGAGCTGATGAATCCGGTCCCCAGGGGATGCTTCGACCAACCCCAGGGAGAAAGGTGTGATCCTGAGCCTTGCAGCGGGCAGAAACACAAATAACCTTGTCCCCTAATAGGCTTGAAATGAAGGGGCCCCCACTAGCTTCACAGCGGAGTCACGGGTGAGGAGGGCCCCAGTCAGAGGCTGCTTGCAGTAGGAGTGGAGGACGTAGGAGCCAGCAGAATGCGGGGTTCCCAGTGGGGGGAGCGGGTGCTGCTTCCGAAGTCTGCTGGTGGAGGGAATGTGGCTTATGCATTTCACCCAACCAATCGTGCGGGTTTAGCCAGTGCTGTGGGGATGGTGCCTGCTGCTGAGCTGTCTCTCCGTGTCAGACAGACACTGAGGCATGCTATTGACTGAGGCGCACCCGGTCAGTGAGAGCAAGTCCTGTGGGATCTGCACATTTTCAAAACAGGGTCCCTCACTGCTTGTAGAGTGTAAAAACCCTCTATAAAACATGTTTACCATCACTGTAACTTTCATTACTATTATCCTTTATTTATAAAACACCACAAGGTACATTAAAAAAAAGAAACTATCAGGACTTGCAGGTCCTGTTTTGTAGCAAGAGTTCACAACACAAAAGGCTACAGCACTGGCCCCCAATCTCTAGGACTAGAATAACAATCTGCCAACTATTTTGCAAAATATAAATAAATCAATCTTATATTTTAAAGGAGCCGAACAATTTACTCTTTCCTTTTCATAGATATACCACCTAAATGAGTTTGTCTAAAACAATCTTTTGTAGCGTATAACGGCCTCTCATAATTGCCGTCTTAGAAAATTTGACACCACACAGGAATACCCCCTGGAGTGCGATGACTATAAACAAAGACACTAGACGTTTTGCTTGGTCAGGATAATTACCATATCGCTCCTTACTGTATGTCAGAAAATAAGGTGATTCCTTATAAAATACATTCCTTCATGCATAGTCCTTACATTTGAACATGTAATTCTACAACTGTGCACAGCACATTAAATATGACATGTTACATTTCATTATTACATATACATCTACAGTATGTGGCACTTATGAAAATGGCGCTGCAGCACAAGGGATTTACCCCCTCAGTGATGTAGCCACTATCCTGACCTCGTGGGCTGGGTCCCAATGATTTGGCTCTTGGTCACGCAGTTGCGAATGTTTTGAATTATCACACCTGCAAAATTCCCCTTTATGATCTTTTACATGTCGGCGTGGGCAATGAGCAATATTATATGAATGCTAGAAAGAGTAAAAATGTACCAACACAGTCCTGATTTGAATGTTTCTGGTTTTGTCTCCTAACACAGCTCACCTAAGTTTCATTTATTTCTAAGTAAATTGTGATAGGGCATCTGAACAGTTTTTATTACATGTGCGCTATCATGCATTTCAAAGCTTGATAATACTACTACTGGAACAAACCTAGAGATGCCCTTTCCTATTCACAGTACTCCTAGAAAGTAAAAGAGGCACCCTATGGAACAATAATCCAAGCCTGGACTTTCCCTTGGGAAGGGTGTTCAAAAGCCTCAAGTGTTCTTATTACCTATTACTCCTGCCATTGAGTGCCAACCACTGACATGGAGGAGCAGTTAATGATAGCAATGATGTTGCAGCCTAGCACCACATTGCCAGTCTGAACGGAATAGACAATACCCCTCCATCCAGCTCCATATAAAGTAAGAAGTTGGGACAGCACTGGAGGAGGGAGAGGACTGCATAGGGCACACAGGCTACACCTCTGCCCATCCTTTCTGTTTTTAAAGAATTACCCAGTACAGTTAAATTTTTGATAGCTCCACCCTCTAACAGATGCCGAAGTGACGCAGCTTCGCTGAGTGTTAACACCGGGGTCGCAGTTAGCGGGTCCCCGGTGCAGTTGGCAGCATGTTGCGCTGCGGTCACGGGCCATGAGATGCAGTGCCCGCCGCGGACCACACTGGTTTAGAATAGGTTGTAACTCCATTGTGTGCTCAGCATCTGACATGATGTTATTTTATTAGGTTTAACATGTATACAGCCAGTATAATTTAATAGGGGGCGGGCCTTCCCGGAGGGCGGGAAAGGTGCTTTCCTGCTGCTGCGGATCACAAGGCTGCATGCAAGCTGCTTCTCTATGGACCCAGGCTGTTCAGACTCTGTACTGGTACCTGGGGGTCATAGCAGGGGGGGAGTGCATCAGCTGTGGCACACACACATAAACGTTCACTGCTACAGTAGATAGTGTAATCCTTATATACAATTATACATTGCACTGCTGTGTTTGTGTACTGGTCTCCTTTCGCTGTGTCACTCCAGGGGCTCTCTAGGGTCTGTGCGGAGGTGTTCAGTGGGTTTAACTGTATTGTCACTGTAAAATCATGTCTGCTGACAAAGTTATATGTACTGCTTGTAATTCTACCCCTTCTTCTGAGGGGTTCAGTATGATTTACCTACGGACACAAAACCGACAGTCAAAATACAGACACAGTTCAAAATACCGCCATTTGAAATTATGACATTTCAAAATACCAACATGAGTTTTTCTGGGGGGTTTTGGTGTCAGTGTGGACATAGGTCGACATGGACACTGTGTAAATATACTGCGTCCCCTCGCATGGTGAGCGCACACTAATATTCCCCTTCCAGGTCCACTGGGATAGTAAAGCATGAAAAAGTCTATTTTGGGGCAAAAATTCTTTAAAAACACATGTTGGTATTTTGACATGTTGGCATTTTAAATGTCGGTATTCTGACTATGTTGTCATTTTGGACATGTCGGTATAATGAATGTCGGTATTTTGACTGTCAGTCAATGGCTGTAGGGATTATGACCATCGGTGTTGTGTCCGTCGGTAAATCAAGTGCTACCATGTGTGAACAGTGTTCATTATCCCCAAGGGGAAGCAGTTCTCAGGCACCTGATTGGTCAGATGCTTTTAAGAGCATAATTGATAATGTTCATTCAGAACTGGCTGCAGCTAAGAAGGAGAGACAGGTGTTAAGACAGTCTGTTGATTTGTATGGCTAAAGCTGCAGATAACAGAAAGGCTTCTCAGCCCCCTCTGTTGGTTTCACAAACGTTTACTGCCACAGGTGTTTCCAGTCTGTTTCTGACCTGCCTGATGTGGATGACACTGATGATATCGAGGACAGCTCTCTGTCACCTGGGGTGGAGGCCCTCATTTATGCTGTGAGGTTCTTAACATACCCGATACAGAGGCATAACCAGTTGAGGAATTGTACTTTAATGTAAAACCAAAATCCTCAGCCATTTTTCCTGTATCAAAGGAATTAAACTCCCTGGCCTGGGAGGCATGGGTAAACCCTGACAAAAAATGTAAACTCCTCAGAGGTTATTATCTTCTTTTCCCCTCCCAGGTGATGACAGGAATGTATGGGAACCCCCCCCCCCCCCCCCCATCAGTCGATACGTCTGTGTCCAGACTGTCTAGAATATTGGTACTGCCAGTACCAGGGGCGATATCCCTGAAAGACCCAGCTGACCGTAAAATTGAGACCACTCTGAAAGCAATATATATGGCAGCGAGTGTAGCACAACGTCCCACGATAGTTTGTGGTTAGATTTCAAGGGCAGTGGTCAAGTGGTCTGATAATGTTATTAATGGATTTGACTTGCCCCAGGATGAGGTTATTACACTACTGCAACATATACAAGATGCTGCAAACTTTATGAGCGAAGCTGTTAAAAAATTGTATCAGATAAATGGCCGTACTACTGGTATGTCGGTTTTGGCCTGCAGAGCTCTATGGTTACGTCAATGGTCAACTTATGCTGATTCCAAAAAGGGGGTGGAAAATCTTCCCTTTTACAGGTGATGCCTTGTTTGGTGACAAATTAAATAAATGGATTTCTCAGGCAACGGCGGGTAAGTCTACCTATCTGCCACCGGCTGCGCCACTTGCTAGGCGCTCTTACTCTGGACCTTCCTTGCAGTCCTTTCGTGTGGTGAGGTTCAGCGGCAAAGGCCGAGGAGCCTACAATGCACCTGGAGGATCCCATGGTAGGTCTCGAAAACCTGCAGCTGCAATTTCCTTAGACTAAACCCCCGGAACCTCTACCACAAAGCCTTCCACGTGACGGTTGGCCTCAACAACATGGCGACTTTCCGGTAGGTGCTCGCCTTCAACACTTCGCCCACGTGTGGGCAAAGTCCTGCCGGGATCCTTGGGTGAGGGACCTCATTTCTCATGGATACCGGCTGGAATTTCAAACACTTCCTCCTCACAGATTTTTCAGGTCAAGCTTGCCAGCTTTACCCACAGCAAAAGTTACCTTGCAATAAGCCATTCAGAAACTTTTACAGATGGGAGTTGTGGTTCCAGAACCTCCTCCGTTACACAACAGGGGTTTTTACTCCAGTCTTTTTGTCGTGCCAAAGCTGGACGGTTCAGTACGGCCTATCTTAAATCTGAAGGTGTTGAACCCTAATCTGCGGATATTCAAATTCAGATGGAATCTCTTCGGGCAGTGGTGTCCAGATGTCAAGGATGCTTACCTACACATCCCTATGTAGCCTCTTCAGCAAGCTTACCTCAGGTTTGCCACTTTGGACAACCACTTCCAGTTCCGGGCCTTACCCTTTGGTCTCTCCATAGCACCACGGGTCTTCACAAAGGTCATGGCGGAGATTATGCTACAACTGCACATGAAGGGTGTCAACATTGTCCCCTACCTGGACGATCTCCTGATAAAGGCAATGTCCAGGGAATGTCTGCTGCAAAGCATCGTCCTGACAACTCATCTGCTGACGGATCATGCATGGATCCTAAATTTTCAAAAATCTCACTTGGAACCATCCCAGCATTTTCAGTTCCTGGGGATGATATTGGATACAGTGTCTCAGGAGGTATTTCTCCCTATGGACAAGGCTTTATCTCTCCAAGCTATGGTACGCTTAGTGCTCAGACCCCGCAAGGTCTCAATACATCTTTACATATGCTTGCTGGGTAAGATGGTGGCCGCATATGAGGCAGTCCCATACGGCAGGTTTCATGCCCGACCTTTTCAGCTGGATTTGCTGGACAAGTGGTCAGGGTCTCACCTGCACATGCATCAGATGAAGTCCCTCACCTGGTAGAAGGCCGGAGTTTCAGTACCCAGTCGTGGATTCTACTGACAATGGACGGCAGCCTCTGGGGTTGGGGGGCTGTGACTCAAGGGACCCAGTTCCAGGGACGGTGGTCGAGTCAGGAATCTGCACTACCGATCAATGTCCTGGAACTCAGGGCGATATACAATGCCCTTCAAGCTTCCTACCTTCTCCAGGATCAAGCCAACCAAGTTCAGTCGGACAACGCCACAGCAGTGGTGTACATGAACCAACAGGGAGGAACAAGAAGCAGAACAGCGATGCGAGAAGTGTCAAAGATACTCCTCTGGGAGGAGGCCAACGCAAGGGCCATCTCAGCCATATTCATTCCAGGAGTGGACAACTGGGAAGCGGACTTCCTCAGCAGGCTTGACCTCCATTCGGGGGAATGGGGCCTTCATCCTCAGGTGTTTCAACCATTGGTTCACCGGTGAGGGTGTCCGCAGATAGACCTGATGGCTTCTCGTCTCAACATGAAGCTACGCCGTTACTGTTCCAGAACGAGGGATCCATAGGCTGTGGCAGTGGACGAGCTGACGGCCCCATGGCCGGTTCCCTCCAATCTCGCTCATTCCAAGAGTTCTAAAAAGACTCAAAAGGGAAAGCGATCAGGCAATTCTAATTGCCCCGGATTGGCCTCGAAGGGCCTGGTACACAGACCCCCTGACCATGTTTCTGGAGGATCCCTGGCCTCTGCCTCTTTTAAAGTATCGTCTTCAGCAAGGACCATTCGTCTATCCAGACTTACAGCGGCTACGTTTGATGGCTTGGAAGTTGAGAGGAAGATTCTAGCCAGAAAGGGTCTCCCTTCCAAGGTTATTTCGACTATGGTACAGGCCCGGAAAGTGGTTACATCAAAACACTACCGCCGTATCTGGAAGAAATATATTTCTTGGTGTGAGGGAAGAAAAGTTTCTCCCATGGAATTTCGAATTGGTCATTGTCTGCTATTCCTGCAAGCAGGTGTGGATATGGGCCTACGGTTGGGCTCCATCAAAGTACAGATTTCGTCTCTCTCTATTTTCTTACAGAATCAACTTGCATTGTTACCGGAGATGCAGACTTTCTTGAAAGGAGTTCTTCATATGCAGCCACCCTTCGTCCCTCCCACGACTCCGTGGGATCTAAATGTGGTTTTGTCCTTTCTTCAATCGGACTGGTTTGAACCTTTACAGAAGGTGGAATTGAAGTTTATCACTTGGAAGACCGTCATGTTGCTGGTATTGGTGTCTGCAGGACGGGTTTCTTAAATGGGGGCCGTGTACCGTATTTGATTTTTCATGAAGATAGGGCTGAGCTCAGGACCCGGCCTCAGTTTTTGCCTAAAGGGGTGTCGGCATTTCATGTAAATCAGCCAATTGTGGTTCTGGTGTTGGCTGATATTTCTGTGGGTTCAGAGTCCTTGGATGTGGTGAGGGCTTTGAGGATTTATGTCAAAAGGATGGCTCGTCTTCAGAAATCTGACTCGCTGTTTGTCTTTTATGATGCCACCAAGATTGGTAGGCCGGCTTCTAAGCAATCTATTGCTCGTTGGCTCAGGTTATCTATTCAACAGGCCTGTACTTCAGCGGCTCTGCCCTTGCTGACGTCTAATCAGGCCCACTCGACAAGGTCGGTAGGTTCTTCCTGGGCGGCTGCCGGGGTGTTTCGGCTTTACAGTTGTGCCGACTGGCTACTTGGTCTGGTCCAAACATGTTTTGTGAAGTTCTACAGGTTCGATACCTTGGCCAAGGATGATGTTCAGTTTGGTCAGGCGGTTTTACAGGGGTCTCAGCACTCTCCCAACCGTTTTGGGAGCTTTGGGACTTCTCCACGGTACGAAAGTACTGTTCCCCAATATCCACTAGGATGTAAGAGAAAATAGGAATTTAATACCTACCGGTATTTCCTTTTCTCATAGTCTGTAGTGTATACTGGTCGCCCGCCTCAGTACTTCGTATCCTGTTTACTGGATGTGAGTGTTGGTTGAGCCACAGTTGCGGCCCCTTTACTATGTGGTATTAGCTTTGCTGTCCTTGTTATGCTGGTTGTCGCTATCCTCTGTTCGGTTAGCGCTCCTGTTTCGTTGGGTTGTGTGTTGGCTTGTTACCTCACCACTACTGTATATATTTCTTCTCTCATGGTATGTCCGTCTCCTCGGGCACAGTTTTCCTGGACAGAGTCTGATAGTAGGGGCATAGAGGGGGGAGCCAGCACACACATACACACACTAAAGGTTTTAAAGTGCCAGGTTCCAGTGGAACTGATCTATACCCCACGGTACAAAAGTACAGTTTACTAGTATCCACTACGGACTATGAGAAAAGGAATTACCAGTAGGTATTAAGTTCCTATTTTTTAAAAAACATTTCATATATTCCATAAAATCTTCATAACTTATTAACAAACTCTCTTTGAGATTCCCTATCCTATGACGTACCTTCTTGTTACCTGAATACACTGAATAATATATACGGGAGCAAGATTCCAATCAAAATGCAGTTTTGTTATTGTGGTAGTCATTTTTAAGGTGTGTTGTAGCCACTGGGAGGCAGCATTGAGCTATATTTACTTCGCAAAATATGCAGAAAGAGGAAGATAGGCCCTCATTCCGAGTTGTTCGCTCGCTAGCTGCTTTTAGCAGCATTGCACACTCTAAGCCGCCGCCCTCTGGGAGTGTATCTTAGCTTAGAAGAATTGCGAACGAAAGATTAGCAGAATTGCAAATAGAAATTTCTTAGCAGTTTCTGAGTAGCTCGAGACTTACTCCTAAATTGCGATCAGTTCGGTCAGTTTCGTTCCTGGTTTGACGTCACAAACACACCCAGCGTTCGGCCAGACACTCCCCCGTTTCTTCAGACACTCCCGCGTTTTTCCCAGAAACGCCAGCGTTTTTTCGCACACTCCCACTAAATGGCCAGTTTCTGCCCAGAAACACCCACTTCCTGTCAATCACACTACGATCACCAGAACGATGAAAAATCCTCGTTATGCAGTGAGTAAAATACCTAACTTTTGTGTAAAATAACTAAGCGCATGCACTCTGCGAACCTTGCGCATGCGCAGTAAGCGACTAATCGCAATATAGAGAAAATCGGCAACGAGCGAACAACTCGGAATGACCCCCATAGTTCTCATTCTAATAGGGAGAGCTGAGTGGACATGAAAATATCAGTTATCTATATTAGCTACGGTAATTGCAAAGGTGTAAGGGCCTGATTCATAGGTGGTTGGAATTAAAACATTAACCACAAGCGCCTGATGTTTTATGTCTGAAATTCATTGCACATATATCACACTGGTTACAGCTGGGGACATAAATTGGAAATGCATGGCTATACATGCAATTTTGATAGGCGTACCTGCATAGGTAGCTAATGGCAGCAGCCATGGTGATGTCTGGGACTGCACCAAAATATGCAGTTTTACTGATACCGATGGCCATAGGGTTGCTCGAATAGGTGATGGTGTTTCAAATCTCCAAGCGATGGTGCATCTCAATATGGCTCCCATCAGGCTGGCCATTAGCATAAAGACTCAGTAGCAGCTGCAACTTTGTCATAGCTGAAACACCCTATTCTCAGTACATGAGATGTTTTAATGAACTTTGTTTTTTTCCTGATCCTGTGGAACTTAAACTTAGTGGCACTTTGATCCATTTAAAGTACACACAGTTTCCCCCACCATTCTGGATGAGTGCTGGAGACAGGGTTGCCTTCAGAAATTGTGGGTCCGGTATTGACAAAATAAGCAGCCTCCCCCCCCCCCCCCGCATCCCCACAATGCAAAAACAAACACATTGGCCCCTATAGGCAAAAATAAAACACACTGTATACTACAAGGAAAAACATAACGTATTGGCCTCAATAGGAAAACCAACAAAACAAAACACATTGGTCCCTGCGTGAAAGAAAATAAAACACATTGGTCACCACAGGAAACTATGGGGGGAATTCAGAGTTGATCGCAGCTGCAAATTTGTTAGCAGTTGGGCAAAACCATGTGCACTGCAGGTGTGGCAGATGTAACATTTGCAGAGAGAGTTAGACTTGGGTGGGTTATTTTGTTTCTGTGCAGGGTAAATACTGGCTGCTTTATTTTTACACTGCAATTTAGATTTCAGTTTAAACACACCCCACTCAAATCTAGCTCTCTCTGCACGTTATATCTGCCCCCCCCCCTGCAGTGCACATGGGGGGTCATTCCGACCTGTTCGCTCGCTGCAGTTTATCGCAGCGCAGAGATCGGGTCAGATCTGGACGGCCGAAGGCATGCTGGACGGCCAAAGGCTGTTGTTCGCTAGCTATCACCTCTGCCTGATTGACAGGCAGAGGTGGTCGCTGGGCGGGAGGGGGCTGGACGGCGGCATTTAGCCGCCGTATAGGGGGCGTGGTCCAGCCAACGCAGGCGTGGCCGGACCATGGGAGGGCAGGCCGCGGAGGCTGCGTGACATCACACGTAGCAGCTGCGACCCGGCCAGCGAAGGGGTTCTCCCAGCCAGCCGCAGGAGCTGCGCTGGCAGGGAGTTACTCCTCAAATGCAAAAGCATTGCCGCTATGCTATGCTTTTGCATTTCTGCAGGGGGGCCCGGCACTGACATGCGGGGCGGACTAACCCTGTGCTGGGCGTCCCCCCGCATGTCTGAGTGCCTTATCGTAGCTGTGCTAAATTTAGCACAGCTACGATCAACTTGCAATGACCCCCAAGGTTTTCCCCAACTACTAACAAATTTGCTGCTGTGATCAACTCTGAATTAGGACCTATAGCCAATAATTCAACTTAAAGCAACATACTGCATGATTGCTTACTCTCCCAAGGTGTACGGGACACTAGATGAATTTTGGGGGCCACCCTGGTCTTCCACGAGAGTAAGCAACACCTCTCAATTCCTTGATTTTTTCTTTGGAAGTGTGCAAAGGGGACACAAGAATGAGTGTCATAACACAACAGCAGATGTGGCATGGCAACACCATCTGCTTCCCAATAAAGTAATCTGCATCAAAACAGCCCAAACTCTCATTGTGCAATGATGCAACTTGCGTCATCACCTCTCCCACACTTGTTCCTTGAACTTTCACTCCTCGATCTCCCAGGCAAGAAGTCCAAAAAGTAGGTAAATTTGGAAATACTTTAGATCATAATAATGCAGCCTATGAGTTCCCTAGAAATTGGTCATAAATGCAGCCGATCATCTCACAAGAAACATGACAAAATTCAGCCAATCCACTCAATAGAGACAAACAGTGATGTTAGTGGGCTCTAGTGAAATAATGACAATCCCTATGGAATGATAATCCACCATACAGGCAATGTTAACTTATTTTCTCATACGTCCTAGAGGATGACGACATCAAGACCATGGGGTATAGACGGGATCCGCAGGAGACATGGGCACTCTAACGACTTTTCATTGGGTGTGAACTGGCTCCTCCCTCTATGCCCCTCCTCCAGACCTCAGTTTTAGAAATGTGCCCAGGCAGACTGGATGCACTCTGAGGAGCTCTACTGAGTTTCTCTGAAAAGACTTATGTTAGGTTTTTTATTTTCAGGGAGATCTGCTGGCATCAGACTCCCTGCTTCGTGGAACTGAGGGGGCAGAAGCAGAACCAACTTCCTAAAGAGTTTCATGGCTCTGCTTCTGGCTGACAGGACACCATTAGCTCCTGAAAGGTACTGAACGCTAGCCGTGTCTAGATGCTCACTCCCACAGCACGCCGTCACCCCCCTCGCAGAGCCAAAAGTCAGAAGACAGGTGAGTATGAGAATGATCTTCAATCAAGTAAGTGACGGCTGAGGTGAAGTGTGGCTGGCAGGAGCGCAGCGCACCATTGCTGCCCACACACACAGGCACTGCAGGGTGCGGGGGGGTGCCCTGGGCAGCAAGAAAAATACCTCAAACTGGCTAAAAGGGGGCATAAGATGCCGCTGGCACAGCCCTACCCCTGCCAGTATATATATTAGAAAGTATACCGAGTGTAAGGACGTGCCATTGCGGGGGCGGAGCTTCTTCCTCAGGCAGCCAGCACACTGCTCAGCGCCATTTTCTCTCTCCTCAGGCTGCAGAGAACACGCTGGTCCTCTCCTCCACTTCTGACAAGTACAGGGTGCTTTGAAGGGGGGGCAGAAAGTGATTGTGGTGCATTTAGTAGTGTAAATTACTATTTAAAGGCGCTGTTGGGCTGTGGACATACTGTGTTCACAGGCAATACTGGCGCAGGGATTGTGTACTGGCTGCTCCTATCCTGTGTCCCTCTGACAGATTTTACTGTGGGTCTGTCCCCAAAATAAGTCCCAGTGTGTCTGTGAGTGTGCTGTACACGTGTGAGGCAGGGAGTTTCTCCCCGGAGGAAGCCATTTTAGGGACACAGAGTTGTAATGTGGTGGCGCTAGCGGCACACCAAGAGCCTGCATGGGTGAAAGAGATACGTGACAGTATGCATCTGATTAACCGAAGGTTGGGTAAGTCTGAATCTAAGGCTGCATGCTGGAGAAAATCTGTGGAAGATGTGATTTTTCAGGATGCTGTTATTCCTTATGCGGGCGGCCCCTCTGGGTCACATAAGAGACCATTTGCAAATGTTGTAAACACTGATACCAACACGGACTCTGATTCTTGTGTCGACGATAGTGAATCCAGAGAGATAGATCATAAATTGGCAAAAAATATACAATATATGATTGTGGCTATAAGGGACATGTTGGAGGTTACAGAAACCACTCCTGTACCTCAGGAGAAGGCTTATTTATGTAAGGAAAAGAAATCCAAAGTCACGTTAGCTCCTTCACACAAACTAAATGCTCTGTTTGAAGGGATGTGGGTGAATTCTAATAAAAATTTTGCATTCCCAAAAGGATTCACATAGCTTACCCTTTCCCGGCTGAGGACAGGAAAAAATGGGAGTCATCCCCTGTGTTAGACAGTGATTGCCTGCGCTTGGGTGAGTTGCGCTATTGAAAAATGGTCAGAAAGCATATCATCAGAAATTGACATGATTGATTAAGATGAGATACTCCTTAAGTTAGGGAATATCAAAGACGCTACCGCTTACATGCTGGAAGCAATGAAGGATATTGGACTCTTGAGTACACAAGCCGCTACCATGGCAGTATCGGCTAGGCGGACGTTGTGGATTCACCAGTGGAACGCGGATGCGGATTCCAAAAGAAACATGGAGGCGCTCCCATATAAAGGTGAGGCCTTATTTGGCGATGGCCTGGATGCGTTAGTCTCCGCGGCTACCGCAGGTAAGTCGACATTTTTGCCCTCTGCGCCTGCACCGGCAAAAAAGACCTATCACCCGCAAATGCAGTCCTTTCGGCCCAATAAATACAAAAAGGCGAGAGGTTCCCCCTTCTTTGCAGGTAGGAGAAGGGGAAAAAAGCCCACAGCGGCTCCAGGTTCCCAAGAGCAGAAGTCTACCCCTACTTCTGCCAAATCCTCAGCATGACACTGGAACTCCCTTGCGGGAGGCCGCTCGGGTGGGGGCACGTCTCAAACTCTTCAGCCAGGGTTGGATTCTGTCTGGCCTGGATCCCTGGGTGTTGCACATAGTATCCCAGGGATGCAAACTGGAGTTTCAAGACGTTCCTCCATGCCGATTTTTCAAATCGACCTTGCCAGTTTCTCAGCAGGAAAGAGAAGCAGTAACAGCGGCAAACCAAAAATGATGTCAAGACCAGGTCATAGTCCTGGTACCATTGTCACAAGGGCGGGTTTTTATTCAAGCCTCTTTGTTGTTCCGAAGCCGGACGGCTCGGTCACACCGATCCTAAATCTAAAAGATCTGAATTGCTACCTGAGAAGGTTCAAGTTGGAATCACTTCGGGCGGTGATTGCCAGTCTGGGGGAGGGGGACTACATGGTGTCGGTGGACATAAAGGATGCTGATGAAGTAAAAATCAAATATATAGATCTGTATTGCCTCAGAAATTGTGCTTTAAACTTATAAGTAGACATCATGAAAGGGTCCCTTTAAATTCCAATAAATGATCAGTCTTCTTGCAGTGGAAAGTATCTGCCAACCTTTGCCCTAGCTTGTGACTAAGAACATGAATGCGTACGTGGTACTTAGATAAAGACCCTCTTGTTTAGATAACCAGAACTTAATGATATTTTATGGTTTTGATAAGTACATATCAGATGGACCTTCGGTTTAGAAAAAGAGCATCATGACATATGAACAGAGATGACCTTTCTGCTTACAAAGCATATTAAGAAACTCCATTGGTTTAAATGGGAGATCCGAGACTTGTGGGACCAACCTGCCATCCTCAGGAAAAGATCAGCCATCTCACCTGAGCCCAGCTGACCATATTTGGGTTTCCTGTTTGTGACCATTAGCCAATTAATAATCCCTTTGTTATCTGAATACACGCCCCATTGATTAATCAATTATGAACTATTGTATAATTCTGTACTATATATGTAAGCCCGAATTCCCCTAAAGGGACGGGCATCATTGGTGAAGTCTGTACTGGGTCACGTCTCTCTCTGCGCAGATGTAATAGGCGTGGCCTCTTTGATAATAAATTCTATATGCTGAATATCATCACTATGGAGACTCCCTGCTTCTTTTAATCAATTAGGCATTATCATTTGGGGGCTTCGTCCTAGTGGCTACGACAACCCATCTTCTACGGAAACCAGCTTTCCCAGGCACAGACAGAGAGGACAGCCGCGGCTTGAAGGTAACTATACCATATTTTTTATATACACAGTAAGATACTGTCCCCTCTGCACTGCTGCCTGGTCAAAGTATTCTGTAGCTGATGGGGCGCTAGTCATTGAACTCAGGACCCGCATGTTGGTGAGTTCTGGTGATGTATTATTCAGGCATAATTAATTAAGTAACTTAATTAACTAATATACTATATGCTACATGTTAAATGCTGTGTTCTAACTTTCTGCTGATATACTGCTAGGAAATAACAGGAGAATTTATTGCCTCATTCTGTTTGACTCATCCACTGTATTTGTGACTAGTCTAAAGTGTATAAGATAAGATTTGTTGTAGCTACAGAGAAGATTAAAAAAAAAAAAAAAAAAAAAAGGTGTTTTTTTTATATATTAATTCCTATGGAGGGATGGTGAGATAAGGATATATTATTCCCTATGGAGGGATGGTGAGTTAAGGAAATAAGTCACTTGTTTATATAGGTTATACGTTTGGCAGAACCAAATTTTTGACAGACGCTGTGACGCTGTCTATTTTTAGACTCTTTTGTGGCCACATAAAGAGCAGTCCGGGCATTAAATTGGGAGAAATAAGATACAGAGTTGTTGTGGAGAAATGGAAAGTGACTTGTCAAAGTGTAGTGACGGTACCGCGGTGAATTGTATGCTTAGTATTTATGGACGACCTTGCGTTCAGTTTATTTTGAAGTGGAGTGATATCACGCAGAATGAGGCAATACCATTTCCTGTAACAAAGTTTTAACCTGACAGTGCTTCAGTCTCTAGGAAAAAGAATAAAATCAGTTAGAAAACCTAATAATCGCATTATGCATTTACAAGTTTTAGATTTGTGTAAAAAGAAATGTGTAACTGGACGGCATATAATGTTAAGACTAATCTCTGTATGGAAACATGTATTTCTGACATGGCAAACACACATAACAAACCTCCACCATACCAACATATTTCAACATCACCAGCATCACTATACCCGGGTATTTCAGCGCACAGGAAAGCAAGAAGTAATTGACACTGATACTCAAGATCACCGGGTAGAGCAGAAGTGAAAGGTGAAGGAGATACCATTGTTGGCCCGGCTCTGCCAGCCTCCTCAGTGGAGGTCAGTTAACCATTATCAAAACCTGACGTGTTAAGTATAAAAGCAGGATTCCCCGACCCAAGAAAAAAACAAACAAACCTCTAATGCCACTTGCAAGTACCTCTCACAGGAGTATTATGTACACATACAGACTCCCTACCACCAGCATGATAACCAAGGACCCCGGGTGGGCAATCATGCCCACCACAGTGGCCCACACAATCAGATGTCAGCGATAGGAGTCTCAGGGCAAATACAACACCTGCCAATATTGGCTAATAGTAATATACAGATAGGTACGTTAAATGATACACACACTTTCTTGCTAGCATCCAATGCACCAGCAAACTTGCTGGGCCGTGACCTACTATGCAAACTTAAACGCACCATCAACTGCACAGCGAATGGCATTTATTTAGATATTCCAAAATCACTAGAAAGCAATGCACAAGCACTGTTAGACACACCTGTCACAGTTATCACCCAACAGATAAACACTTCTACTTCTAAATCACATAGCCTTACTACAGAGCAAACTGTTTCTACAGTAGGAAATTAACCAGAGTTGCAATATGGAATAAAATAACTTATATCAATGACATCACCTGCATATAGAAAACCCAACATACCCCTAGATAAACAACAGATCATATTACTTATAGACATCTTCCCTTCAGGCATTGACTGGAAGCTATTTAACTCTTTGAACAAAAACTTATTTCATAGATATATTTGTCATAACTTTATATGCAAGTTAAATATTTTGTTTTGGCGCAGCGTTTACAGTACAAATTTTTCTATGTGTATGCATGTGTATATATGATTGTATTTATGGAAAAAACATTTATGCTTCTTGTTACTATGAATTTTAAGAATGATATTAACATTACTATTTATTTCCACAGTGTTTAAGCGCATATAGTTTGGACGATGATGAAATATTTATTTTTACTTTTTTCCACCTACACATTCAACCCTGGTTGTATTTTTTATTACCAAATACATGTGGTGAATTTTTTAAACTTGTTCCTTTCTTTTGGCTACTGCCCGCTTAATTGGGTCACCTATTATTTCAGACATCCCCTTCTAAATAACGCCAAGGACATACCACACAGAAGTAACGTATCTACCGACATAATTTAATTTTTCTCTACCTCATTTTCCTCATATTGCTGTTTTTTTTTCTCTAAATATTATATTTTCAAACTTTAATGGTCATAACCCTTAATTTAATTTACCTGTAGTTACCCTAGGCTTATTGTACTCTATTTCTATTGTATCAGTTTGCCATGTGTTTTTTACATTCCCAGATTATTAGATTTCTCCATGTTTCTTTGTGTTCAGCTTCAGCTGCAATATAATGAGGGTTTCTTTTCTGTATGTGTAACTGAACAAGGGCATTAAGTCTCCTCATCAGAAGGCCCAGTCTCCCTGGCTGCTCTGATTGGGTATTATCTCCTATATATGTGTTTCCCTACTCTCATTCCATGCTGGTCATAGTTCCTAGTTGCTGCAGGAGCCCTCATCACTCTGTTCCAATCCCAGGCTCTCAGCATCCATCGACAGTGCCAGATCTAGAGTCCAGCTTTTGCTCTGTACCAGCCTTCTATAAAATTACATTGCTGCATTATGTATCTTTATTTTTCTTTAGTATTACTTAAGTACTAGATTCTACATATAGTACCATTCCTCCCAGCAAGGAGGTTATCTCAGTTAAGCTCTCCTCAGAATTAACTTTTCCCCGAGTGTGCCTCATCCCCTCAGTACTTTAGTTTTATTATGCAATGCAATCGTTTGCCTTCCCTTCACCCCACTGATCCTCACTGCGCATGTAGTTCTCTTAGGGTTTAGTTCCTGCCGGCTTTGATCCAGGTCACCTAGGGGTTGAGCTCACACTACCGCCAGTGGCGTAAGTCCTGGTGGGCATCCCAGTAGACATATAGAGTCTTATGGGAAAAGCGGCTCTTATAGGCAAGAAGACCTGCTGAGTGTGTTCTATGAGTCTCAATTCCAGGTGTACAGGGGTCACTGCTTGAAGACCAAAGCACCACTGAATTCAAAAGGAAGATCTCCATTCCAATTAACAGTTATTTGACCATATAACAATATAAGAGTTTTATTACTGTAATGTCAAAGTCAACAAAGTGGTATAAGCATTATAAAACAATACAGGTTTGGTTTTGTGACAAGGTTGTCCCAAAGGGGGGGAGAGTAGAATATATTTGGTATAGGCAAAGATATTGTTACTTGTTACTATCAATAGCTGTATGGCGCATATCACAGCAAGTTTATATTAGAGAAGATATAAAAGTGGAAAAAGTAAAAGTATGTAGTATAATAGATGGAGCAATATGAATGTTGTGTGAAAGTTTGAAGACTAGAAGAAGGGTCCGTCTTCAGAAGGACGAAAGAAGGAGACTATTGTAGTAAGCAAGATAATGAGATACCACCTAGTCATCCCACACACGACAATGATATTGCAATGTGAAAGGAAACTGTACAGTCACAAAAAACAATATAAAGACATTTGATTCCATGATTACTTGACAATGAACCACTATGAGAAATATAGAAATTATTCTGTTCCTATGGAAAAATAAATATTTTATAATAGTGAAAGGTTAAACCTATGAAAATGTCCTTCCTTGTGGAAGGGAAAATGGATGTGAACCAGATAATAACGGTATCTGTAGAGATCTGTACAGATAACAAATAACAGTTTAGTTTTCTTTTCCTATGAATGTAAGGTAATGGGAAAGAATACCCCGCTCTACACAAGGACCTTTCCCAGGCGATATAGAATAACTCTATCCACCATATAAGAAATATGTTTTAGTATATTGTAAAGTGTTTAGTGGGCAGCCAGAAACACTGGTTGGCCACGTTTTGATAGACAAATATGTATATTTGATCATGAGAGTCTAATCCACAAGCACACTGCCCTATAAGTCTTTGACCTCAGAGAGTCCCACCATGGTAACAAATTTTGTTGTCAACAGTCACAGGGAACACAGTGTGAAGTTGGCGTAGTCTTGCATACACACCAGTTGATGTCTATTGCTCCACTATCCCTGTTCCCAAGAACCTGTTTCCATATTAGATTTTCATTGGCACATGCTCAGATTATAGAGTACACCCCGAAAGAAGATCATGCTGAAATAAATAACAGCACCACAGATTATATCCATGCCTTAAAGGAAAAAGATACACCAGAGCGCAGTCTCCTCACAGGCAAACAGCAGTGCTGGGACCAGCTGGCATGATATGAAGCCTGGTGAGTTTATGAATGGTCCGCAATTCTCTTTTCAGGTCTCCTTATACAGTAGATCACTGGGGAAGGACCAGGTCAAGGACTACCTCCACCTAGGAAAGTTACTGAGAGAAACCCACCTGGAGAAGCTAAAAGCACCAACGAGGGGGGCTGATCTCACCCTAGGTTTGGAGGAACTGTTCTAAGGACAGTAAATAGTTTAATGCCTTGTTTGGTAAGGATGGTAAAATGAAAGAATGTGGGACAGATGAGAATGTCCTGCTGCCCTGAGCCTGATGAATAAAAGGAATCACAAATCCCTATAAGGTGTATTAAGTTTAGGAATAGACCTGTCCATGATAGATTGGATGGCAGATAATATATTTCATACAAGATTGAACGAGGGGGGAAACAGGATGTGGAGCGGAACCAACTTCCTGGTGATGTGGCAAGTAAGGTAACAATTCACTTGTGGGTTCTATGTGACTGACAACATTTTTCCCTACATCATGGTCCATAATGGTTTTGGGAAAATAACACAGTATGTTCCCCACACTGACCATGGCATATGAAAACATAATGAACAACGCTAGGAATATGTACTAAAGAATGTAAAAATAAGATACTGATAAAAATAATCACCTATCAATTAAGACACGCTTATAAAAATTATTTATATCCCATGTTTATAGAGCTAAAAATAACATTATTTACAATTAAACTACTATAAAACCATACCTGTACTGATATGCCTTTTGGCTTGTTATATAGACTTGTGATAGACCTGGGAAGTTTAACTTTTATAGACTAGCTACAATTATCAATGCACCAAGTACAACTATAGCCCTCATAAATGAAGAACTCAGAGAAGTAAGAGATGGTATGATACCAAAATAGAGTAGCCATTGATTACCCACTACTTAAAGCAGAAAGTGGCTGTGCACAATTCAAAGGAATGTGTTGTTTTAACATCTCAGATAATTATAATCCCATTGAACAAAAGGTGAAGTTGTTGCAGGATATTCAAGAACATATGATCCAATCGGCTAATTGGGACCCCTTTGAATGGATAGGAGCCGGAATTTCAAAATGGCTTTACCACATACTACACTATGTTATGATGATAATAATACTCATAATTTTTATAATTTATGTAACAATAAAATGTCTGCCTGTTCTAGGACGGTCATGTGGGAAAATACTCACACGGCCTGAGAGAAAGCCAAAAACCAAGCTTATGGTAATGACTTCTGTTACCTACACTGCAGTAACCCACACATAATGAATCAGTAGGTTATTACACATAATCAAGATTATCAGAAATATACCCTAATAGGTGCTTACACGCTCATGCATCATATGTACACTTAGGAAGAAGGAACCTCAACCTATATAGCCAAGTTGAAGAAAACAAGAATACATTCTGTCGCTACCCCTTTCATTTCTCTCATCTATTTAAATTTTCTGGAGGGTTGAGACTTTTTCGCATCGATACCCAATGGACTAGTGCCAGCGACTGCATCCAGAAGATGGATTTTCATTTTACTATCTCACATCTCACATCATACTCATTTGAAGGAAATTTTTGAAGATAATGAATATTTGATTTACTATATGTTGTGTTTAGATAATAAACAAGAGATAGGAATGATGAAGTAAAAATCAAATATATAGATCTGTATTGCCTCAGAAATTGTGCTTTAAACTTATAAGTAGACATCATGAAAGGGTCCCTTTAAATTCCAATAAATGATCAGTCTTCTTGCAGTGGAAAGTATCTGCCAACCTTTGCCCTAGCTTGTGACTAAGAACATGAATGCGTACGTGGTACTTAGATAAAGACCCTCTTGTTTAGATAACCAGAACTTAATGATATTTTATGGTTTTGATAAGTACATATCAGATGGACCTTCGGTTTAGAAAAAGAGCATCATGACATATGAACAGAGATGACCTTTCTGCTTACAAAGCATATTAAGAAACTCCATTGGTTTAAATGGGAGATCCGAGACTTGTGGGACCAACCTGCCATCCTCAGGAAAAGATCAGCCATCTCACCTGAGCCCAGCTGACCATATTTGGGTTTCCTGTTTGTGACCATTAGCCAATTAATAATCCCTTTGTTATCTGAATACACGCCCCATTGATTAATCAATTATGAACTATTGTATAATTCTGTACTATATATGTAAGCCCGAATTCCCCTGAAGGGACGGGCATCATTGGTGAAGTCTGTACTGGGTCACGTCTCTCTCTGCGCAGATGTAATAGGCGTGGCCTCTTTGATAATAAATTCTATATGCTGAATATCATCACTATGGAGACTCCCTGCTTCTTTTAATCAATTAGGCATTATCAATGCTTACCTGCATGTTCCCATTTATCCTCCTCACCAGGCTTATGTGAGATACGCGGTTCAGGATTGCCATTACCAATTCCAGATGTTGCCTTTCAGTCTCTCCACGGTGCCGAGGGTATTCACCAAGGAAGTCATCCCCACCCTTATTCAGGCCAGAAAGGGAGTAACGTCGAAACATTACCACCGTATTTGGAGAAAATATGTGTCTTGGTGTGAATCCAAGAAAGTTCCTATGGAAGAGTTTCACTTAGGGTGTTTTCTCCATTTTTTGCAGGATGGTGTGGAGGCGGGCCTCCGATTGGGATCAATCAAGGTTCAGATTTCGGCCTTGTCAGTGTTCTTCCAAAAACAATTGGCCTCTCTTCCAGAGGTTCAGACCTTCGTGAAAGGGGTTCTGCACATCCAGCCTCCATTTGTGCCTCCAGTGGCACCATGGAACCTTAACGTGGTATTGCAGTTCCTTCAATCGGATTGGTTTGAGCCTCTACAAAAGATAGAGTTGAAGTTTCTTACTTGGAAAGTGGTGATGCTTTTGGCATTGGCATCTGCAAGACGGGTGTCTGAATTGGGGGCCTTGTCTCACAAGAGCCCTTACCTGATCTTCCATGAAGATAGGGCAGAGTTGAAGACTCGACAACATTTTCTTCCGAAGTTGGTTTCGTCTTTCCACATAACCCAACCTATTGTTGTGCCAGTTGTTACAGACACATTCACAGATTCGAAATCTCTAGATGTGGTTAGAACTTTGAAAATCTATGTGATAAAGCTAAATATTTATCTTACTTAAAACCCTTTAAGAGGCCTAAGAAAACTGTACGCTATTGACGTCTGGAGTACCGTAAGGGTACGCACGTTGCGTAACAATCGCTTAGCCGTAGTCGAGACGCTCACGCGTTACGTTCGCTCACGGCCAAGAGATCACGGACAGGCACGCTATTGGCTGCCACTAATGTAATGGTTCGCTATAGCGTAACGAACGCTCGGGGCCACGAGGAGATCACCAGCGGCGCTAACGCTCACAATGTTAAACCTTTATAACTATACCATAAAACAGTGTATTATGCAGTAAACCTTGGTGTAATGGTGGGGTGTAGATGCAACACAATGTAAGCGGGTTCACACTAAAGCTGTTTGTGCGATAGAGACGCTCCTATTACCCACTGCAATATAATGAACACACAATACCGGTCTAAGGGTCCAACGCCTTTTAAGGAAATGAATGAACGTTCAAAAGAATGATACAATACAAGTCATACACTACCAATATAACATAGACTACCTAACCAGATAACTACACATGAAATACAATATCAGTACAATAACTATATAAGAGAAACGAGAGAGAAAGAGAAGAGAGAGAGAGAGAGAGAGAGAGAGATATGGCTCAGAACAATAAGAAAAGACAATATGATTGCGGAGAAAAACTTACGCACAAAGGGGAACGATCGCATGCGCCTCTGGACATCCAGCTCCCGATTATCAGCAATGAGAACCGATGAAGAGTGAGCTGGATGTGATCGGCTTGTCTATTTATGCCCCACACACAATACAATTCAATGGTCCCTACAATCTCATTGTTCATTGGACACAGGAATCCGTCTTCGCACTAATACAAAAGGTCATAGGTTGATTCATACAGGTGGGCTGAGTCTACTTCCAACTGCTCAGGTGGGTGGGAAACTAGGTTTCCCGCCGCATGGATAAGTAACTGCAAATAATAGTAAATGGACATAAACTTCTTATGTCCATAACTATTCGCACGAGCGATTAATCCGCTCCAAACCAACACCGGAATATTGCTAATTAAATACTCTTCCGATGGATACTAAACACCACTGTATAATCCCTGTCTGACCCTCTGTATCAGACAAAGAGGGATCTCTCTGTCCATGAACCTGCTACATTAACTAAACTTTCAGAATCTATCAAAGGGACCATGATCTACAAAATACATTATACAGCTAAAATATGTTATGAACGAGTCGCCCGCTAGACGCACACAAACTTTACCGTAAATGCGCACACCGTGCGCCTGCGGGTGCCCGCAACGGCGAGTATGCGCACGCATGGCAGAGCTCATGAACGTGCAACAGGCACTCGCATGAGGTGCAAATATGGCAGTGTGTAGTGTGATATTTTTCTGACTTTGACAGTCCACCCTTTGGCAGTCAACAATAACTGCCACTTCCTAAAACATTTCAAAACGAGAAAAATATATGTCAAGTGTAAATACATTTCCATGATTGGGTAAGGGAGGAGAGGAGAAGGTAGGAAAAGGGTATGACCTAGTGAGATAGCAGAAGCATGTGTGTATGAATCCATGTTTTTTTTGGGGGGGGTCACGTATCATCGTGCCGTACGTGTTTTAGATCAAGCTTCGAGGTATTGCGAAGTATACATTTGAATTCCTTCTTATCCCGTGGTACGGGTCTGTGGATGGGCTGTCAAACTTTACCGAGCTCTTTTCGGCTGTGGTTGTAACAAAATGGGGAAGCACATTTTAGTTGATGATACATGAATGGGGGAATATGTGATTGCTGATATCTGTGCCTGTATTCCCTATCGACTATGTGTGTCATTACCTGAAGGTTGTAGAGATGAAGATAAAGAACACTTATGGTAAATGCAGTGGTATTCTATGTCAGGTTAATGAACATTTGTCGGTTGAAGTCTTGTTCGGTGTCTGTTGAATGCAGTCTTCTTTGGGCTTTTGCCAAAAAGGTGTGGGCAAAAAGCTTTGTCAATGTCCATAGACTTACAAAAGTGTTGGGCTAGCGTAATTTTAAAATTTCTAGGGAAACTGGGGGTCTATGGCATAGTTCATCAAATATCTGTGTATAAGGTTGTCAAAACTTCTTCTTTAATCCATCAGTTGTCTGTATACAGGCTCGTCAAACTTCTCGTCCAAGTGGGTCTTTTTACCTTGGAGAAAACGGAAAAACACAGGTGAAAGAAACGGACCGTATAATCGCATTTTCATCACATCATTGTTTCTACCGTTGGGTCATAAATCAAATCCATTGGAATTACAATTTCCTCACTCCTTAGACTCATTACCCTGGTACTACGTTTGCACTTCATTAAAGCCTGACCGCATCTAAATATCAAGCCAATCGATATGACAACACCTAAGATACATAGGAGAAACTTCCCTACATCCATTATGACTCCTTGAGCCCATTCTCCTAAACCAGAGAACCAATTTCGCGGGTTCAACCATGACACCCAACCAGTCAGCTCATTACCCACAGCAGCAAGGGTGAGATTGTGTCTCCTGCGAAATTCCCACTTTAATAATCGGAGAATATCGTCCATCTTTTGGTCTATGACCTCGACCGGGTCCTCGGTGCTATTCGTTATATATGTGCAGCATTTCACGCCGTACTGCGTTGCCAGTGTGACACAATATCCACCTGTCACTGCCGTGAGATAATTGAGAACCATTCTATGCTGAACCAGTTCTGTTTTATAAGCTTGAAGCTCTCTTCCAGTATACCTAAACGTGTCATCATACATTTCTGTGATATTGTCTAACAAATTTGCGAGCGCGGATATGTATTTATAATTCAACACTCCTCTGGCGGTGCGAGTGATGTCTAACGCAAGTAGAAACTGAATCCCGGTGGATTCATGGATCAGGTCAGAGGCCGGATGCTCTGTTCTTTCTATCAGGTGCCTTTTAACTACGTGCTCGTAATGAGTACGAGTATAAGGAGCTTGGGCAACACAGTGTATATCTTTCATTTTGGCATGTGATACAGTCATTACTTCAGGCAGTACCTTTCCAATATAACACAATCCTTCAGAGTTTGGGGCAAGCCACTTATACGCCTTCCTCCCGCATATGAAATATGCATCATCGGGGAGAACATATGGGACGGAGTAGGACATAACCATATTACACATCTTCCATGTGAAATCTCCTAACCCTAATTCTCCCATCTGTCTAGTACACGTATCAGCTTGTACGATATGTGCACAGTATCCTGGTGATACCTCTCCAACTCTCGTAATCCTACTTCCTAGGGTATACCTATATCTGAAAGATTTTCCTCTACTGGCTATGTGGCGTATAAGCTCTGTATCTGTCGGCATTCTATCTGCTCTATATGAAAAGGCCATGGTTTGGTTACTCCATGACACTTCCCAATTTCCCGGCTTTCGGGGATTGGAAATGTTAAAACATATTAGGGATCTATCCACATGATATTGGTGGAGCTTCAAACTAGGAGGACTGGAGATATTAAACCTCCTGTCCACCGGTCTCCCACCACTTAGCTCAAGTACCTCCCCTATCGTTAAAGGAAATGGTACTAAGCCTGATTTACTATGGCCTTGAGGTACTTGAGAGCATACCCAACAATCTGTCTGATTTAACACATTACCCACTAAGGAGTGATAGTCACTCAATGGATGCCGGTCCATGTGGATATTAAAACTGGACTGACATTTCTTGATACACCCGTCCTCAACTACATTGTCACAGAGCCTGCAGATACAGTTTTCTTCCGCTAACAATCCTTCACAATTCCTTCTATTGTCAATGCTATCGGATCGTTTTCTGATACTCGCCTTTACTTGTTGGTTAAGTTGGTCTTGGAAAACTACGCCTCCATCTTTGTCATCAGAACCCATTCCAGAACCTCTCTCGACCTCCATGGTACTCTCGCCGGAACAGACTGCTCTGGTCAACATTATGGTCAACAGGAAAATCCGGATCACAGTCTCTTGAGGCAAGTCCATCTTGTAGGAGGAAACGGAGAAGAATGAGAAGGGGGAAAAAAATAGTTGAGGGAGAGGGGATGGGAAGTGGAGAAAAACAATAAAAGGGAACAGGGAATCGACAACTGCTTCCGATCTTATGATTTTTCAAAGCTCAGGTGCCGCCTCAGTCCTCCTGGAACAGACACTCCAGTGAAACAACTTCCTCTACCGTCTGTTCCTTATCACGGGACCTCTCTGGATCAGCAACCTTCTTACAATGGGACGAATGAACCCAAGTCTCTCTCTCGGCAACCTTCAATGCTGTAGTGCTAGTCAATAAGACTTGGTATGGTCCTTCCCATCTGTCAATAAGGCAACCTGAGCGTAGAAAATTCTGTATCATTACATAATCCCCAGGTTCAATGTCATGACAATTACTATCTGGTAAATCAGGAATCACCAACTTCAAATTATCATTTTGATTCCTTAGCTGTCTACTCATGTTAATCAAGTATTTTACAGTCACTTCATTGTTACACTTCAAATCATCCTGAGGGTTAATCATAACATGCGGTTGTCGACCAAACAAGATTTCAAAGGGAGACAGATTAAGAGGGGACCTGGGAGTGGTTCTGATGCTGTACAGTACAATGGGTAAAGCTTCTGGCCATGTCAATCCTGTTTCTGCCATAACTTTGCTCAGTTTATTTTTAATAGTGCTGTTCACTCTTTCCACCTTCGCACTCGCCTGTGGACGGTATGGAGTGTGCAGCTTGCTATCAATTCCCATCAACTTACACATTCCTTGAAAGACATCACCTGTAAAATGGGTACCCCTATCACTTTCAATTATTCTAGGGATACCATATCTACATACAAATTCCTGCACAATTTTCTTAGCAGTAAACATAGCGGTATTTGTGGCCGCAGGAAATGCTTCGACCCAATTTGAGAATACATCTATACAAACAAGTACATATTTCAAATTTCGACAAGGGGGTAATTGGATAAAGTCAATCTGTATTACCTGAAAAGGTCCGCCTGTAGGTGGGATATGAGATGGTTCTGTTGGTATTGCCTTTCCGATATTCTTTCTCAAACAGGTAAGGCATGACATTGCTCTCTTACCTGCATGAGATGAAAATCCTGGGGCGCACCAATATGCTCTTACCAACTTACACATTCCTTCCTTGCCCAGATGAGTCAGCCGTGTGCTGCCTCAGCTAAACATGGAAGATATGCTCTGGGGGCCACTGGTTTACCTTGTCCATCCGTCCAGAGTCCTGAGGACTCCTGGCCATATCCCTTTGCCTTCCAGACTGCCTTTTCCTGTGTGGAACACAAATTTTGCATCTCACACAACTTCTGTGTGTTGACGGTATTGAATACCATCAATTGTGTGGTGTCTGTCTGGGGGTACCGGCTGCTAACTTAGCAGCTTCGTCTGCTCGGCTGTTACCAAGTGATACTGGGTCCTGGCTATATGTGTGTGCTTTACACTTGATAACAGCCACTCTGTCGGGTTCCTGTATCGCTGTTAGAAGCCTTTTGATGTGAGCTGCATGCGCTACCGGTGTACCAGCTGCCGTCATGAAATTTCTGAGGCGCCATAGGGCTCCGAAATCATGGACTACCCCGAAAGCGTATCTAGAGTCGGTGTAGATATTGGCTGATTTGCCCTTAGCCAATTCACATGCTCTGGTTAGGGCGACCAGTTCAGCAACCTGGGCTGAGTGAGGTGGGCCTAGCGGTTCTGCTTCTATGGTGCCTTGGTCATCTGCGACTGCGTATCCAGTACACAAGTCTCCCGAGTCCGACTGTCTGTGACAACTACCATCCGTGTAGAAGGTCAGATCTACATCTTCCAGTGGGTTGTCACTGATGTCAGGCCTTGCGGTAAAATTTTGGGTCAAATATTCCATACAATCATGTGTGTCCTCCTTTGTATTAAATCCTCCTTCCCCACCACTCTCATCCTCCACCCTTTGTGCCTGTCCAGGCACACCTGGGAGATATGTTGCAGGATTTAATGCGCTGCATCTCCTTATGGTGATGTTTACGGGGGCCATTAGTGCCAATTCCCATCTTGTAAACCGCGCTGATGAGACGTGCCTGGTTTGGGCAGAATTTAGCAAGGCTGACACTGCATGTGGTGTATGAATTGTGAGGTTGTGACCTAGCACTACATCTTCGCTTTTCGTTACTAGCAATGCTATCGCAGCAACGCTTCGCAAGCATGTGGGGAGGGATCGCGCTACCGTATCTAGCTGAGCGCTGTAGTATGCTACTGGCCTGCTGGCATCACCGTGCTTTTGGGTTAGGACGCCTGCCGCGCAACCAGCACTTTCTGTTCCGTACAGCTCAAAGGGTTTCCCATAGTCTGGCATACCTAATGCTGGCGCCTGCGTTAGGCACTGTTTAAGTCTCTCAAATGCCATCTCGGACTCGTCTGTATGCGAAATCCGATCCGGTTTGTTTGAGGAGACCATCTCCTGCAAAGGTAACGCTAGAATGGAAAACCCTGGGATCCAGTTACGGCAATACCCACACATTCCTAAAAACGTTCTGATCTGTTGCTGGGTTTGTGGCAGAGTCATGTCTCTAATTGCTTGAATTCTATCAGCGGTCAGGTGTCTCAGTCCTTGTGTTAGACAGTGTCCCAAATATTTTACTTTAGTTTGGCATAATTGTAACTTGTCTTTGGAAACCTTGTGTCCTGTGTCTGAAAGATGAAACAGGAGCTGTTTCGTATCCTTCAGGGATGCTTCCAATGAATCTGAACACAGTAGTAAATCATCCACGTACTGTATCAATATTGATTCACTCTCTGGTTGGAAAGACTGTAAACAATCATGCAAAGCCTGAGAAAATATACTTGGACTATCTATGAAACCTTGTGGTAATCGAGTCCATGTGTATTGGACTCCTCTGTATGTAAATGCAAACAAATATTGGCTGTCAGGGTGCAGAGGTACCGAGAATAAAGCGGAGCAGAGGTCAATAACAGTGAAAAATTTCGCAGTGGGAGGGATTTGCATAAGGATGACAGCTGGATTTGGCACTACGGGGAACTGACTCTCGACTATTTTGTTAATCCCCCTTAGATCCTGCACTAGCCTGTAACCCCTCCCCCCACTCTTTTTCACAGGGAAGATGGGACTATTGGCAGTGCTGGATGTTCTTACCAGAATGCCCTGTTGTAGCAAGCGCTCTATTACTGGGTAAACTCCTAACTCCACCTCTGGCTTCAGAGGGTACTGTGGGATTTTTGGAGCTATCCTACCATCTTTTACTTGCACAACTACTGGAGCTACGTTTGCCATCAATCCAGTGTCCTGTCCATCTTTAGTCCAAAGTGACTCTGGTATCTGGGAAGTCATTTCTTCTACTTGGGATGGAGTCCTATTTGTCATAATGGTATGTGACATTAATTTTGATGGGGAGTATAACATGTCTCGCACTTCCTGAGCGTGATTCTCAGGTATATCCAAGAATACACCTTCAGGAGTACAATAAATGACGCACCCCATTTTACACAATAAGTCTCTTCCCAGGAGATTAGTCGGTGCCGATGCAGCCAGCAAAAAGGAATGCTTGGTATGTAAAGGCCCTACTGTAATCTCGGCTGGTTTGCTAACAGGGTAATGCTGGACTACTCCCGTTACTCCTATGGCTGGAACTGTCTTACCAGTGGTTCTCATGCCCACTGTCGAATTTATCACTGATTTGGCCGCCCCCGTATCTACAAGAAAGTTTAATGATTTACCAGCTACATTAATTGCAATTTCGGGTTCACTACCAAGACTTGCAATCAATTTTACTGGCTGCAGATTACAGGTATGGCCACACCCCTATTGGGTATGGTGACCTCCCTGAATCCCGCTGGCAGCAACTACTTGTGAAGGGGTTAAAGGGGAACTACCAGAGGCTTGCCAGTCTCTGTTCGGGGGGTATCTTTTTGTTTCCCCTGCATGTGGCTCATAACTCCGTTTCTGCGGACCCTGCTCCCAGTGTCGTGTGTCGTGTCGTTGTCTAGGGGGTTGATAAGACTTTTGTATGTTTCTCGATTTACAGTCTCGTGCAAAGTGTCCCTCTCTATGACAGTAATAACAGGTTACCACATTTGACTTACCCACAGGGTTTGGTGATCTATACAAAGGCTGCCTTGTGGTCAGGGCCTGTATACTTACGGCCATTAACTTATCACTTTGTGACTCCCTGTGTCTGGTGATATTCCGATCGTGATCCACAGCTGCCTCTCTCAAAGTAGCCACCGACAGACCTCGCCAACATGGTTGCGTGGTCTGTACCCTTGTCTTTAATGCCTCTTTTAAACCATCCATTAGTACAGATACTGCTACTTCTCGATGGTTTATGTTTGTTTTAATGTCCTCTATGCCTGTGTATTTAGCCATATCTAGTAATGCCCTGTGAAAATACTCTGCAGCTGTTTCTGACTCCTTTTGTTTAATGGAGAATATCTTGTTCCATTTAACTACAGCTGGAAAATACTCCTTTAACTGTAAACTTATCCTTTTTACATTGTCTTTGTTGTACACATCTGTAAGAGGTACATCCTGATCCAATCCACAGTCAGCTAAAAATTGAGCCGAGTCGACATTGGAGGGTAAACAAGCCCTCAGCTATACCTGCCAGTCTTTGTTATTGGGCTCTAAAGTGTTCCCTAGGTCTCTGATGTATTTCTGGCTAGCAACTAAGTCTTTCCTAGGGTCAGGGAATTCAGACACTATGGTTCTTAATTCCATTCGGGAAAATGGGCTATACATGGCAATGTTCCTAATGGGAGTGACTCCTGTGGTGTCTGTTTTCCCATTTGGAACAGCTATCACCCTAACAGGATTAAGTCTAGCAACATCATTCTGTGTAGATTCTACAGCCTGTGGTGAAATGGTTTCAGCATAGTGTATGGTGCCGTACTTACCCGTAGATACGACCTCACCTGTCCCTCCGCTAGGGGCCTTTGTTACTAATCTTAAGGGTTGGGCCGTGCCTACTGTAGTTTCTGATATGGTGGCTGCTAGAGAGAGCGCCGATATTGTTGCCGATTCGTCCTCTTGATCACACTCCTGGGGAAAGTTCAAAACAGGGTACAACTTGCACGGGTTAATACTTGCATTGGTTAACTTATTAACATTTACACAGTTGCTAAGTGTTTGTTTGTTACACCCTAGTGCGTCATTCTCCGCAACCAATTTCTCTCCTGATATGTATGGTGGCGGCGGGGCCGTGGCTATCAGTTTCTTGATAGGGTTAGATCCTGCCGCCTGAGCCAATCCTCTATTTCACCCTCCTGTTGCCATAACTGCAAATAATCATAATGTTTGATTCGTCTCTTTGTTGATTTAATGAGACATATCCTCCTCCTTAGATTTTGTAACACTTCTGGGCTAAAGCTACCTACTCTTGGGAATTTCTCCCCGTCATGTACAGTCATTCTCTCCCATTCATCACATAAAACCTCTGTGTGTGAACCGTATTTTTCACACATTACGTACCTTGCCGACCCGACTGGTCGGTTTACTGAATCAACCCGAACCGAGGTTGATCGCCCCCTACCTGAACAATTGGCCCCCATGACTTGCAGGTGTTGCTTTCACCACCTCTGACCTTCAATCAGGGTCTTCAGCGAACCCTTACAAAAACCAAAACGTTCACGATAGGCTGACGGTGGCGGTTTACCGAGTACCCCACTCACTCGCCCACGCCGACCAATACGACCTACACACTGCCCTAGTGCTGGCGTACTCGACCCAGGGCCCCTATGAACCTTCGTTTACTGGAACATGTGAGTGTGTTCCGCAGAGCATTGACCCTTTCCAGTAACTGTTGGCTGTTGGATAATTCCTGAGTGACCAGCGAACTTCCCTTTAGAAAATAAAAAATTACACAAATCACGTCAGAATGTACAAATAGTGTTTGTGACCCGTTTCGTACACAAATGGTACTGGTCAGATTAACTAATGCACACAATTACGTGCGGTACAATCGTTCAGCACATAAGCAACTAATCTTATGTGCGGAGCGACCAGTGGAATCGAAAATTGCGGCTGCAAATTCCTTCAGCATGAGCTTTATTGGCCTATATGGGTTCTGCACCAACCCCCTGGGTTGTGCTCTTTTCTCTATTTATAGCAGACTTCCTTGTCTGCTGTACTTGGACCTCCTGGTCAATTCCGGACCTCCTGGTCTGTGCTACAATAGACCTCCTGGTCTGCTATACTCTAATGCTCAGATTTTATGTTTAACAAAGGATGCCTCCCTTGCCACCATGCACGTCACTTACATGTATGTACCCTGCGAGAACTCGACTTCCTGTGGTTCAAACCTCAAAAATTGTATAGACTTATATATGCAAACACTCACTCACCACATGTACACTTTTGTTTCTATTTCTATTTCTGCGCAGAAATTTTCTTTCCTTTAGACCAGATGTGTTGTAAATTTGGAGAAGGATCTGTTAGTCTAAATTTCGGACACTAAAATAGACTTGCGCTATTTATCGCGTTGCCACCTTTTCGCCTGTTAAAATAACACTAGCGTGTGATTTGAGTTACGTGGGCGTACCCGGACGCTCCGTTACATAATATACGCTGCGTGCGTCGGCCTTTGAGTTGCGTACGCAAGTCTCACCCTTTGTTAGAGACACGTGTACGCAAAGCAAATATCCACCGTAACACAATTCACACGTTTATCAATGTAGATGATCCTCGATCATCTACTGAACACCACACCAATCTCTCCTTGTATCTTTAGGTAGAGCTGCGTGCGTGCTTTGCAATTTATCCCTTAATGTATTACTTTTACACTTTAACTATGAAATAGCGGCAAATCTCTCTTAGCACGTTTATCAATTATAGAATGGCAAACAGGAGAGTGATATATGAAAATACACGAATGAAAAGAAATGCAGATATGTGCGTGCGTGCGTACGCAAGACAGAAATAAACAGTTTTAAAAGACACTAGCGTGTTGTTCTTACCTCCGGTTCCGGATTCCCTCAGCACCCTTTACTAAGTGAAGCAGACGCTTATCCAGACAGCACTACGAGGAATATGATCTCCCGCCCTTTGCTGATGGATAATGTCTGCTGAAATTACCTAGCAGAGATATGTGAAGGACGGACGAGCCGCCAATTGATAAAGCTAAATATTTATCTTACTTAAAACCCTTTAAGAGGCCTAAGAAAACTGTACGCTATTGACGTCTGGAGTACCGTAAGGGTACGCACGTTGCGTAACAATCGCTTAGCCGTAGTCGAGACGCTCACGCGTTACGTTCGCTCACGGCCAAGAGATCACAGACAGGCACGCTATTGGCTGCCACTAATGTAATGGTTCGCTATAGCGTAACGAACGCTCGGGACCACGAGGAGATCACCAGCGGCGCTAACGCTCACAATGTTAAACCTTTATAACTATACCATAAAACAGTGTATTATGCAGTAAACCTTGGTGTAATGGTGGGGTGTAGATGCAACACAATGTAAGCGGGTTCACACTAAAGCTGTTTGTGCGATAGAGACGCTCCTATTACCCACTGCAATATAATGAACACACAATACCGGTCTAAGGGTCCAACGCCTTTTAAGGAAATGAATGAACGTTCAAAAGAATGATACAATACAAGTCATACACTACCAATATAACATAGACTACCTAACCAGATAACTACACATGAAATACAATATCAGTACAATAACTATATAAGAGAAACGAGAGAGAAAGAGAAGAGAGAGAGATATGGCTCAGAACAATAAAAGACAATATGATTGCGGAGAAAAACTTACGCACAAAGGGGAACGATCGCATGCGTCTCTGGACATCCAGCTCCCGATTATCAGCAATGAGAACCGTTGAAGAGTGAGCTGGATGTGATCGGCTTGTCTATTTATGCCCCACACACAATACAATTCAATGGTCCCTACAATCTCATTGTTCATTGGACACAGGAATCCGTCTTCGCACTAATACAAAAGGTCATAGGTTGATTCATACAGGTGGGCTGAGTCTACTTCCAACTGCTCAGGTGGGTGGGAAACTAGGTTTCCCGCCGCATGGATAAGTAACTGCAAATAATAGTAAATGGACATAAACTTCTTATGTCCATAACTATTCGCACGAGCGATTAATCCGCTCCAAACCAACACCGGAATATTGCTAATTAAATACTCTTCCGATGGAAACTAAACACCACTGTATAACCCTGTCTGACCCTCTGTATCAGACAAAGAGGGATCTCTCTGTCCATGAACCTGCTACATTAACTAAACTTTCAGAATCTATCAAAGGGACCATGATCTACAAAATACATTATACAGCTAAAATATGTTATGAACGAGTCGCCCGCTAGACACACACAAACTTTACCGTAAATGCGCACACCGTGCGCCTGCGGGTGCCCGCAACGGCGAGTATGCGCACGCACGGCAGAGCTCATGAACGTGCAACAGGCACTCGCATGAGGTGCAAATATGGCAGTGTGTAGTGTGATATTTTTCTGACTTTGACATATGTTTTGTAGAACGGCTCGTATACAGAAAACAGAGGCTCTGTTTGTCCTGTATGCTCACAAGATTGGGTGTCCTGCTTCCAAGCAGACTATTGCACGTTAGATCAGAAATACGATTCAGCACGCTCATACTATGGCTAGATTGCCGTTACCGACGTCGGTAAAGGCCCACTCCACTAGGAAGGTGGGCTCATCCTGGGTGGCTGCCCAGGGGGTCTCGGCATTACAACTCTGCCGAGCAGCTCCTTGGTCAGGGTCAAACACATTTGCTATGTTCTACAAGTTTGACACCTTGGCTGATGAGGACCTAAAGTTTGGTCAGTCGGTGCTGCAGGGTCATCCGCACTCTCCCGCCCGTACTGGAGCTTTGGTATAGACCCCATGGTCTTGATGTCATCCCCAGCATCCTCTAGGACGTTTGAGAAAATAGGATTTTGATACCTACCGGTTAATCAATTTCTCCTAGTCCGTAAAGGATGCTGGGCGCCCGTCCCAGTGCGTACCTTACCTGCAGTTTAGTTATTAGAGTTACACAAGTTGTGTTATCGTAGTTTTCAGCATGTTGCTGCAATTGGTTCATGCCTGTTGGCGTGTGTTATGTTGAATGCCATGTGTGCGGCATGGTTGAGGGTGCGAGTTGGTAGATATCTCACCACTAGTTTAAAGTAAATCCTTTCCTCAAAATGTCAGTCTCCCTGGGCACAGTTCCTACAACTGAGGTCTGGAGAAGGGGCATAGAGGGAGGAGCCAGTTCACACCCAATGAAAAGTCTTTAGAGTGCCCATGTCTCCTGCAGATCCTGTCTATACCCCATGGTCTTGATGTCGTCCCCAGCATCCTCTACGGACTAGGAGAAAAGGATTTACCGGTAGGTATCAAAATCCTATTTTTTGTTTTATTTCCTGGCTGTCGGACGTCTGTTTACTTACTGTTGAAAACTGCTGTTCTGTGAAGGGATTTAGATAGGGTTGATTCTATATCGGAGTGGGAGATGGGACCATCTGACGTACCTAGGGGAGGAGACACGTCACCAGGGGGAGGAACTACGGCCGAACAGTGTACCCGAAAAGTACCCTCGCGGGCTGACTTCACTCCACGTTTCGGGCTCGGTGGCTCGCCACCTGATTACTAAAGGTAATAGTTGGTGGCGTGGATAGTAGAGGAACTATCCCACTGGCATAGCTCCTCCCCCTTGTGCCATGGCTCCTCCCCCTGATGGAAAAGGTCCCTTAGCCCACTTGAAGCTAGCATCAACCATTTAGATAGATGTACGGCCTTCAGGGTGGCAAGGCAAGATATTCTAACCTGCTAGCAATGGATAAAGGTGATGTGCGTAATAAACATCCAATTGGCTCACATTCACCAGATGCCCCTCAACTGGATCTCCATGTTTCAGAATGTGAAAATTCTACTTTGGCATTGGGGTTGATGTAAAAACTTAGTGATGCCCCAATGACATCACCAGGACTTTATCAACGTAGAGCGAAGCACGTTAAAATTTCAGGACATAATTGAAAATGAGAGGTAAGGATGGAAATGATGCATCTAATCCTTGCTGTTTAGCAAGCATACCTCACCCAGCATACTAACTTGCAGTACTGCATTATTATCAGTGACCAGTGGCGTAGCAATAGCCCCCTTAGCCTGTGCGGTGGCTTGAGGGTGCTGGCGCCTGTGTTATGTAGATGAAAATGTCCCTTCAAAAATGAGCTCTGCCTATGTGGAGACAGATGTTAAAGGTCCCACTGGACCTCTAGCATCCATCAGTGAAGCACATCGCATACAGCGTTTCCGGGAATTGCCAGGATTCCAGGAACGCTGGTGCTGCCGGTGAACATGAAACCCCTGGCAATGAGTATCTAGGTAAAAATTATAATTAATGTATGGAGGAGGGGGGTGCAAAATTTATAGATACACCACTGCCAGTGACCCAATGCGAGTCGAGGGCAGGAGATATATATAGTACATAAACACCTACATACAATGGGGGTAATTCAGAGTTGATCGCAGCAGCAAATTTGTTAGCAGTTGGGCAAAACCATGGGGGTCATTCCGACCTGATCGCTAGCAGGCTACTTTTAGCACTGCTATGATCAGGTAGTCGCCACCTACAGGGGAGGGGGATTAGCTGTGCAGGGCTGCGATCCGCTGAGCAGGGACTGCACAATCAAAAAGTTTGTGCAGTCTCTGCACAGCTCAGGACTCACCCGCTGCGACGATCCTCCCAGGAGCTGACGTCCGGATTCCTCCCTGCATTCAGCCGGACACGCCTGCGTTTTCTTCTGCACTCCCAGGAAACGGTGAGTTGCCACCCCCGGCCGGCCTCTTCCTGTCTTCACCGCTGAATACGCTTTCTTCGCTATCCTCGTCGCTGCCCAGTGACGGCCATCGCCAGGCAGCGACGTGCCTGTGCATTGCCGCCCACGTACATGCGCAGTTCTAACCCGTTCGCACGGCTGTAAAAAATTGCAGCGTGCGAACGGGTCGGAATGACCCCCTTTGTGAACTGCAGGTGGGGCAGATATAACATTTGCAGAGAGTAAGATTTGGCTAGATTATTTTGTTTCTGTGCAGGGTAAATACTGGCTGTTTTATTTTTACACTGCAATTTAGATTTCAGTTTGAATACACCCCACCCAAATCTAATTCTCTCTGCACATGTTATATCTGCCCCCCCCCCTGCAGTGCACATGGTTTTGCCCAACTGCTAACAAATTTTCTGCTGCGATCAACTCTGAAGTAGGCCCAATGTGACCTACACTCACATTTTGGATATAAAAAAATTATTAAGAAAGATTTTAAAAAATAATGATGAAATAAAAAGATAACCTGATTGTGGTGACATGGACCCATTCTTCTTGGGTGCGTAACTGTCACACAAATTGGCTGAGACCTCTAAACACACAAAAAAAGTCTGCATAGTGCAATTTATTCTGACCACATTTACATCCAAAGCCTATGCTAACAAATGTTTTATCACTAGATGCACTATGGGGAGCTGTTTTCGATCTCCAAGAAGGTAAACACCAAAAAGGTAAAACCTGTTATAGATAGCACTGAAAGTGTAAGTTCAAAGGGCGCCCAATACTACAAGGCCAGCAGCAATTCAATTGTGCAGACATTTGGGTTCGATCACTGCCGGCGCTGACATCTCTGCTCACAGCCTCCTAAGGTGGTGAGCAGATATGTGTGAAAAGTGTCCTGTTTGGGCACCCACACTTTTTGACTTGCGGGTGACTAAACCGGGTGGTCTTCAGTTTTTCCGACTATCGGGGGCCCGGTGCACAGTATACTGGTGCTGGAATACCGACACCTTTTCTCCCTCTTGGGGGTCCACGACCCCCCTTGAGGGAGAACAGATAGCGTGCACCGTGCCCGCAGTGTGGCAAGCGCAGTGCCCAGCTGTCGGTATGCTGGTGGTCGGGATCCGACGCCGGTATGCTGTGCACGGGGACCCCGAAAGCCGGCAAACCATACTACACCCGACTAAACCTGGTACTTTTGGGCGCTTAAAAAGTCATGGGCGCCCATTCGGAGCAATAATTGAATTGATATGATGGGCGCCCAAAAAAACATTTGATTCGTCCCCGTAGAGATCACTATGTTTGTACTCAGGAAGCAACTGAGTTCTCAGTAGGAAACATTTACTATATGTGAGAACTAGCTGTTCTACCCATTCTTTGCACAGGAGTTTCTGATATTCACGCTTCTAAGTCTAAATGAGTGTTAAAAATTTGGTAACTTTATAGAGATGTAAATATGAGATGTCTTAATGTAAGTAAATTAATCCATGGTTCTTGGCGTTACCCGAGGAGCACCTGTAGCAGATATGGTAAAAAGTGACAGAACCATATTTGTAGTTTATTAAATTCTACACACTGGAGGTGCGATCCAGTTGTCCGTTTGGGCGTTATCATTCATGACATCGTTATGTCAACCCTCTTTTCTTCCCTTTAGGGGAGGTTTATTAAAATTCTAATTACGTAGTTTTCCTATTTCTTTAGCGCCCTAGTGGATACTGGGAATTGCAGATTACCATGGGGTATAGATCAGGTCCATTGGAGCCTGGCACTTTAGGAAATTAACAGTGTGTGCTGGCTCCTCCCCTCTATGCCCCTCCTAGCAGACTCAGTTTAGAAAATGTGCCCAAGGAGCATTCTGTTGCTCTCCAGAGTTTTCTTCAGAAATTTATTTTCTCTTACTTCCTAGAGGATGCTGGGGTCCACATTAGTACCATGGGGTATAGACAGGTCCACTAGGAGCCACTGGCGCTTTAAGAGTTTGAGAGTGTGGGCTGGCTCCTCCCTCTATGCCCGTCCTACCAGACTCAGTTTAGAAAATGTGCCCGGAGGAGCCGGTCACAGCTAGGGGAGCTCCGAGAGCTTCTTTAGTTTTATTTTTTTTCTAAGAGTTAGTTTAGGCACAAGGAGGCTGCAGGCAACAGCCTCCCTGCTTTGTGGGACTAAGGGGGGAGTAGTGTCCGTCCTGAGGGGTCTGAGCCGCTATCTCTGCTGACAGAAAACTGAGCTCCTGAGGGTGCTGAATGTTAGCCGCCCCAGGCGACCACTCACTCCTGCAGCATGCCACCACCCCCTTACAGAGCCAGAAGATTTTGGTGGCGAGTGAGTCACCGCCCCCCCTGGCAAGCGGGGAGCCGGTGTAAAGATGGTGGCAACAGGGTAGGGAGCGCATTACTAACTGCGCTTCGGGGCTCAGCGGTACATAGTGCGCCACTGTGAGGGGCGTCCTGAGCCAGCGCCTATACCCTACACTGGCCAGCAAGCCTGTCAGGGTCCCAAGATAACTGCCAGCAGACATCCTCAGGCCAGTATAATAAAATGAAGAGTGGGAAGCAGCGCCATGTTCGGGGGGCGGAGCTTCTCCTCAGAGCGGACCCAGCAGCGTTCAGCGCCCTTTTACTGCCTGCAGTTCCTGTATACAGACGCTGACAGGGAGAGCTGTCCCTCCAAGCAACTCCAGCTATCCTGTGTGAATGCTGATTTGCATACAGGACAAAAAGCTATACCTTTTACACTGAAATTCAAGCAGCTGTGGTTGCTGGATGTAATCTTTAACATACGTACTTTTTACTAACTTAGCGTACACACACACCGACACGCCGTGAGCACAATGTAGCTACACGTGTGACTGAAGTACACTTATAACCTTAGCAGGGAGAAGACACGACACCAATTGTATTTAAGATGTTGGGATCTGACCCACCAACATATAATTGATAAAAGGGGGTTACAACAATAATACAATCATACTAACAGAAAAGAGGCTACAATGCAATGGTACATATGTTTGGTTTCTCCAGCGCCACCCGGTCCCGATGCTCAGATCAATCAGGCATGATGACCCTTCAGAGAGAGTGTGACCGGCTAGGCTTTGACTTTTATACATTTGGTCAAAACACAATACAATAGAAACTGTAACCTCTTCATCCATAGGTCAAAGGGTTGGTCGTTTACAGTACAGGAGGGGTCATAGGTTGATTTGAAAAGGTGGGCGATGTCCGTTCCAGGTGTGATTGCAGTTGGTCTCCACTGGGTTCCCGCCGAATATCAGAATACAGTATAATAGTAATATTATGTTCCTGCGCATAATTATGCACAGGAGCACGCTATCTTCTGCAAACTGCTACCGGAATGTTGCCCTTAAAATACCCTAGTTGGATACCCAACACCACCTTATAACCTAATGCTGTCTCCTCATATCCTGTAAAGGTGAATCCCTTTGTTGCTGTTCCATTTAAACAAGTATAAATTGCTGGCGCGGTGCATGTGGGCTATGTGTACATTGTGCACTATGTGGATTTAATATATGATATGTTTTTGTGGCTTTTCCATGCGAGTACAAATGCTACCGTAATTACTCATACCACGCTCTAACACACACGACCACGCGAGTGGTCGTACACAATTTGCGAATATGTGCACGCGCGGCAGAACAAGCACGTGCACGGAGGCAATCTGTGTGGTGTTTGTACGTGGTGTGTGTACTGTAATATTTTCTGACTTCAACAGTCCACCCTTTGGCAGTCATCAATAACTGCCACTCTTAACTAATAAATAGAAAAATATTACCTAATACAATATATACAAAAGCTTGGATGATCGGGGGAGAGTTGTAGGTGGGAAATGTATAGCCTAGTGCAGGCATGTCCAAACTGCGTCCCTCCAGCTGTTGAGAAACTACACATCCCAGCATGCCCTGACACAGCTTTAGCATTCTCTGACAGCAAAACTGTGTCAGGGCATGCTGGGATATGTAGTTTCACAACAGCTGGAGGGCCGCAGTTTGGACATGCCTGGCCTAGTGGGATAGTAAAAAGCATGTATGTATGAACCAGTGTCTGAGGGGCATGTATCATCGTGCCGTATATGTTCTAAGTAAGCTTCGAGGTATTCCGAAGTATACATTAAATCCTTTTTATCCCATATTAAGGGTCTGTAAATGGGCAAACAAACACTATCGAACTCATTTCGGCTTCTTATTCCAACAAATGGGGAAAACATTTAGTTGATGATACATGGAGGGGGAACATATGTGAATGCTAGTATATGTGGATAACACGTGTCGACAATGTGTGCAATTTAACTGAGGGTTGCAGAGATGAAGAAAAGACATATATATATATATATATATATATATATTGTGACAAGAACACTGGGATAGTGTTTGAGGGCAGGTATATTTGTCCCAGGTTCTTGTCTTACATGTTTTAGAAAATGTTAACTTCTAGGAAAAATGCTTTTTGTTTTGTCTGAACCTTTTCAGTTTGCTGTAAAAGCTGGGTAAAGGCTCTGAGAGAGAGATAAGGCGAGTTCTAGACATTGGGCCCAGTTCGGGTCTTTGGCCTCACAGAGGGCTAATCAGGGTTTCAGCTGTGTAAGAGTGATATAGTGCTTCTAACCTGATTAGTATGGGCAGACTGCCTGGGAAGGCTGCAGGATCTGTGTGTGAGAGACACGCTTTCTGATGCAAGTAAGCTATACAGTATGTACTGAAGAACTCTGTGTTTTGTTTAGTGACAGTTAGGAACATCTTATGTTTAGTTAGTGCCGGACAGGCAAGGTATTTTTATTTTGGGGTTTGTTTTATTTTCTGTTTCAATAAAACTGGCCGGGGTCAGTTGTACCAGAAACTGGACTTGTGTTGTTCCTCAGCTGCTGCGTGCTGCCATATTCCCCAGGAAAAGGCACCTTGCACCCCTACAGTGTTACAACTTGGTGGAGAATGCGAGCAGGCCGTTCTGCGCATAAGTGAAAGCAGCAGCTTTGTGAGGCCTGCAGAAAACGGTGGTTTATGCAGATACAGCCCAGTGTGAAGTTACTGAGACTCACCCCTGAGGGTTTGATATATGTCCTGGGTGAAAGCAGCTGCAAAGCCGCCTGAAAAATCTGTTGACATGGAGGATCTGCTTAAAGCCTTGCTGCAAGCTACAGCGGCTCAGCAGGAGGCCAACCGACAGCAGCAGGTGGCAATGGAGGAAAATTGGAGACTACAGCGTCAGGATAGAGAGGCCTTAGCAGAAGTGGTGCAGAGACTTGCAGCTCGGGTTGGAGATGTGGCCGTCAGTGCTCCAACCAGCTCTAGTTCTATACGAGCCAGTCACTTCCTGCAGAAAATGACAGAGGCTGATGATGTGGAGGCCTATCTGACCACGTTTGAAAGGACTGCCGAGCGTGAGAACTGGCCGAAAGCACAGTGGGCCAGTCTGCTGGCACCTTTCCTGTCAGGTGAGCCCCAAAAAGCTTACTTTGATTTAAGCCCTGCTGAGGCTCGGGACTATGATAAACTAAAGACTGAGATCCTGACCCGCCTGGGAGTCACGCTGTCAGTACGAGCACAACGGGTGCACCGTTGGCTGTACGCCATGGAGAAGCCTCCGCGCTCCCAGATGCACGACCTTATTCAGCTAACAAAAAAATGGCTGCAGCCAGAGACATTAACTGGTCCCCAGATGGTGGAAAGAGTCGTCATGGACCGCTACTTGAGATCTTTGCCCATGGTCCTGCGCAAGTGGGTGAGCCATGGAAACCCGGGTACTGCTGACCAATTAGTGGACATGGTAGAGAGGTATTTGGCAGCAGAGGAACTACTGATGACCACCCAGCAACCCATAGATCCTCGACAGCGCCCTTCAGTAAAGACTGGTAAGACTGTTCCGTGGGAAAACGTTGCTGGGCGGTTAAGAGAACGCAAGGCTGGAGAGACTGTAAACACTGGCCCTGGAAACAGGCCAATGGGGCTAGAACGGTCTATGCTGCCCAAATGGGTTGATAATCGTGTGGTTAAATGTTTTAGGTGTGGTATGCCAGGTCATGTTATTGCCAATTGCCCAGTCACGCAAGAACCCATGCAATGTGATGCTGCCTTTGAATGTCGCAGAATGTCTTTCTTTGCTAGGTTAGCCTGTACTGTGGTACCTTCACCTGAGCTGGAAAAACAAATGTGTGATGTGTTCTTAGAAGGTAACCGGGTAGAGGCCTTGCTAGATTCAGGAAGTTTAGTTACCCTCGTGAAAGCTGGGTTAGTGAACCCCTTAAAGGTCCAGCAAATACCTATTGGGGTAACTTGCATACATGGGGATACCCAATATTATGCCACTGCTGAGGTGAATATAGAAACTTGTTGTGGGTCAGCAATGGTTAAAGTGGGACTGGTCCCTACCTTGGTGCATGAGGCCATAATAGGGAGGGATTTTCCTCATTTTTGGAAACTGTGGGAATCACGGTTATCAACAGATGTGAGAAGTAAAAAGCCAGTTGATAATACCGGTGATTTTTTGGATGTACGTGGGTCTTCGGAACTTTCTGGCCCTTTGCCTTTTGCTAGTTTGGCTGGGGAAGTGACAGATGGGGAGTCCAGTGAGGACCCTCTTGCCGGGAACAGAGACATAGTAGTTAGAACTGAAAGCGTGCCTGACCTGGAGGTAAAGAAGGATCTGTTTGCGTCTGAACAGTTAAAGGATCCTACCTTAATAAAGGCTAGAGAGAATGTTAAGATTGTTAATGGGGAACCTGTGGTACCAGGTGACAGGGTTACGTATCCCCACATGGCCATCTGTAATGAGCTCTTGTACCACATTGTCAAAAGGGGTGAGGATGTGGTGGAACAGCTGGTAGTTCCCCAGCCTTATCGGAGAACGGTACTAGATTTAGCTCATAGTCACGTTACCGCAGGACATTTAGGGGCAGAAAAAACCACTGAAAGAGTTTTACAAAGGTTCTTTTGGCCAGGGGTTTATAAAGAAGTGTCTGAATATTGTTCTTCCTGTCCTGAATGCCAGTATCATGCCCCTAGACCCCATTTCAGGAGCCCACTAGTTCCCATGCCTATTATAGAGGTCCCGTTTGACAGAATAGCCATGGATCTCGTGGGGCCCTTGTTAAAGTCTGCTCGGGGCCATCAGTATATCCTGGTAATTATGGACTATGCCACTCGATATCCTGAGGCTGTCCCTTTACGCACTATCACAACCAAGGCGATAGCTAGGGAGCTGGTGCAGGTATTTAGTAGAGTGGGAATACCAAAAGAAATTTTGACTGACCAAGGTACTCCATTTATGTCAAGGATCATGAAAGAATTATGCAAGTTATTTAAGGTCACTCACCTCAGGACGTCCATCTACCATCCCCAAACTGACGGGTTGGTGGAAAGGTTTAATAAAACATTAAAAAGTATGTTAAAAAAGGTTGTTGAGAGAGATGGGAAAAACTGGGATTGATTGTTGCCCTACTTGTTAATGGCCATCAGAGAAGTTCCTCAGTCCTCTACGGGGTTTTCTCCATGTGATTTGTTGTATGGTAGACACCCCAGAGGGCTGTTGGATGTTGCCAAAGAGACGTGGGAAGGACAGCCCACTCCTTATAGAAGCGTTATTGAGCATGTAACACAAATGCAGGATAGGATTGCAGCCGTGGTACCTGTTGTCAGAGAGCACATGGAACAGGCCCAAAGTGCTCAACAGAGGGTCTATAACCGGAGTGCCAAGATACGGGAATTTGCTCCTGGAGATAGAGTTCTTGTTTTGGTACCCACTGTGGAAAGCAAATTCCTAGCTAAATGGCAGGGTCCATTTGAGATTAGGGAAAAAGTGAATGAGGTTAATTACAAAGTATACCAGCCGGGAAAGAGAAAACCCGAACAGATCTACCATGTTAACTTAATCAAACCCTGGAAAGATAGGTTGTCTCTGTCAGCGGAGCCTTGCCCTTCGGTGTCTTCACCCCGGTTGCTTCCCGCAGTGAAGGTGTCAGAGACATTATCAGCTGATCAGAACAATCAGGTTAAAGAATTTCTCATCCAAAATAGGGAGGTATTTTCAGAGCTGCCTGGCCGAACGACCATAATAAAACATGACATTGTCACAGAACCAGGGGTCAGGGTTCATTTAAAGCCATATAGGATTCCTGAAGCTCAGCGAGAAGCTATTTCTAAGGAAGTTAAAACCATGTTAGAACTTGGAGTCATAGAGGAGTCTAACAGTGAGTGGTCCAGTCCCATAGTGCTCATCCCGAAGCCCGACGGTAGCATACGCTTCTGTAATGACTTTCGTAAGTTAAATGAGGTGTCCAAGTTTGACGCATACCCCATGCCCCGTGTGGATGAGCTTGTAGAAAGGCTGGGAACAGCCAGGTTTCTCACCACATTGGACCTGACCAAAGGTTACTGGCAAATACCTTTATCTGATAGCGCCAAAGAAAAAACAGCCTTTTCGGTTCCGGAGGGGCTGTACCAGTATAAGATGTTACCCTTTGGGTTGCATGGGGCTCCAGCAACCTTTCAACGGGCGATGGATAAAATTTTGAGGCCCCATAGAAAATATGCAGCTGCCTATTTGGATGATGTGGTAATTCACAGTACAGACTGGGGGTCACATTTGGTTAAAGTACAAGCAGTACTGGACTCAATCAGAGAGGCAGGGTTAACTGCTAACCCAAAGAAGTGCTGCCTCGCAATGGAGGAGGTCAAATACTTGGGCTTCACCATAGGCAGAGGTCTGATTAGGCCCCAATTGAATAAAGTTGATGCTATTCAAAACTGGCCTCGTCCAGTGAATAAAAAACAGGTAAGGGCTTTTTTGGGAATTACTGGGTACTATAGACGGTTTATTCCTAATTTTGCGACCACAGCGGTGCCGTTGTCAGACCTTACCAAAGGGAAGCAGTCAAATGTGGTGAAATGGAACCCTGATGCAGAAAAGGCGTTCCAAGCGTTAAAAGTGGCTTTGTGTTCACAACCGGTGTTGATAACACCAGATTTTTCAAAAGAATTTGTGGTACAGACAGATGCCTCAGAGGTAGGGATAGGTGCTGTGCTGTCCCAAACCAGAGATGGGGACGAACACCCTATCATTTATTTGAGTAGGAAACTCAATGAGCATGAAAAAAGGTATGCCATTGTGGAAAAGGAGGCTTTGGCCATTAAGTGGGCACTAGATACCTTGAGATATTACCTCTTGGGTAGACAATTCAGACTAGTGACAGACCATGCCCCTTTAAAATGGATGTATGTAAATAGAGGCAAGAATGCTCGTGTAACTAGATGGTTTCTAGCGTTGCATACTGTCGAACATAGACCGGGAACACAATTGGCCAACGCAGATGCATTGTCTCGCATCTTCTGTTTGGGGGCTACAAGTGTTCCGGCCCCTAGGTCGAAACAGGGGAGGGGGATATGTGACAAGAACACTGGGATAGTGTTTGAGGGCAGGTATATTTGTCCCAGGTTCTTGTCTTACATGTTTTAGAAAATGTTAACTTCTAGGAAAAATGCTTTTTGTTTTGTCTGAACCTTTTCAGTTTGCTGTAAAAGCTGGGTAAAGGCTCTGAGAGAGAGATAAGGCGAGTTCTAGACATTGGGCCCAGTTCGGGTCTTTGGCCTCACAGAGGGCTAATCAGGGTTTCAGCTGTGTAAGAGTGATATAGTGCTTCTAACCTGATTAGTATGGGCAGACTGCCTGGGAAGGCTGCAGGATCTGTGTGTGAGAGACACGCTTTCTGATGCAAGTAAGCTATACAGTATGTACTGAAGAACTCTGTGTTTTGTTTAGTGACAGTTAGGAACATCTTATGTTTAGTTAGTGCCGGACAGGCAAGGTATTTTTATTTTGGGGTTTGTTTTATTTTCTGTTTCAATAAAACTGGCCGGGGTCAGTTGTACCAGAAACTGGACTTGTGTTGTTCCTCAGCTGCTGCGTGCTGCCATATTCCCCAGGAAAAGGCACCTTGCACCCCTACAGTGTTACAATATAAATACATTCACATAAACATTTGGGTAGGGTTGACGTCTTTTTCGGTTGGATGTATCTGGGCAGAGGGGGAGACAGATAAAAACTGGTGAAAGAAACAGGCCATGAAATTCATTTTACAATCCGTATCATATTACAGTTTCTATAGAGGGGTCATAAATTAAATCTGCTGCTGTAACAGCGCTCTCGCTCCTTAGACTCATCAAATTTGTGCCATGTTTGCGCCGCAATAGAATTCGAACACACCTGAATATCAGACCAATAATTATTATGACTCCCAGGATACAAAGGAGAAACTTTCCCACACTCATAATGACATTTTGAGCCCACTTTCCTAACCCTGAGAACCATTTGCGTGGGTTCAACCATGAGACCCAGCAGGTCAGTTCATTACCCACAGTCGCTAAGGTAAGGTTGTGCTTCCTCCTGAACTCCTACTTCAACTGTAAGATCTCATCCATCTTGTGATCGATGATCTCTGTGGGGTTGTCAGTGCTATTTGTGATATACGTACAACACTTCACGCCATATCGAGTTGCCAGGGTAACACAGTACCCACCTGTCACGGCTGTAACGTAATTAAGGACCATCCTGTGCTGGATCAGTTCCTTCTTGTAGGCTTGTAATCCCTTCCCGTATACCTGGAGGTGTCATCATACATCTCAGTGATATTATCTATCAAGTTTGCTAGCGCATGGATGTATCTATAATTTATAGTTCCTCTGGCAGTACGGGTGATATCTAATGCGAGAAGGAACTGAATCACGGTGGATTCATGGATCAAATCAGAGGCTGCGTGCCCTGCCCTATCTATGAGGTGTCTCTTGATGATGTGTTCATAGTGAGTATGAGTATAAGGAGTCTGAGCGCCGCGGTGAACGTCTTTCATTTTGTTGTGGGTTATGGTCATGACCTCTGGTAGTACTCTCCCAATATAACACAATCCCTTAGTGCTCGGAGTGAGTCACTTGTACGCTTTCCTCCCACATATAAAATAGGCATCATCTGGGAGAAAGTAGGGGACAAAATGTAACATCACCATATTGCAAACTTTCCATGTAAAGAAACCAATCCCTAGTTTTCTCATTTGCTCAGTACAAGTATCGGGCTGGATGATATTGGCACAATACCCCTGCAATACTTTTCCAACCAACATGGTCTTACTTCCACGTGTATACCGATACCGAAAATACCTCCCACTGTTGGCTGTCTTGCGTACAAGTTCAGAGTCGACAGGTATCCCATCAGCTCTGTGCGAAAAGTTAATTGTCTGGTTATTCCATGTCACTTCCCAATTTCCTGGTTTTCGGAAATTGGAAATATTAAAACACAACAGGGACCTATCTACATGATACTGGTGGAGCTTCAAGCTAGGGGGCCTAGATATATTGAATTTCTTGTCCACTGGTCTCCCACCCCGTAATTTGATTACCTCATCTATTGCTAAATGGTACTAATCCTCATTTACTCTGTCCTTGAGGTACCTGTGAGCACACCCAGCATTCTATCTGGTTTAAGACCTTACCCACTAGTGAGTGGTAATCACTCAATGGATGGTGGTCCATGTCGATATTAATGTTGGACTAGCATCTCCGGATGCACCCATCTTCGACTATGTTCTCACAATTTCTACAAATACAATATTCGTCAGACAATAACCCCTCACATTGCCTCCGAGCTCCATGACTACCAGAGCACTTACTGATACCAGCCTTTACTCGAGTGATGTGCTGCTCCTGAGACTCTACAAATCCGTACTCACCATCAGAACCCATTCCAGATCCTTGCTTGACCTCTCTGGGACCCTCACCAAAACAGATTGTCCTGGTTAAAAACAGAATTACTAGCAGAACCCGAAACGCAGTCTCTTGGGGTAGATCCATTTCGTTAGGGGGAGAGAAGGGAGATAAGTAGGAGAAAGGGGGAAATGCAGTGGGAGGTGAAAAAAGAAAACTGGTACGACAACCGCCTTTGATCTTATTGGTCTCCGCGCTCAGGTGCCGTCTCAACAGTCCTGCCTCTCAGCTTTCCCAGAACACACACTCTATTGATACGAGGTTCTCTTCACCTTGCTCTTTGTCATGAGTTTTCTCCGGGTCAGCGACCTTTTTGCAGTGGGACGAGTGGACCCAAGTCTCTGTTTCGGCGACCTTTAGTGCTGTCGTGCTGGTTAACAAGACTTGGTACGGTCCTTCCCACCTGTCTATGAGGCAACCTGAGCGTAAATTTTTTTGAATCATCACATAATCCCCAGGCTCAATGTCATGACAATTACTGTTCGGTAGGTCAGGAATCACCAGCTTTAGATTTCGTTGTTGATATCTCAGCTGCTGGCTCATCCTAACCAAGTATTGCACAGTTATTTCCTTATTGCATTTCAAATCATCCTGGGGGTCTATCATTACATGAGGTTGTCGACCAAAAAGAATTTCAAAGGGTGATAAGTTAAGCGGTGACCTGGGAGTGGTTCTGATGCTGTACAACACTAGTGGCAAAGCTTCTGGCCACAGCAATCCAGTTTCAGCCATCACTTTGCTCAGCTTGTTCTTAATAGTGCTGTTCACTCTCTCTACCTTCGCACTCACCTGTGGTCGGTACGGAGTATGTAGCTTGCTATTAATTCCCATCAGTTTGCACATGACCTGAAAGACTTCACCTGTAAGATGGGTACCCCTATCACATTCAATCACTCTAGGGATACCATATCTACACACAAATTCCTGCACAATTTTCTTTGCAGTGAACGTAGCAGTATTTGCGGCAGCAGGGAACGCTTCTACCCAGTTGGAAAACACATCGATACATACTAACACATATTTCAAATTCCTACAGGGTGGTAACTGTATGAAGTCGATTTGTATTACCTGAAAAGGTCCGTCTGTAGGAGGGATATGGGATGGCTTTGTTGGTATTGTCTTACCAATATTCTTCCTCAAGCAAGTAAAACATGTCATTGCTCGTAAGAGAGCATGAGAAGAGAATCCTGGCGCACTCCAGTAGGCTCTTACCAGCTTGCACATACCCTCTTTGCCCAGATGAGTCAGACCGTGTACCGCCTCAGCTAGGCTTGGAAGATATGCTCTGGGGGCCACTGGTTTACCGTGTCCATCTGTCCAAAGTCCTGAGGACTCCTGACCATACCCCTTTGACTTCCAGACCGCCTTTTCCTGTAGGGAACACAAATTTTGCATTTCAATTAGCTGCTGTGTGTTGACCATGTTAAATGTCATCATTGATGTGAATGTTCGTCTGTATGGTGGTGCTTGCTGCTGATTTAGCAGCTTCGTCTGCCCGGCTGTTACCAAGTGAGATTGGGTCTTGGTTGTAAGTGTGTGCTTTACACTTGATAACAGCCACTCTGTCTGGTTCCTGTATTGCTGTCAGAAGCCTTTTGATGTGGGATGCATGATGCTACAGGTGTGCCAGCTGCCGTCATGAAATTTCTGAGGTGCCACAGGGCCCCAAAATCATTTACCACACCAAAGGCATACCTAGAGTCTGTGTATATATTAGCTGACTTACCTTTGGCCAACTCGCATGCTCGGGTCAGAGCTACCAGCTCAGCGACTTGTGCTGAGTGTGGTGGGCCAAGGGTTTCTGCTTCTATGATACCTTCGTCATCTACAACTGCATATCCGGTGCACAAATTTCTCGCTTTCGTCTGTATGTGGCAACTACCGTCAGTGTAGAAGGTAGTCTACTCCTTCCAGTGGGTTGTCACTGATGTCAGGTCTCGCTGTAAAGTTTGGTTCAGGTATTCCATACAGTCATGCGTATCAGTATCTGCACTAAATCCTCCTTCACCATTATTCTCATCCTCCACCCTTTGTGCCTGTCCAAGCACACTTGGCAAGTAGGTTGCAGGATTTAGTGAGCTGCATCTCTATATGGTGATGTTTACAGGGGCCATCAGTGATAATTCCCACTTTGTAAACCGAGCAGATGAGACATGTCTGGTTTGGGCGGAGTTCAGCCAGGCTGATACTGCATGAGGTGTATGGATGGTCAAGTCGTGTCCTAACACTACGTCCTCGCTTTTACTTACCAGCAAAGCTATCGCTGCAACACTTCGCAAGCAAGTGGGGAGAGACCGCGCTACAGTGTCCAACTGTGCACTGTAGTAAGCTACCGGTCTGCTGGCATCACCATGTCTCTGTGTTAAGACTCCTGCTGCGCACCCAGCACTTTCTGTACCGTACAATTCGAAGGGCTTCTCATAATCTGGCATACCTAATGCAGGTGCTTGTGATAGACACTGTTTGAGTCTATTAAACGCCAGTTCGGACTCATCTGTGTGAGAGATCCGTTCCAGTTTGCTCGAAGAGACCATTTCTTGCAAAGGTAAAGCCATTATAGAGAACCCCGGATTCCAGTTACGACAGTACCCACACATTCCAAGTAAAGTGCGGATCTGTTGCTGAGTTTGTGGCAGAGTCATGTCGCGAATCGCCTGTATTCTATAAGCGGTGAGGTGTCTAAATCCTTGTGTCAAGCAGTGTCCCAAGTATTTGACCCTGGTCCGGCACAACTGCAACTTTTCATTTGAAACCTTGTGTCCTGTCTGGGAAAGATGAAACAGAAGCTGTTTCGTATCTTTCAAGGACGATTCGAGTGAGTCAGAACACAACAACAAGTCATCGACATACTGTATTAGCACTGATCCACTCTCCGGTTGAAAGGATTGTAAACAATCATGCACGGCCTGGGAGAAAATACTCGGGCTGTCAATGAAACCTTGGGGGAGACGAGTCCAGGTGTACTGTACTCCCCTGTACGTAAAGGCAAAGAGGTATTGGCTGTCAGGGTGAAGAGGGACAGAAAAGAAAGCAGAACAGAGGTCAATGACAGTGAAGAATTTTGCAGTAGAGGGTAATTTGCATGAGGATGACAGCTGGATTGGGCACTTTGGTGAATTGGCTTTCAACTATTTTGTTTATCCCCCTTAGATCCTGTAATTCCTCCCCCCACTCTCTTTCGCAGGGAAGATGGGACTATTGGCGGTCCTGGATGTCCTGACTAGGATGCCCTGCTGTAGCAGCCGCTCTATGATGGGGTACACTCCTAATTCTACCTCTGGCTTCAGAGGATATTGAGGGATTTTTGGAGCTATCCTACCATCTTTTACTTCCTCCATCCTGGAGGTGGGTAGTAGGGAGAATAGGTTGAGGGTTGTCTGGGGGAGTGGTGTGGTGTATAGTTTGTGGGGTTGGATTCTAATATTTCCAGGTGGGCATACTATCATTATTTAATTTAAAAACCTTGTGGATAGATTATCTTTAATTAATGTTAATTGCCACTTGAGTAAAGTGTGCTGTTTTTAAGCAGAGTGCTAGTGTTAGTCGGTATTGTGTGGGGTTGTTACGTGTCATTTGGAGGGAGGAGGGTTTGGTGGGTTTGATGATGCAGGTGTGGTGTCACGTCATTCATTTGGCTTCTTAAGCGTTTGATAGGGAGTTTTGTTTGAGGTGGGAGACTTGTCTACTATCCTGGGTGGATGGTGGTCATTAGGTCGACATACATTGGGTTGAAGGGTAAGCTGGTAGCATAGTGAGCCACCTTGCCCGAAGTATGGCAAGCGAAGTGGTGCACTAATTTGGGTTCCCCGTCACTTTTCGAAGAAAACAACACCAAAAACATTCAAATAAACTCATGTTGGCATTTTTCCATGTCGACCTGACAATGTTGACCTAATGCATGTCGACCATCAGTGGTCGACCCAATGTATTTCGGCCTAATGAACCCCATCATTCTGGGTAGGGTGGGAGAGTCCCCTAACCCGTGGGAGCCTCCTCGCCAATCTGGTAGAGTAGACAATGGAGTCTAAGGTGTGTAATACACAACATAGTAACTAAGGTTGAAAAAAGACAATTGTCCATCGAGTTCAACCTATTTGTGTTCTCCTATGCAGTCTTATTATAGGACTAGTTATTTTTATGTTAGGACTAGTTATATTAACTATAATGCCTGCCTACGCACCATAACCCTGAATATCTTTATCCAATAGGAGTTTATCTAACAGTGTTGACTGAGTCCGCAGTTACTACTCTCTCAGGCACTTTTGTTTTCTGTATGATTTTGTTGAATGCAAATTTTAAATGATACTTCAATGCTGTTCTCCACAGGCTCACTTCTCCACTCTATTCACTGCTTCATGAATAGACCTCTAAATTTTGTACCATTTGCCTTGTAGAGTGGTTTTACGTTAATGACCCCTACATGTCATGTCGATAATAAATGCTGAGGTTTTTTTTTATATATATATATATCATATGTTGTTTTTTTTTTTTTAAGTCTAGACATAGGAGATGGACACATCAAGCCAAGATGAGATTGTGTCGAATGACAGTAGCGAATACCAGCCTAAAGAGAGCTCAGAAAATGATGATACTAATGAGGATGAGCATGCGGATGATAAAAAAATTGCTAAGAAAAGAGCACCTCGCTTTACCTACACCGAGAATGTGGCCCTAATTGATGGGGTTGTTAGCAATTATAGGCTTCTATTTAGCAAGTTGGGGGTCCAAATTCTACCTTTGAGAGAAAAGAGCAGAACTGGAAAAGAATTGCACGAATGGTGTCCTCAGTTGTGCATTTGTATGTAAGAAACGCTATTCTGACTGTAAGATTGCTGTTAAAAAGAAATTATCAATGATGTATCTAAACTCTAAAAAAAACGGTGGTGGTGGGCCCCTAAAAATTGAATTATGTGAATGGGAAAAAAGGCTCCGGGACAAAAATAAGAATTTACTTATCGATAATTCTATTTCTCGTAGTCCGTAGTGGATGCTGGGGACTCCGTAAGGACCAAGGGGAATAGCGGCTCCGCAGGAGTCTGGGCACAAAAGTAAAGCTTTAGGACTACCTGGTGTGCACTGGCTCCTCCCCCTATGACCCTCCTCCAAGCCTCAGTTAGGATACTGTGCCCGGACGAGCGTACACAATAAGGAAGGATTTTGAATCCCGGGTAAGACTCATACCAGCAACACCAATCACACCGTATAACTTGTGATCTAAACCCAGTTAACAGCATGATAACAGAGGAGCCTCTAGAAAAGATGGCTCACTACAGCAATAACCCGATTTTTGGTAACAATAACTATGGCCCTCATTCCGAGTTGGTCGGTCGCAAGGCGAATTTAGCAGAGTTGCTCACGCTAAGCCGCCGCCTACTGGGAGTGAATCTTAGCTTCTTAAAATTGCGACCGATGTATTCGCAATATTGCGATTACTAACTACTTAGCAGTTTCAGAGTAGCTCCAGACTTACTCTGCCTGTGCGATCAGTTCAGTGCTTGTCGTTCCTGGTTGACGTCACAAACACACCCAGCGTTCGCCCAGGCACTCCCACCGTTTCCCCGGCCACTCCTGCGTTTTTTCCGGAAACGGTAGCGTTTTCAGCCACACGCCCCTGAAACGCCGTGTTTCCGCCCAGTAACACCCATTTCCTGTCAATCACATTACGATCGCCGGAGCGAAGAAAAAGCCGTGAGTAAAAATACTTTCTTCATAGTAAAGTTACTTGGCGCAGTCGCAGTGCGAACTTTGCGCATGCGTACTAAGCGGATTTTCACTGCGATGCGATGAAAAAGAACGAGCGAACAACTCGGAATGAGGGCCTATGTACCAGTATTGCAGACAATCCGCACTTGGGATGGGCGCCCAGCATCCACTACGGACTACGAGAAATAGAATTATCGGTAAGTAAATTCTTATTTTCTCTGACGTCCTAGTGGATGCTGGGGACTCCGTAAGGACCATGGGGATTATACCAAAGCTCCCAAACGGGCGGGAGAGTGCGGATGACTCTGCAGCACCAAATGAGAGAACTCCAGGTCCTCCTCAGCCAGGGTATCAAATTTGTAGTATTTTACAAACGTATTTGCTCCTGACCAAGTAGCTGCTCGGCAAAGTTGTAAAGCCGAGACCCCTCGGGCAGCCGCCCAAGATGAGCCCACCTCCCTTGTGGAGTGGGCATTTACAGATTTTTGGCTGTGGCAGGCCTGCCACAGAATGTGCAAGCTGAATTGTACTACAAATCCAACGAGCAATAGTCTGCTTAGAAGCAGGAGCACCCAGCTTGTTGGGTGCATACAGGATAAACAGCGACTCAGATTTTCTGACTCCAGCCGTCCTGGAAACATATATTTTCAGGGCCCTGACAACGTCTAGCAACTTGGAGTCCTCCAAGTCCCTAGTAGCCGCAGGCACCACCATAGGTTGGTTCAGGTGAAACGCTGAAAACACCTTAGGGAGAAACTGAGGACGAGTCCTCAATTCCGCCCTGTCCGAATGGAAAATCAGATAAGGGCTTTTACAGGATAAAGCCGCCAATTCTGACACGCGCCTGGCCCAGGCCAGGGCCAACAGCATGACCACCTTCCATGTGAGATATTTTAACTCCACAGATTTAAGTGGTTCAACCCAATGTGACTTTTGGAACCCAAAAACTACATTGAGATCCCAAGGTGCCACTGGAGGCACAAAAGGAGGCTGTATATACAGTACCCCTTTTACAAACGTCTGAACTTCAGGGACTGAAGCTAGTTCTTTTTGGAAGAAAATTGACAGGGCCGAAATTTGAACCTTAATGGACCCCAATTTCAGGCCCATAGACACTCCTGTTTGCAGGAAATGTAGGAATCGACCCAGTTGAAATTCCTCCGTCGGGCCTTACTGGCCTCGCACCACGCAACATATTTTCGCCGAATGCGGTGATAATGTTTTGCGGTTACATCCTTCCTGGCTTTGATCAGGATAGGGATGACTTCATCCGGAATGCCTTTTTCCTTCAGGATCCGGCGTTCAACCGCCATGCAGTCAAACGCAGCCGCGGTAAGTCTTGGAACAGACAGGGTCCTTGCTGGAGCAGGTCCCTTCTTAGAGGTAGAGGCCACGGATCCTCCGTGAGCATCTCTTGAAGTTCCGGTTACCAAGTCCTTCTTGGCCAATCCGGAGCCACGAATATAGTGCTTACTCCTCTCCATCTTATAATTCTCAGTACCTTGTGTATGAGAGGCAGAGGATGGAACACATACACTGACCGGTACACCCACGGTGTTACCAGAGCGTCTGCTGAGGAAGTCTGCTTCCCAGTTGTCCATTCCCGGAATGAACACTGCTGACAGTGCTATCACATGATTTTCCGCCCAGCGAAGAATCCTTGCAGCTTCTGCCATTGCCCTCCTGCTTCTTGTGCCACCCTGTCTGTTTACGTGGGTGACTGCCGTGATGTTGTCCGACTGGATCAACACCGGCTGACCTTGAAGCAGAGGTCTTGCTAAGCTTAGAGCATTGTAAATGGCCCTTAGCTTCAGGATATTTATGTGAAGTGATGTCTCCAGGCTTGACCATAAGCCCTGGAAATTCCTTCCCTGTGTGACTGCTCCCCAGCCTCGCAGGCTGGCATCCGTGGTCACCAGGACCCAGTCCTGAATGCCGAATCTGCGGCCCTCTAGAAGATGAGCACTCTGCAACCACCACAGGAGGGACACCCTTGTCCTTGGTGACAGGGTTATCCGCTGATGCATCTGAAGATGCGACCCGGACCATTTGTCCAGCAGGTCCCACTGGAAAGTTCTTGCGTGGAATCTGCCGAATGGGATTGCTTCGTAGGAAGCCACCATTTTTCCCAGAACCCTTGTGCATTGATGCACTGAGACTTGGCTCGGTTTTAGGAGGTTCCTGACTAGCTCGGATAACTCCCTGGCTTTCTCCTCCAGGAGAAACACCTTTTTCTGGACTGTGTCCAGGATCATCCCTAGGAACAGAAGACGAGTCGTCGGAACCAGCTGCGATTTTGGAATATTGAGAATCCAACCGTGCTGCCGCAACACTACCTGAGATAGTGCTACACCGACCTCCAACTGTTCTCTGGATCTTACCCTTATCAGGAGATCGTCCAAGTAAGGGATAACTAAAACTCCCTTCCTTCGAAGGAGTATCATCATTTCGGCCGTTACCTTGGTAAAGACCCGGGGTGCCGTGGACCATCCAAACGGCAGCGTCTGAAACTGATAGTGACAGTTCTGTACCACAAACCTGAGGTACCCTTGGTGAGAAGGGTAAATTGGGACATGAAGGTAAGCATCCTTGATGTCCCGAGACATCATGTAGTCCCCTTCTTCCAGGTTCGCAATCACTGCTCTGAGTGACTCCATCTTGAATTTGAACCTCCGTATGTAAGTGTTCAAAGATTTTAGATTTAGAATCGGTCTCACCGAGCCGTCCGGCTTCGGTACCACAACAGTGTGGAATAATACCCCGTTCCCTGTTGCAGGAGGGGTACCTTGATTATCACCTGCTGGGAATACAGCTTGTGAATGGCTTCCAAAACTGCCTCCCTGTCAGAGGGAGACGTCGGTAAAGCCGACTTTAGGAAAACGGCGAGGGGGAGACGTCTCGAATTCCAATTTGTACCCCTGAGATATCACCTGAAGGATCCAGGGGTCTACTTGCGAGTGAGCCCACTGCGCGCTGAAATTCATTGAGACGGGCCCCCACCGTGCCTGAGTCTGCTTGTAAAGCCCCAGCGTCATGCTGAGGGCTTGGCAGAGGCGGGAGAGGGCTTCTGTTCCTGGGAACTGGCTGATTTCTGCAGCCTTTTTCCTCTCCCTCTGTCACGGGGCAGAAATGAGGAACCTTTTGCCCGCTTGCCCTTCTGGGAACGAAAGGACTGCGCCTGATAATACGGCGTCTTCTTATGTTGAGAGGCGACCTGGGGTACAAACGTGGATTTCCCAGCTGTTGCCGTGGCCACCAGGTCTGAAAGACCGACCCCAAATAACTCCTCCCCTTTATAAGGCAATACTTCCAAATGCCGTTTGGAATCCGCATCACCTGACCACTGTCGTGTCCATAACCCTCTTCTGGCAGAAATGGACAACGCACTTACACTTGATGCCAGTCGGCAAATATTCCGCTGTGCATCACGCATATATAGAAATGCATCTTTTAAATGCTCTATAGGCAATAATATACTGTCCCTATCTAGGGTATCAATATTTTCAGTCAGGGAATCCGACCACGCCAACCCAGCACTGCACATCCAGGCTGAGGCGATTGCTGGTCGCAGTATAACACCAGTATGTGTGTAAATACATTTCAGGATACCCTCCTGCTTTCTATCAGCAGGATCCTTAAGGGCGGCCATCTCAGGAGAGGGTAGAGCCCTTGTTCTTACAAGTGTGTGAGCGCTTTACCCACCCTAGGGGGTGTTTCCCAACGCACCCTAACCTCTGGCGGGAAAGGATATAATGCCAATAACATTTTAGAAATTATCAGTTGTTATCGGGGGAAACCCACGCATCATCACACACCTCATTTAATTTCTCAGATTCAGGAAAACTACAGGTAGTTTTTCCTCACCGAACATAATACCCCTTTTTGGTGGTACTCGTATTATCAGAAATGTGTAAAACATTTTTCATTGCCTCAATCATGTAACGTGTGGCCCTACTGGAAGTCACATTTGTCTCTTCACCGTCGACACTGGAGTCAGTATCCGTGTCGGCGTCTGTATCTGCCATCTGAGGTAACGGGCGCTTTAGAGCCCCTGACGGCCTATGAGACGTCTGGACAGGCACAAGCTGAGTAGCCGGCTGTCTCATGTCAACCACTGTCTTTTATACAGAGCTGACACGGTCACGTAATTCCTTCCAACAGTTCATCCACTCAGGTGTCGACCCCCTAGGGGGTGACATCACTATTACAGGCAATTTGCTCCGTCTCCACATCATTTTCCTCCTCATACATGTCGACACAAACGTACCGACACACAGCACACACACAGGGAATGCTCTGATAGAGGACAGGACCCCACTAGCCCTTTGGGGAGACAGAGGGAGAGTTTGCCAGCACACACCAGAGCGCTATATATATACAGGGATAACCTTATATAAGTGTTTTTTCCCTTATAGCTGCTGTATTTTTAATACTGCGCCTAATTAGTGCCCCCCTCTCTTTTTTAACCCTTTCTGTAGTGTAGTGACTGCAGGGGAGAGCCAGGGAGCTTCCCTCCAACGGAGCTGTGAGGGAAAATGGCGCCAGTGTGCTGAGGAGATAGGCTCCGCCCCCTTCTCGGCGGCCTTATCTCCCGTTTTTCTGTGTATTCTGGCAGGGGTTAAAATTCATCCATATAGCCCTGGGGGCTATATGTGATGTATTTTCGCCAGCCAAGGTGTTTTTATTGCTGCTCAGGGCGCCCCCCCCTAGCGCCCTGCACCCTCAGTGACCGAAGTGTGCTGAGGAGCAATGGCGCACAGCTGCAGTGCTGTGCGCTACCTTGGTGAAGACAGGATGTCTTCTGCCGCCGATTTTCCGGACCTCTTCTTGCTTCTGGCTCTATAAGGGGGCCGGCGGCGCGGCTCTGGGACCGGACTCCATGGCTGGGCCTGTGTTCGATCCCTCTGGAGCTAATGGTGTCCAGTAGCCTAAGAAGCCCAATCCACTCTGCACGCAGGTGAGTTCGCTTCTTCTCCCCTTAGTCCCTCGATGCAGTGAGCCTGTTGCCAGCAGGTCTCACTGAAAATAAAAAACCTAAAACTAAACTTTTCACTAAGCAGCTCAGGAGAGCCACCTAGTGTGCACCCTTCTCGTTCGGGCACAAAAATCTAACTGAGGCTTGGAGTAGGGTCATAGGGGGAGGAGCCAGTGCACACCAGGTAGTCCTAAAGCTTTACTCTTGTGCCCAGACTCCTGCGGAGCCGCTATTCCCCATGGTCCTTACGGAGTCCCCAGCATCCACTAGGACGTCAGAGAAATATCGACTACTGCTGTAAGAGGAATTTGTGAAGCGATTGACACTGAACCTTCTTCCTCATTGCCAACTATGTCAGGTATTTTTTTTTTATTAGTAAATGTAATATAACAATAAATTATAATTTAAAATAGTATTTGAATCATGTAAATGAAGTTAAATATTATAAGTAAACTTTAAGTTAATTTTTTGTGAACATTTAAAAGTTTCCTGTTCAAAATTGAGTGTTTCTAGAATGGATATATTTCAGATCCACTAGAGTGTATCCAAGGCTTGTTACCTTGGGGAGGGTTACCTTACCTTATACCCCTTTTCCACCTACTGAGCACGGGTTGCAGCCGGGAGCCTGACACGGGTGCTACCCGGCTGCGGCCCGCGCTCAATACCCTTTCCCGTGTTCAACCCGGGTGGCCTTCAGGTTGCCGGCATCCAGGCTCCCATCATACCGGCACCGGAATCCCGACCGATGGCATACCAACAGCTGAGTGAACGCAAATGAGACCCTTGCGGGCTTGCTCCGCTTGCCACGCTATCTATTCTTCCTCCTGGGGGGTTGTGGACCCCCAAGATGGAGAAAAGATGTCGGTATGCCGGCAGTCGGGATTCCGGTGCCGGTATGGTGGTCACCGGGAGCCCGGCCAGCAGCAAACTGAAGACTACCCGGGTTGAACATGTGTTCAACCCAGCAAGCTACCCGGGTAGGATTCCCGGATCACTTGATCTGAAAATTTGCAGGGGGGGAGGGCGGTTTCCACTAGAAAAAAACACGGATAAATGCGTGCCCCCGCACATGTACCCGTGTTTTTAGAGCAAGTGGAAAAGGGGATGATGATACTTACATGCAATATAGTTGTTTTTTGCAATATAGTTGTAGTTAATTTGCAATATAGTTGTTTTGATGTAATGTTCACTAACATGGCCCAATATACTTTGCCTTCAAAAAGTAAAAAAATCACATGGTGATAAAGTAACAGTCAATCAGTTCCTTGCTTTCATTTTACAAGACTGTAATCAGGGCCGGTTCGAGCCCTTTTTGCGCCCCGGGCAAGACATAGGGGCGTGGCTTCATACAGGGGGTGTGGTCAGTTACACCCCCTGTACAGTAGTAGCGCATCTGAAATGCTGAGCGGTGCGCGATGACGTCATCGCGCACCGCACAGCAAAGGTCCGCTCCACGAAGGGAAACTAGACGCGTAGCATCTAGTTCCCTTCACAGGGGGACACAGCGGGCAGCGGAGGGCACAGCAGTAGTGGATCTTGCCATGGTGCGGTGCCCTCCGGAAGGGGGCGCCCCGGGCAAAAGTCCTGCTTGCCCGTGGCAAGATCCGCTACTGACTGTAATGTGTCAGATAGGAGCTGAATGCCTGGTATTTTATCATCATGCATTTTATCACTTTGCAAAATTAACAAATTATTCTGAGTTGGATGCATAACTTTACCTTATGACAAGATCTGAGATTCTCTCACAAGCTGCAGGTCACTCAACACAGGTTAAGGCCACCCATCATGTGTGTGTTCTTCCTTTACGGATGCATGAAATTAAGGCAGACTCCTATTATTGTAGCTGCACTGATAGGTGGTTTTTTGATTGGTGTTTGTCTTTTTACCAATTTGAAGGGGTTTTTTTGTTGTTGTTTTTTAGTTCGAAATAGAAAACAATTAAAGTCAAAAAGTCACTCAAGTTAATAGAGGGAACTCAATAAAATAATCGCAAGTTTTCCCGTAAATGTAAAAAAATGGAAAGCATGAAACAAAGTGAGGATGTCAAAATCCGGACAAAAGGTATTTTTTTTTACATTTTGATTTTTCAAATAATTGTATTTGTCCTAATTACCCTATTGCAGTGCATTAAATAACCATTTTATTTCATGAATGCGCAGCACCCTCCCTTATTCATCAGTTTTATAGCTTCATGCAGAAATAGCCTGGGTTGTGACATGCTTGCTGTTTAATTTTTGATGTTTGGCATCGTAGTACATGGCTTTATGTCATATCCTGTCATGGTGTGCTTGATGGGCATAATTATGCACGAATTGTTGATGGTCACTTTTCACGAACTCCAATTGTTTCCACTGTCATTAGGGCGGAGGGGGCGGCCAGCATAGTTCAAGGCTGCCCCAGAAGCTGGGTCCACTATGAAATATGAGCAAATCCCTATACAATCAGGAGGAGGAGGGGCTGACTAAAGCAGCTAGCTGAGCCTATATAATCAGTGATTAGACTCTTTGGAGCTTGCTCTTTGTAAGGGCTTGTATTTTAAAGTGCTGCTTGGATTTGTAAGTGTGAGTTGGTAACAGAAAAAGGTGAGTTAGAATACAGAAAAAGGTGAGTTTTATAATACACAATCAGGAACACACATTTGCAGTACCATTAAACTTCTGGTGAGGCTGCAAGGGGCTGACCTTGTGAGTGAGTGAGAGGGTCTCTTACTTGGAGTAACAGAGGGGCTGTGACAGTGCGTGTGTGAGGGGTGTTTTTTTTTCTTTAGCAGGAGCTGGAAGCTGAGTGAAAAGGAGGTGCAGTGAGCTGGAATAACTGCTAAGTGGAGTATAGGTGCCGCAGGAGAGAGTACTACGGCTGCATAAAAGTGAAGGACTAAGAACCGCACAAAGATAGATAAGTATAAGCCAGCTTAATTATTGTATAAGTGAGATTGTTTGTCTTCTACTTTTTATTTTTGCTGCTTTTTCTTTGAGAGTAACAGGGAGTTAGACCTTACAAACAATATGGGAGGGGCTGTGATTGGGGACCTCACTCAGTGCATGTCGTGCAAGATGTATGCACACCTGGAGCTACCGGCCCAGTGTGATTACATCTGCACGAGGTGTGTGCGAACGGTTGCCCTGGAAGCCCAGGTCACTGATCTAGAGCAAACAGTTACGCGACTGAGGGAGATTCACAATCTCGAGCGAAGTTTAGACAGAACGGTGGAGGAGTTGCGGGAGGGGTCACTGGTAGAAAAGGATGATGATCAGGTAGCCAGCTGGGTCACAGTTAGAAGGAAGAAAAAGAGGGGGAGGCTCGACATCTCTGAACTATCAAACCCGAACATATTTGCCCGATTGGACGAGGAATCGGAGGATGATAGTGAAGAAATGACGGTGCCGGAGGAGACTGCTTCCTCTAGCATCCAGAGGAGCGGTCCCTCTGGCGCAGTTGGGATAAAAGATAGTGAGGTACCTAGTCAGATGGTGGTGGTAGGGGATTCTATCATCAGGAAGGCAGATAGGGCAATCTGCTACCGGGACCGTGATCGCCATACAGTCTGTTGTCTCCCGAGTGCTCGGGTACGGCACATCGCGGACCGGGTAGATAGATTGTTGGGAGGGGCTGGGAAAGACCCGGCGGTCTTGGTGCATGTTGGCACCAATGACAAAGTTAGCGGAAGGTGGGATGTCCTTAAGAAAGACTATAGGGACTTAGGAAAGAAACTGAAAGCAAGGACATCTAAGGTAATATTCTCGGAATTATTACCCATGCCACGCGCTAGTCCAGGGAGGCAGAGGGAGATTAGGGAGGTAAATGTGTGGCTTAGGGATTGGTGCAGGAAAGAGGGGTTTGTATTCCTGGAACACTGGGCGGACTTCTCAGTCAGGCGCCCTCTCTTTTTGTTGTGACGGATTGCACCTGACTGAGGAGGGGGCAGCGGTGCTGGGGGGAAGGATGGTTAGAAGGTTGGAGGAGATTTTAAACTAGGAGCCTGGGGGGAGGGTTTAACTAGAAACTACGGGTCATGCAGTGAGAATAGTGGGGATGGCGGTAGTAAACGAAATGGGGGAGAAGTTGGGGGGAGGGTAAGAGCAGGCAGTAAGGTTACTAACATGGGTACTAAAAGAGATTTTACCAAAGCACTAACCAATGACGATTACAGGTCATCATTGCTACATAAGGTGAAAGATGTCCCTAACGCAAGGGAAAACACTTATCTTAGTTGTATGTATGTAAACGCCAGAAGCATTACTGGTAAAAAGGGTGAACTAGAAATACTTGCAGCAAGCAAACAGTATGATATTATAGGTATTACTGAAACTTGGTGGGACGAATCTCATGATTGGACAGTCAATCTAGAGGGCTATACACTGTTTAGGAGAGACAGACTAAATAAAAAGGGTGGAGGGGTGTGTCTTTACGTAAAGCCGTTTTTAAAACCTGATATACGGGAAGATATTCAGGAGGGGACTGTAGACACTGTTGAGAACATTATGGGTAGAAATTGCATGCGGGGAAAAAGGAATAAAAATGTTAGTATTGGGTGTATGCTATAGGCCGCCTGGTCAACGCATCTGATGAGGAATTGTTACTAAAGCAAATTGAAAGAGCAGCAGGAGTAGGAGACATAGTAGTGATGGGAGATTTTAACTATCCAGAGATAAACTGGAAAAACTATTCATGTGATACTGCTAGGGGCAATATGTTTTTAAACACACTCAATGATAACTACTTAGTTCAACTAATTGAGGAACCAACTAGGTACAATGCAATCTTAGACCTGGTATTAACAAACAATGGGGATTTGGTATCAGGTATTACAGTAGGGGAACCCATAGGAAACAGCGACCACAATATGGTCACATTCAATATCAGTTTCCATAAACAGCCCTATACTGGCTCAACTAGGACTCTAAACTTTAGCAAAGCAAATTTTGATAAGATGAGGGTATTTTTCAGGGATATTGAATGGGAAGGTTTGTTTTTAGGAAAAAATACTACGGAGAAATGGGAGGTACTAAAATTCCTGCTAGCTAAAAATACACTCAAATTTATTCCTACGAGCAGCAAAAAAAGGAATAAAAATCATAAACCGATGTGGCTTAACAAAAAGATTAAGGAACTTATGGGCAAGAAAAGGCGAGCATTTAAAAAATACAAATCTGACAGGGAAGCAGAGTCATTTCTGCACTATAAGGAATGTAACAAAATATGCAAAAAGGAAATAAGAGCGGCTAAAGTAGAAACTGAAAAACTAGTAGCAAACGAAAGCAAAGCGAATCCCAAAAAATTCTTTAAATACATTAATAGCAAGAGATTAAAGAAGGAGAGTATAGGCCCTTTAAAAGACAAGTTGGGAGTCTTAAGCAAAAATGATAATGACATAGTGGACACACTAAATACGTTTTTTTCAACAGTATTTACTAGAGAGGACCCAGTTCAGGGACTAACATATAATCTCAATAATGAGAATATCCCACTGATAGGAACTTATTTAAGCGAGGAAGTAGTCTGTGACCGATTAAAACATTTAAAGATTAATAAGTCACCAGGTCCCGATGGTATTCACCCAAGGGTTCTAATGGAGCTTCATTCTGAACTTGCAAAGCCGCTATTTTTGATCTTTAAGGATTCAGTAATATCAGGTATGGTTCCCAAAGACTGGCGTATAGCGGAAGTAGTGCCTATATTCAAAAAGGGAAGTAAAGCTGAACCAGGTAATTATAGACCAGTTAGTCTTACATCTATAATGGGGAAAGTATTGGAAGGTATTCTAAGAGATAGTATTCAGAAGTTCCTTGAAGTCAATAAGGTCATTAAAAGGAATCAACATGGGTTTATGAAGGACAGATCCTGTCAAACCAACTTACTTGGCTTTTATGAAACAGTAAGCGCAAACCTAGATCAGGGTAAAGAGGTGGATGTAATCTTTTTAGATTTTGCCAAAGCATTCGATACTGTACCACACATGAGACTTATCTACAAGCTACAAGAATCAGGGCTAGGAAGCACAATATGCACTTGGGTCAAAAACTGGTTAGATAATAGGGAGCAGCGCGTTGTGGTTAATGGATCTTTTTCAACTTGGACTGAAGTACTAAGTGGTGTGCCGCAAGGCTCAGTATTAGGACTGCTATTCAATATTTTCATTAACGACCTAACAGAAGGTCTAGAGAGCATGGTGTCAATTTTTGCAGATGATATTAAATTGTGTAAAGATATATGCGCGGGGAAGGGGTGGGGTGGGGGGGGGGGGTGCTGAGTCGCTTCAGAATGACTTCGTTAAATTAGAAGCTTGGGCAGCGAAATGGAGAATGCGCTTCAATACAGACAAGTGTAAGGTAATGCACTGTGGTAACAAGAACAAAAATAACACCTACATGTCAGGAATCGACTTACCAGGCTGACATCCGTCCGCCGCTGCGGACTCCGTCCTGGCTCCCTGCGGTCACCTGTCACCTATGCCCCTGCCATGGGGCATCATCTGGATCCTGGGGGTACTGCTGGTACAGCAGGCGTGTAGCGTGCCGCGTCCCCGCTGGGCCGCGGCGTGGGCGCCGCCATGACAGTCTGCAATAACCTGTATGCTGCGGCCAATCCGGTGCGTGGCCGCACCCACCTTTCCTGCTCTCATCCAATCCCTGCGTACCATGGGGTATATAGGAGGCTATAGTTACAGCTCACAGGCATCCTGGACTTTGTGTCTATCTGCGACCTACACGAAAGGATCGGTTCCTGTCTCTCCTGAGTTCCTGGTTCTCTGCTAAAGAACGTAATACTCCTGGTCACTCTGCTATCTTCCGTGGAACTTCAAGGCTCAGCAATACCTGCAACCTGCATAGGGCTTCACACTAATCACTACCTTGTGTGCTTCAGCCTGCAGTTGAAGACTAACTCCAGGTGCGTTCATTCCTCCACCTGTGACACAGCTTGCTGCTGCCAGTGCCCATCACCTGCACTGTGAGTAAGTCTCCTGCTTATGCTCAGGTTTGCCATTTCATCACTGCCTTAGTTTCCTGTTTTAACCCTGCACTGGTTTCCAAGCCAGAACCATTCCATATGACATTTGTTCTTCTGATTTATATTCCTGGATATTATTTCTCAATTTCACTTACCATTCATTTGCCATAGACTTTCAGTTCCATTACTGAGTGATTGACTTTTTTCCACCTGTTATTATTATTTCTGCTGCAATAACTGTTATAACATCTGCCTAATAAAAATACCATTGCGCTCATGCGCAGGAACGTTATTCAACCTCCTCGTTTCCTTCCTTCCACCTCCACTGACCCACTAGCGCCCCCTCCGGGGACACAGACCAAACACAATCTGACAGTAAGTCCAGGATCGATGGACTCGGATGGTGGACGGAGTGTGGGGTCAGAGGCCTTGCAAGATCTGGTCTCCCGTCTGGATGGTCAAGAGGTTGCGCAGCAGCAGATGCTTCACTTTCTACAAGGGATGTCCTCCCGATTGGATACACTGCAGCAATCCCTGCCCAGTGTACTTTCACCTACTGTTCCAGTTACTCCAGCACCTGCCAGTGCTATGAATTCTTCTACGTCGGCTGCATCATCTCCAGTGTCACGCCTGCACCTGCCCGTGCCGAGCAAATATGATGGCAGTCCTAAACTATGCCGTGGCTTTCTCAATCAGTGTGAAATACAATTTGAGTTATTGCCACATAACTTTCCTACACCAAGGTCCAAGGTCGCCTACATTATTTCCTTGCTCTCTGGTTCCGCTCTGAGTTGGGTGTCTCCTCTGTGGGAACGTGCCGACCCTCTGATCAACAACTACTCAGACTTCGTGTCAACCTTTAGACGAATCTTTGACGAACCTGGTCGTGCTACATCAGCTTCAGCAGACCTGATCCAACTACGTCAAGGTAACCGAAGCATGGGACAATATGTCATCCAGTTCCAGACGTTGGCTGCAGAGGTCCAGTGGAACAACCAAGCTCTGGTAGCAGCCTTCTGGCACGGACTCTCGGAGCGGATCAAGGACGAACTGACAACCCGTGACATTCCTGTTCAACTGCCTGATTTGATCTCCCTATGTATTAAGCTGGACTCTCGCATCCGCGAACGCAATAATGAACGCGCTCGGAGTGAGTCTCGCAGACCAGGATTCATACCTCCTGTACAGCTCCAGTCTCCCTCTTCTGACGAGCCTATGCAGATTAATAGGTCCCGCCTATCTCCTGAAGAGCGGGCAAGAAGAATACGGGAGAGGCTCTGCCTGTACTGTGCTGCTGCGGGCCATCAAATTAACTCCTGCACGATGCGTTCGGGAAACGCCAGATCCTGACTTGTAAGGGAGGAGTCAAGTTAGGATCTCTCAGTCAAGCTCCTTCTCAACAAGACCTCATTCTTCCAGTGACGCTAGAAACTTCCGTTGGGCTCCAGTCTGCATCAGCATTAGTGGACTGTGGTGCTGCAGGAAATTTTATTACCCAGGCTGCTGTAAATAAATTTCGTCTGTCTACCTGTGAACTTTCCTGTCCTGTATACATTACTGCTGTGGATGGTAGTAGAATCTCTAAGGGGAACATTTCACATCAAACTACCCCAGTGGTTCTGGGAGTTGGATTTCTTCACTCAGAACTGATCAAGTTCCTGGTCATCCCTCAGGCTACCCAGGAGATTGTCTTGGGCATGCCTTGGCTCCAGCTACATAACCCACAGTTCAACTGGACAACGTTGCAGCTTACCTCTTGGGGTTCACAGTGTCACCAAACCTGCCTAGCCCAAGTGTGTCCCTTTAAATCAACCGAAGTAAAGTCACAGCTAGATCTTCCAGCAGTTTATCAAGACTTCGCAGACGTCTTCTGTGAAAAGGCTGCTGATATTCTGCCGCCCCATAGGGAATGGGATTGTCCCATCGATCTCCTTCCTGGCAAGAAGCCACCTAGGGGGCGCACCTACCCTTTGTCTGTTCCTGAAACAGAGGCGATGAGTAACTATATCAGAGAGAATCTCCAGAAAGGATTCATCCGTCCATCATCATCACCCGCTGGCGCAGGTTTCTTCTTTGTCAAAAAGAAGGATGGAGGACTGCGTCCATGCATTGACTATCGGGGTCTCAATGACATTACCATCAAGAATAGTTATCCTTTGCCACTCATTACCGAACTTTTTGATAGAGTTAAGGGGGCCCGCATCTTCACCAAGTTAGATCTCCGCGGTGCCTATAATCTCATCAGAATCCGGAGTGGTGACGAGTGGAAAACAGCTTTCAACACTCGAGATGGCCATTATGAATACCTGGTAATGCCATTTGGGTTGAGTAATGCTCCAGCGGTATTCCAACACTTTGTGAATGAAATTTTTCGAGATATGCTGTATAAATACCTCGTTGTCTACTTAGATGATATTCTTATCTTTTCTCAAGACCTTCCATCTCATCGCCTACAAGTCTGTGAAGTTCTCCGACGTCTTCGTGAGAACCGTCTCTATGGGAAACTATCTAAATGCACCTTTGAAGTTCCCTCTATACCCTTCCTGGGTTATATAATCTCCGGATCGGATCTTCAGATGGACCCGACGAAATTGGAAGCCATTGCCAACTGGTCCATTCCAACTTCCCTCAAAGCTATCCAGCGGTTCCTGGGTTTCGCTAACTACTATAGAAAATTTATTCGAGGATTCTCCACTCTCATCGCTCCAATTACCAACCTGACTCGGAAAGGGGCAGATCATTCCAACTGGTCAGAAGAAGCCTTGGCAGCCTTCCGGAAAATCAAGCTAGCCTTTATGTCTGCTCCAGTGCTGTCTCAGCCAGATGTCGACAGACCATTCGAGTTGGAGGTAGACGCCTCTACAGTTGGGGTTGGTGCTGTTCTCTCCCAGAAGGGATCTGATGGGAAAGTCCACCCGTGTGGATTCTATTCTCGCAAGTTTCTTCCTGCAGAAGCTAACTACTCCGTGGGAGATCAAGAGTTACTGGCAATCAAGCTGGCTCTCGAGGAATGGAGATATCTCCTAGAAGGGGCCAAACATCCGTTTAACATCTTCACGGATCATAAGAACTTGCTTTACTTAAAAGCAGCCCAGTGCCTTAACCCTCGCCAGTCCAGGTGGGCTATGTTTTTCTCACGTTTTAATTTCAAGCTTCATTTCCGCCCAGGTTCACAGAATGTGAAAGCCGATGCATTATCCCGATCCATGGAATCTGAAGAAGGAACATCTGACTCTGTGCCACATTCCATCCTGAGTCCCGTGGTTTTCGCTGCCTCTCAAGTCTCCCCAGCTCCTCCTCCTGGTAAGACTTTTGTTTCCTCAGAGCTCCGTCCCAAGTTGCTATCTTGGGCCCATCAGTCCAAATTCACTGGTCATCCTGGTGTCCTGAAGACATTCAAGTTCCTTTCCGCATCATATTGGTGGCCAAAGATGAAAATGGACATCCAAGATTTCGTGGCATCCTGTCCTAAGTGTGTGCAGCACAAGACTCCTCGTCAGTCGCCAGCAGGTCAGTTACAACCCTTGTCTGTCCCTAGTCGTCCTTGGTCTCATTTGTCCATGGATTTTATCACTGACCTTCCATCTTCTCAGGGACATAATACCATTTGGGTTGTAGTGGACAGATTCACCAAGATGGCTCATTTCGTTCCTCTCCAGGGTCTCCCTTCTGCCCCAAAACTTGCCCAAATCTTCATACAGGAGATTTTCCGCTTACATGGTTTACCCTCTGAAATAATATCTGATCGGGGGGTACAGTTTGTAGCGAGGTTTTGGAGGGCCCTCTGTTCTGCCATGCAGGTAAAATTAAAGTTCTTGTCATCATACCATCCTCAGACGAATGGGCAGACAGAGAGAGTCAATCAAGAACTTGAGACTTTCCTAAGGTTATATGTGTCATCTTCCCAGGATGATTGGTTTAATCTGCTCCCGTGGGCCGAGTTTGCCCATAACTTCCGATATCATACTGCCACTGACACGACACCATTCTTTGCAGTTTATGGGCAACATCCCCGTGTACCTGAATTCCAAGAGCTCCCTCACATGGATGTTCCGGCTGCCACTTCTGCCCTAACTCAGTTTTCAGTCATTTGGAAGAAGATTCACGTTTCCCTCAAAAAAGCCTCCAGTCGATATAAGATCTTTGCCGACCGCAAGAGACGTGCGGTTCCCCATTTGAAACCTGGGGATCGAGTTTGGTTATCCACCCGCAACCTTCGTCTCAGGGTTCCTTCCATGAAGTTTGCACCACGCTTCATTGGTCCTTACCCTATTGAGAGTGTCATCAACCCAGTGGCTTACAAGTTAAAATTACCATCTTCACTTCGTATACCTAACGCCTTTCACATTTCTCTCCTCAGACCTCTAGTTCTAAACCGCTTTCAGAATACTCTTCCAGCAGGTCCCAAGATCCGAACTCAGCGGGGCGTGGAATTTGAGATCAACAAGATTCTGGACTCCCGTTGCCGGTATGGACGTCTCCAGTACCTGGTCGATTGGTGCGGTTATGGCCCAGAGGAGAGAAGCTGGGTGAATTCATCTGATGTCCATGCTCCTAGGTTGGTCCGTGTTTTCCACAGCACTCATCCCTCCAAACCACGTGGGTGTTCGGTGTCCACCCCTAAAGGAGGGGGTACTGTCAGGAATCGACTTACCAGGCTGACATCCGTCCGCCGCTGCGGACTCCGTCCTGGCTCCCTGCGGTCACCTGTCACCTATGCCCCTGCCATGGGGCATCATCTGGATCCTGGGGGTACTGCTGGTACAGCAGGCGTGTAGCGTGCCGCGTCCCCGCTGGGCCGCGGCGTGGGCGCCGCCATGACAGTCTGCAATAACCTGTATGCTGCGGCCAATCCGGTGCGTGGCCGCACCCACCTTTCCTGCTCTCATCCAATCCCTGCGTACCATGGGGTATATAGGAGGCTATAGTTACAGCTCACAGGCATCCTGGACTTTGTGTCTATCTGCGACCTACACGAAAGGATCGGTTCCTGTCTCTCCTGAGTTCCTGGTTCTCTGCTAAAGAACGTAATACTCCTGGTCACTCTGCTATCTTCCGTGGAACTTCAAGGCTCAGCAATACCTGCAACCTGCATAGGGCTTCACACTAATCACTACCTTGTGTGCTTCAGCCTGCAGTTGAAGACTAACTCCAGGTGCGTTCATTCCTCCACCTGTGACACAGCTTGCTGCTGCCAGTGCCCATCACCTGCACTGTGAGTAAGTCTCCTGCTTATGCTCAGGTTTGCCATTTCATCACTGCCTTAGTTTCCTGTTTTAACCCTGCACTGGTTTCCAAGCCAGAACCATTCCATATGACATTTGTTCTTCTGATTTATATTCCTGGATATTATTTCTCAATTTCACTTACCATTCATTTGCCATAGACTTTCAGTTCCATTACTGAGTGATTGACTTTTTTCCACCTGTTATTATTATTTCTGCTGCAATAACTGTTATAACATCTGCCTAATAAAAATACCATTGCGCTCATGCGCAGGAACGTTATTCAACCTCCTCGTTTCCTTCCTTCCACCTCCACTGACCCACTAGCGCCCCCTCCGGGGACACAGACCAAACACAATCTGACACTACATACTAAATGGGGTAAAATTAGGGGATTCTGTACTGGAAAAGGACTTAGGTGTCCTCATAGATAGCAAACTAAGCAGTAGTACCCAAAGTAGGACTGCAGCAAAGAAGGCTAATAAGATATTAGCATGCATAAAACGGGGAATTGATGCTAGGGACGAGAGTATTATACTCCCGTTATATAAATCACTTGTGAGGCCACACCTTGAATACTGTGTACAATTCTGGGCACCTTACTACAAAAAGGATATCCTGGAGCTAGAAAAGGTTCAAAGGCGGGTGACCAAACTAATTAAGGGTATGGAGACGCTGGAGGAAAGGCTTGCAAGACTAGGCATGTTTACACTGGAAAAGAGGAGATTAAGAGGGGACATGATCAACATTTACAAATATATAAGGGGACAATATACAGATTTTGCGCAGGACCTGTTTTTGGTTAGATCAACACAGAGAACTCGTGGACACTCGTTCAGGTTAGAGGAGAGGAGATTCCACACAATACGGCGTAAAGGCTTTTTTACGGTAAGGACGATACGTGTTTGGAATTCCCTGCCTGAGGGAGTTGTAATGGCCAACTCAGTCAACACCTTTAAGAATGGGTTAGATAAATTCCTAATGGATAAGGATATCCAGGGTTACGGGGCATAGTCACGCACTATGGTTATTATAAAAAAGAGGGGTTAATCGGAACGGCAGTCAGCAACTTCAGTCAAAATTTTATACAAAATAATCGTGCATAGGAGACCACAAATAGGTTGAACCCGATGGACAATTGTCTTTTTTCAACCTTAGATACTATGTTACTATGTTACAAAGATGATCTTGTATCCAAATGGGTTTTTCCCTTGCTATCGCTTTCTTGCTTTGGCGTTACAGACACAATGATCACGTGTTTGCAGCATGCACTCAGTGTGATTGCGTTGCACAAAACTGCTGAAAATGGCAAATATTGATTTTAGGTATTATGCTTTCACTGCTGAATTAGGCCCCTTTTCCCAGCTATGTGCAACCTGTCTCACACGGAGGTGACCCTGACCCTGCCTAGGTTGATACTCTTTAGTAGGTGCCTAGATGAAGGACATGTACTAGGTTGACGCTGACAGAACTTCTCCTTTTAAACTGGTTGACACGATTGGAATGCTTGGCTTATTCTCTAGGTTACCATGATCATGTTTGACTCACGTGTGTTTGACCAATATTTTGGGGGGGCATTTTGAAGTTTTTTTTACAACTTAGTATCCTTCTGTAAACATGTTGGTATGAAGTTGATTATAAACCTTGTGTTATGTGAATCGAGTCACCATGTCCTGAAGCTTGTTGTTGAATGTGTGAACTATGCAGCAAGACAATTTTCTTCTGTTTTTTTATTTTTTTTTAATTTCTACTAAGACACTGTAAAAAATCCTTCTGTAAGTATGTTGGGTGAACTCGGAAAGAATACTCCTTTCCAAATATGTCAGCCTACTGTAAGCTTGATCTTTTGTGCGAGTTTCTGACTGCTGGCCAGAGTCTACCTTATGGCTGTTGACCTAGAAAGGACTGTTATAGAAAATCTAGACCTCTTTTTTTATTAAATGTTTTTTTTTTATGTTTTACAAATTTTATACTGTAATTACAGAAATAAAGAAGGAATTTGGACAGAAAGTAAATACTACTTTCGAAGGTGAAGATTCTGAAAATTCAATTGAAATGATTCACGAAACTCTGGAGATACATGATACTTCTGATTCTGACAAAGACAACAGTGATGTTGCTCAAACCTGCACAAAAAATCAATATCCAAATTCTCACAAAGTTCCACACCCTAGTTATGTCCTGAAAAATTAAAAAGGTGTCTGAAATAAGTAAAGCTAATAAAATGCCCACAGCAGATGAAAATAACAATTTGATTCAGGCAGCGTTGGAAGTGAATAAAAATGTTGTAAGCACTGAATTTAGTATTCTTAAAAGGAATTGAGGAATCTGCAATCAATGTTTGTGAAAATAGGAAAAAGTGTCACAGATCATCAACAACGCATGCTAATATGCCTTGAAAACATTTCTGAAAATTTTTCCGAAAAAAAATAAGATTTTACTCACCGGTAAATCTATTTCTCGTAGTCCGTAGTGGATGCTGGGAACTCCGTAAGGACCATGGGGAATAGCAGCTCCGCAGGAGACTGGGCACAACTAAAGAAAGCTTTAGGACTAGCTGGTGTGCACTGGCTCCTCCCACTATGACCCTCCTCCAGACCTCAGTTAGGATACTGTGCCCGGAAGAGCTGACACAATAAGGAAGGATTTTGAATCCCGGGTATGACTCATACCAGCCACACCAATCACACCGTATAACTCGTGATACTATACCCAGTTAACAGTATGAAACATAACTGAGCCTCTCAACAGATGGCTCATAACAATAACCCGTTAATTAGGCAATAACTATATACAAGTATTGCCGACAATCCGCACTTGGGATGGGCGCCCAGCATCCACTACGGACTACGAGAAATAGATTTACCGGTGAGTAAAATCTTATTTTCTCTGACGTCCTAGTGGATGCTGGGAACTCCGTAAGGACCATGGGGATTATACCAAAGCTCCCAAACGGGCGGGAGAGTGCGGATGACTCTGCAGCACCGAATGAGAGAACTCAAGGTCCTCCTCAGCCAGGGTATCAAATTTGTAGAATTTAGCAAACGTGTTTGCCCCTGACCAAGTAGCAGCTCGGCAAAGTTGTAAAGCCGAGACCCCTCGGGCAGCCGCCCAAGATGAGCCCACCTTCCTCGTGGAGTGGGCTTTTACTGATTTAGGATGCGGCAGTCCAGCCGCAGAATGCGCCAGCTGAATTGTGCTACAAATCCAGCGAGCAATAGTCTGCTTAGAAGCAGGAGCACCCAGTTTGTTGGGTGCATACAGGATAAATAGCGAGTCAGTTTTCCTGACTCCAGCCGTCCTGGAAACATATATTTTCAGGGCCCGGACTACGTCCAGTAACTTGGAATCCTCCAAGTTCCTAGTAGCCGCAGGCACTACAATAGGTTGGTTCAAGTGAAAAGCTGATACTACCTTAGGGAGAAACTGAGGACGAGTCCTCAATTCTGCCCTATCCATATGGAAAATCAGATAAGGGCTTTTATATGACAAAGCCGCCAATTCTGATACACGCCTGGCCGAAGCCAAGGCCAATAACATGACCACTTTCCACGTGAGATATTTCAGATCCACGGTTTTTAGTGGCTCAAACCAATGTGATTTTAGGAAACTCAACACCACGTTGAGATCCCAAGGTGCCACTGGAGGCACAAAAGGGGGCTGAATATGCAGCACTCCCTTTACAAATGTCTGAACTTCAGGTAGTGAAGCCAGTTCTTTCTGGAAGAAAATGGACAGAGCCGAAATCTGGACCTTAATGGAACCCAATTTTAGGCCCATAGTCACTCCTGACTGTAGGAAGTGCAGAAATCGACCCAGCTAAAATTCTTCTGTTGGGGCCTTCCTGGCCTCACACCCCGCAACATATTTTCGAGAAATACGGTGATAATGGTTTGCGGTTACTTCTTTCCTGGCTTTTATCAGCGTAGGAACGACTTCCTCCGGAATGCCCTTTTCCTTTAGGATCCGGTATTCAACCGCCATGCCGTCAAACGCAGCCGCGGTAAGTCTTGGAACAGACAGGGCCCCTTCTGTAGCAGATCCTGTCTGAGCGGTAGAGGCCATGGGTCCTCTGATATCATTTCTTGCAGTTCTGGGTACCAAGCTCTTCTTGGCCAATCCGGAACCACGAGTATCGTTCTTACTCCTCGTTTTCTTATTATTCTCAGTACCTTTGGTATGAGAGGCAGAGGAGGGAACACATAAACCGATTGGTACACCCACGGTGTCACTAGAGCGTCCACAGCTATCGCCTGAGGGTCCCTTGACCTGGCGCAATATCTCTCTAGTTTTTTGTTTAGGCGGGACGCCATCATGTCCACCTGTGGCCTTTCCCAACGGTTTACCATCAGTTGGAAGACTTCTGGATGAAGTCCCCACTCTCCCGGGTGTAGGTCGTGTCTGCTGAGGAAGTCTGCTTCCCAGCTGTCCACTCCCGGAATGAACACTGCTGACAGTGCTAAGACGTGATTTTCCGCCCATCGGAGAATCCTTGTGGCTTCTGCCATCGCCATCCTGCTTCTCGTGCCGCCCTGTCGGTTTACATGGGCGACTGCCGTGATGTTGTCTGATTTGATCAGTACCGGCTGGTTTTGAAGCAGGGGCCTTGCCTGACTTAGGGCATTGTAAATGGCTCTCAGTTCCAGAATATTTATGTGTAGGGACGACCCTGACTTGACCAAAGTCCTTAGAAGTTTCTTCCCTGTGTGACTGCTCCCCAGCCTCGAAGACTGGCATCCGTTGTCACCAGGACCCAGTCCTGTATGCCGAATCTGCGGCCCTCTTGAAGATGAGCACTCTGCAGCCACCACAGTAGAGATACCCTGGTCCTTGGAGACAGGGTTATCAGCCGATGCATCTGAAGATGCGATCCTGACCACTTGTCCAAGAGGTCCCACTGAAAAGTTCTTGCATGGAACCTGCCGAATGGAATTGCTTCGTAGGAAGCTACCATTTTTCCCAGGACTCGTGTGCAGTGATGCACCGATACCTGTTTTGGATTCAGGAGGTCTCTGACTAGAGATGACAGCTCCTTGGCTTTCTCCAGCGGGAGAAACACTTTTTTCTGTACTGTGTCCAGAACCATCCCCAGGAACAGTAGGTGTGTGGTAGGAACCAGCTGTGACTTTGGAATGTTTAGAATCCATCCGTGCTGTTGTAGCACTTCCCGGGATAGTGCTATCCCGACCAACAACTGCTCCCTGGACCTCGCCTTTATAAGGAGATCGTCCAATTACGGGATAATTAAAACTCCATTTTTTCGAAGGAGTATCATCATTTCTGCTATTACCTTGGTAAACACCCTCGGTGCTGTGGACAGCCCAAACGGCAGTGTCTGGAATTGGTAATGGCAATCCTGTACCACAAATCTGAGGTACTCCTGGTGAGGATGGTAAATGGGGACATGCAGGTAAGCATCCTTGATGTCCAGGGATACCATGTAATCCCCCTCATCCAGGCTCGCAATAACCGCCCTGAGCGATTCCATCTTGAACTTGAATCTTTTGATATATGTGTTCAAGGATTTTAAATTTAAGATGGGTCTCACCGAACCGTCCGGTTTCGGTACCACAAACATTGTGGAATAGTAACCATTTCCTTGTTGAAGGAGGGGTACCTTGACAATCACTTGCTGTGAATACAGTTTTTGGAGAGCCACCAACACTGCCTCCCTGGCAGAGGGAGTTGCTGGTAAGGCAGATTTTAGGAAACGGCGGGGGGGGGGGGGGGGGGGGGGAGACGCCTCGAATTTCAGCCTGTACCCCTGAGATACTACTTGAAGGATCCAGGGATCCACCTGTGAGAGAGCCCACTGTGCGCTGAAATTTCTGAGACGGGCCCCCACCGTACCCGGGTCCGCCTGTGAAGCCCCAGCGTCATACTGTGGACTTACCGGACGCTGTGCCTTTTTGAATCGGCATCACCTGACCACTGCCGAGTCCATAACCCCCTTCTGGCAGCAATGGACATTGCGCTTATTTTTGATGCCAGCCGGCAAATATCCCTCTGTGCATCACGCATGTATAAGACAGCGTCTTTTATATGCTCTATTGTCAGCAAAATATTGTCCCTATCCAGAGTATCAATATTATCCGACAGGGAATCTGACCACGCAGCAGCAGCACTGCACATCCATGCCGATGCAATCGCTGGTCGCAATATAATGCCCGTGTGTGTATATATAGCTTTTAGGGTAGCCTCCTGCTTTCTCTCAGCAAGTTTTTTTTGGGGGCGGCCGTATCCGGAGACGGTAGTGCCACCTTTTTTGATAAACGTGTAAGCGCTTTATCTACCCTAGGGGGTGTTTTCCAACGTGACCTATCCTCTGGCGGGAAAGGGTACGCTGCCAATAACCGTTTAGAAATTATCAATTTCTTATCGGGGGAAGTCCACGCTTCCTCACATACCTCATTTAATTCCTCAGATGCAGGAAAAACTACTGGTAGTTTTTTCTCACCAAACATAATACCCTTTTTTGTGGTACCTGGGGTACTATCAGAAATGTGTAATACATTTTTCATTGCCTCAATCATGTAACGGGTGGCCCTATTGGAAGGTACACTAGTCTCATCGTCGTCGACACTGGAGTCGGTATCCGTGTCAACATCTGTGTCTGCCATCTGAGGTAGCGGGCGTTTTAAAGCCCCTGATGACATTTGAGACGCTTGGACAGGCACAAGCTGAGTAGCCGGCTGTCCTATGTCGTCAAACCTTTTATGTAAGGAGCTGACACTGTCACGTAATTCCTTCCATAAGTCCATCCACACAGGTGTCGACCCCGCAGGGGGTGACATCACATTCACAGGCATTTGCTCTGCCTCCACATCATTATCCTCATCATACATGTCGACACAGCAGTACCGACACACAGCACACACACAGGGAATGCTCTGACAGAGGACAGGACCCCACAAAGCCCTTTGGGGAGACAGAGGGAGAGTATGCCAGCACACACCAGAGCGCTATATAACACAGGGATATCACTATACAGAGTGTTTTCCCCTATAGCTGCTTGTATTATATATACTGCGCCTAAATTTATTGCCCCCCTCTCTTTTTTACCCTTTCTGTAGTGCAGGACTGCAGGGGAGAGCCAGGGAGCGATCCTTCCAGCGGAGCTGTGAGAGAAAATTGCGCCAGTGTGCTGAGGAAGATGGCTCCGCCCCTTTTTTGGCGGGCTTTCTCCCGCTGTTTGTGTAAATCTGGCAGGGGCAATTTACACCTATATAACCTCTAGGGCTATATATGGTGTCAGTTTTGCCAGCCAAGGTGTTATTATTGCTGCTCAGGGCGCCCCCCCCCCCAGCGCCCTGCACCCATCAGTGACCGGAGTGTGTGGTGTGCATGAGGAGCAATGGCGCACAGCTGCAGTGCTGTGCGCTACCTTGGAGAAGACAGAAGTCTTCAGCCGCCGATTTTCCGGACACTTCTTGCTTCTGGCTCTGTAAGGGGGACGGCGGCGCGGCTCCGGGACCGGACGACGAGGTCGGCTCCTGTGTGCGATCCCTCTGGAGCTAATGGTGTCCAGTAGCCTAAGAAGCCCAAGCTACCACCAGTTAGGTAGGTTCGCTTCTTCTCCCCTTAGTCCCTCGTTGCAGTGAGCCTGTTGCCAGCAGGTCTCACTGTAAAATAAAAAACCTAAAATATACTTTCTTTCTAGGAGCTCAGGAGAGCCTCCTAGTGTGCATCCAGCTCGGCCGGGCACAGAAATCTAACTGAGGTCTGGAGGAGGGTCATAGTGGGAGGAGCCAGTGCACACCAGCTAGTCCTAAAGCTTTCTTTAGTTGTGCCCAGTCTCCTGCGGAGCCGCTATTCCCCATGGTCCTTACGGAGTTCCCAGCATCCACTAGGACGTCAGAGAAACATGAGTGTTCAAGAGAAAAGCCAGATGCCTGAGATGGATGCAAATGAAAAAGTTAATCTACTATTTGATTGCAAAGAGGATGAGTTTACTGGCTCAACAAATGAAGACCATGATGAACAAAACATAAATGGGCATGAAAATGAAGATACACAGCATCATATCAGGCCTAAACGTCTATTTAAGAAGCCAAGAAAGTTTTTGGATGAGGTGGATGAGTAAGAAAACAAAAGGTATATTGCAATGACACACGAACTGAATTTTTCCTTAATTATTGTTTTTTTCCTCCTTGCTGTACATTACCCCAGTCTATGCACTGAGACTAATCTCTTATTTACTACCATGAGCGAGATGTACTAAGCATTGAAAATTGTGAATTTCACTGTAGTACCAGCCAATCGGCTCCTGTCAGTTTTCAAAACCAGCCTGTGACATGGTAGCTAGGAGCTGATTGGCTGGTACTTTATCACCATAAATGTACCATTTTTCAAGGCTTGTACTTTGTACAAGGATTAGTATCACAAAGGCCAGCTCTTCTCCACGAGGTGACCTTAGCAAATCCATAAATCCATGGTGGAAATTCAGACCTGATCGTGGCAGCAAATTTGTTAGCAGTTGGGCAAAATCATGTGCATTTGTTAAATCTGCTTCCCCCCCCCCCCACACACATTGTGATGCCTAGGTAATAAGGCCATAAACCCATTTGAAACCAGTTGTCCAGGACTATGGTTAAAATTATTATTATTTTGTTATTTTTTTTTACCACATTAGTACGCCTAGAGCTTCCCACTGTTGGAAAGAGGTGAGGAAGTTGTGGTGATGGGGAGGATCATGGTGCACCCAAATAGGATTGGGGTTGAGGAAGTCTGGGATTGTGCTGTGCATTGCGATGGTGGAGGGTTTTTGGAATAATCTCATAGGCTTCTATACGGTGATGGCAAAAAATAAAAGTATGTTAAATCAAGCACTGAATATCGTGTGCTCACAGCTGAGTACATATGAAAATTTAGTACATTTTGTTTAAAATATGCTGCAATGTTGTTTAAGGTTATTTTAAATAAATAAATACAAATATAATATACCTTTTTTGTTTTCCAGGAAACTCTATTTATGAAAATGACAAGCCGTTGAGATACTGTGGCAACATCATTGAAGTTTTGTGTTTCAAAATCGTTGAAGTTTTGGTTTTGAATTTAAAATAAAAAAAGTATTAAAACATTTTGCTGGAGATTCATTTTCCAAATAGTTTTAAACTTGCATTTTAAAGAACTTAAAAAGTTTGCAAGTTTGCTGCTCTCCCCCTCTCGGCCCCTTCATCTCAATCTGACTTTTTAAAGTTGGATTGAGATGGTCATTGAATAGGTCCTGTCGGATCCATTCCGACAAATTCTGGAAAAAAATGGTAAGTATGCAGGGTAGCCTAAAACTATAGGTGCTTAAAACTAATAGAAATTTAGTACATATAGTTTTGGGAGGGAGTGTAAAGCTGGACATACACTATGGGGTATATGCAATTGCGGTCGAATTCGCGGCAATTATCGCCGTTTTTTAATTCGACCAAATTCGCCAGGTGAATCCCGGCAGGTGCCTGCCGGGATTCACCATATTCAATGAAAAACGGATTCGCCAGAATCGCGGGCGAAAATCGGCCGATTTGGCGGATTTTGCCGCGATTTTAAAAAACGGGAAAAAACGTGAAAAACCCGGAAAAAAAATGGCGTGGGGTCCCCCCTCCAAAGCATAACCAGCCTCGGGCTCTTTGAGCTGGTCCTGGTTCTAAAAATGCGGGGAAAAATTGGCCAGGGATCCCCCGTATTTTTAAAACCAGCACCGGGCTCTGCGCCTGATGCTGGTGCCAAAAATACGGGGGACAAAAAGAGTAGGGGTCCCCCGTATTTTTAACACCAGCATCGGGCTCCACTAGCTGGACAGATAATGCCACAGCCGGGGGTCACTTTTATGCCGTGCCCTGCGGCCGTGGCATCAAAAATCCAACTAGTCACCCCTGGCCGGGGTACCCTGGGGGAGTGGGGACCCCTTCAATCAAGGGGTCCCCCCCCCCCCAGCCACCCAAGGGCTAGGGGTGAAGCCCGAGGCTGTCCCCCCCCATCCAATGGGCTGCGGATGGGAGGGCTGATAGCCTTTGTGAAAATTAAAAGATATTGTTTTTTCCATTAGTACTACAAGTCCCAGCAAGCCTCCCCCGCAAGCTGGTACTTGGAGAACCACAAGTACCAGCATGCGGGAGAAAAACGGGCCCGCTGGTACCTGTAGTACTACTGGGAAAAAAATACCCAAATAAAAACAGGACACACACACCTTGATAGTAAAACTTTATTTCATACACCGACACACACATACTTACCTATGTTGACACGCCGACTGCCACGGTCTCCGACGATCCGAGGGTACCTGTGAAAAAATGGTACTCACCTTCCAGCGTCCAGAGGTACATCCAGGTCCAGGGTATAATCCACGTACTTGGTAAAAAAAAAAAACGAACACGATCCACCGGACTAATGAAAGGGGTCCAATGTTTTCACATTAGACTCCTTTCCCCGAATGCCCGGGACATCACGTGACTCCTGTCACTGATGTCCCTTCAGCCAATCAGGAAGCGCTACTTCCGTGGCGCTCACCTGATTGGCTGTGCGCCGTCTGTACTCTGACAGCGCCTCGCAAAGCCGCTCCATTACTTTCAATGGTGGGAACTTTGCGGGGTAGCGGTGGGTCACCCGCCGGTCAGCCGCTGACCGGCGGGTGACCTCACCGCTAGCCGCTAAGTTCCCACCATTGAATATAATGGAGGGAGCTGTGCGATGCGCTGTCTGAGTTCAGACAGCGATCAGCCAATCAGGTGAGCGCAACGAAGTTGCGCTCCCTGATTGGCTTAGAGACCTGTCAGTGACAGCTGTCACTGACAGGTCTCATTCGTGGAAAGGTGTCCCATGTGTCAGCATGGGACCCCTTTCAGTCCGTTATGGAGCGGGTATTTGCGTTTTATTTTTTTGCCAAGTACGTGGATTTATCTCTGGACCCTGGTTGAGGTGAGTATATTGAACTTTACTTTTCAGGTATCCGTGGATTCTACATGGAGAAGAGGACCGATGTCGGCGTGTGAACATAGGTAAGTATGTGTATGTCGGTAGTGTGAAATAAAGTTTTACTGTCGACGGTGTGTGTGTCCTGTTTTTATTTGGGTTTTTTTTCCCAGTAGTACTACAGGTACCAGCGGGCCCGCTTTTCTCCCGCATGCTGGTACTTGTGGTTCTCCAAGTACCAGCTTGCGGGGGAGGCTTGCTGGGACTTGTAGTACTACTGGAAAAAACAATATCTTTTTATTATCACAAAGGCTATCAGCCCCCCCATCCGCAGCCCATTGGATGGGGGGGGGACAGCCTCGGGCTTCACCCCTGGCCCTTGGGTGGCTGGGGGGGGGGGACCCCTTGATTGAAGGGGTCCCCACTCCCCCAGGGTACCCCGGCCAGGGGTGACTAGTTGGATATTTGATGCCACGGCCGCAGGGCACGGCATAAAAGTGACCCCCGGCTGTGGCATTATCTGTCCAGCTAGTGGAGCCCGATGCTGGTGTTAAAAATACGGGGGACCCCTACTCTTTTTGTCCCCCGTATTTTTGGCACCAGCACCAGGCGCAGAGCCCGGTGCTGGTTTTAAAAATACGGGGGATCCCCTGTCAATTTTTTCCCCGCATTTTTAGAACCAGGACCAGCTCGAAGAGCCCGAGGCTGGTTATGCTTTGGAGGGGGGACCCCACGCCATTTTTTTTTATGATTTTACCATTCCAGCATAAAAAAAAAAAAATAATAATAATAATATTTTAAAAAATATATAAATAATATTTGTGCCTCCCCCCCCCCAAAAAAAAGTACCTAATCCCTTCTAATATAAATAGATCTGCTATTCCCAAAAAAAAAAAACACCAAAAAAAACATGTTTAAAATTTTTTTATTTGTTTTCACCCTCCAAAGTGTGGCGGATTGAAAATGACGAATTTGCTGTCTAAAAGCACTGCTGTCGAATTTCCAAACTTGAATTGAATATGCTTTGGTCGAATTGCAGCACTTGTATCATTGCAGAAAAGTCGAATTTGCAAAAATTCGAATTTCAAAAAGTCGAATTTTGAAAGTCCGTTTTTTGGTCGGAAAGCACTGAATTGCATAGGGGAATTTTTTTTTTTGGTCGAAAATGACCCGAAATTCGACAATTTCGGGAATTCGACCACAATTGCATATACCCCTATATATTGTACTAAATTTTTAATTGTTGGTAAGTGTTGTGTATTTAAAAAAAAGTAAATATCAACAATTTTTTTAATACATGATTTTTACACTCACCCAGTAACCAGCCTTGGGGAAATTCGGAATTCTCACATTTTTCAAAAATATTTGAATGTCACAAAATGTAAGCATCATGTGTTGAACCAGTAATAAATAGTATTCACCAGCGCTAGGTTTTAAAATTAAAATAATAATAGTACTCTAATTTAAAAATAATTTCAGGACGGTAGGTTATGCTGAAAAAAAGTATACAATGAATTTATTAAAAATGATAACATAAAATCACAGATGCCTATATAGCGTAATTAGGAATTAAATGATCATGTGAAATGGCACATCCACATATTTCCTCAACATATGTTAATTCATACCCCGGCTAGGACTTGTGTTGAACCAGGGAATCTGGCAAATACATTTAAAAATTTACAGTTTGAGTCACAAATTGCTTGAAAATTTAAAGAGTGGAATTTTTTCCGATTCCTGCACACTTCATCAAGGTCATGGCCTGGTGATAATGGTATGTGCATACAATCTATGACCCCTAACACATTAGGGAATTTTGCAAGACTGAAAAAGCCTTGTTTTAAACTAATCCATTCTGACTGAGATTTTGGGAAGGAAATGTAGTTTTAAGTATGTTTAAGGATGGCATCAAGTACTTTGCCAAAGAAACGACTAAATGAAGACTGGCTCACTCCACCAACGGAGGAGACTGTGCTTTGGAATGAGCCTGAAGCCAGTGTAAAGTGACCAACAGCTTTGGAAGGCCACCAATGGCCATACTCCTTCTGGTGAATGGTGTTATGTGATTTTTTATTTTATGATATAGGTCTAGAATTGCAACACTGGGAAGACGGTACAATTTTATCACTTTTGTCTCACGTAATCTGTACAAGTTTTTCCTTGCAAAAAACTCTCTTCACCGTCTTCTTCTATCATTCTTTCTAGTGACTCCAAAACGGGAATGACTTGCTAGCCGTACACTTGCTAATAGTGATAGAACTATACTTCAAGAAATTTAATGAGACATCCATCAGAAATATAGTAATAAAATTGCAAAAAATATGTAACAGTGTCTCTAAAAGAAGAAGAAAAAAATATATATATACCAATTTTTTATTATAAATGCTCATATTCAAACATCAACAGATAACCGGCAGATCTGCCTATTATGACAGTAAAAATAGGATTTTGGTACTTACCAGGTAAATCCTTTTCTTTGAATCCATAGGGGGCACTGGAGTACTCTTGGGATATGGACGGTGTTAGCAAGGACTGGGCACTGAGTATTCAAATTTCAGTAACTCTCCTCCCCTCCATACTCCCCGAATACCTCAGTGTTTTTCCTGAGGCGAACAGGATAGAGAGGATGAACAATGGAGAATTACCTATAACATTATAACATAACGGACAACAATAAAGTTGACACATAACGTAACTGACAACTAACCAGTTGACACCATAACCGATAAATCGGTGAGAATGTGTTACCATAAGATCCACTGAACTTACCACAACCAGGTAAAACTGCTCTGGGTGGGCGTCCAGTGCCCCCTATGGATTCAAAGAAAAGGATTTACCTGGTAAGTACCAAAATCCTATTTTCTTTTTCATCCACTAGGGGTCACTGGAGTACTCTTGGGACGTACCAAAGCTTCCCCTGTGGGCGGGAGAGCTGTTTGGCACCTGTAACACTAAGCGGCCAAAGCTATATGCTGATGCCGCAAACGTATCAAACTTGTAAAAGCGCACACACGTGTGCACTGATAAGCATGTAGCCGCACGGCAAAGCTGCATCGTAGAAGCTCCACGACCAGCTGCCCATGAAGTTCCCACAGAACGTGTGGAATGAGCTGTTACTGATGTAGATGGCTGTAACCTAGCATGAAGGTAAGTCTGACGTATGGTCAGTTTTATCCATCTGGATAAGGTCTGCTTAGAAGCTGGACAACCCATCTTGGCAGCATGATAGAGATATCCGGCTTACGAACTGTAAACATTCGGGATACCTAAACGCGTAATGCGCGTACCACATCCAAAGTTCCCAAATTACCTGTTCACACAGAAATTACCATTGGTTGATTGATGTGAAAAAGATGACACTACCCTTGGCAATAAAACGGAATTCGTTCGAAGTTCCGTTCTGTCATCATGAAACCCCAAAAACGGTGGCTTGCATGACAAGGCACCCAAATCTGAAACACGCCTTGCCGAAGCTAAAGCTAGAAGAAATTTTTTTTTCTTTACAACGGGACATTCTATCTGCAATGTCATGTTCCCATTATGATCTTAGGAATCAGCCTGAACTTTAGGTGCATCAGCTTCTATGTGTCTGGTTATCATATTGTTTTGTTGTCTGTCTCCTTGGTAACTGGTATTTGTGATACACGACTAATGACGCGTCTCTCGGCGTGCCATGACGTCACTGATTATGCGCGGCTACCGGGTGTGCAGTCCCGCTGCGGCACGCGGTTTTACACGTGGTGGTATGGGTATTTAAGGTAAGATTTCTGTATTGTATGTTGTTACCTGATGAAAATGCCACTTTGAATAAACGGCATTGAAACGTTGTTATCTACCTACTGTCAGTGTCAAAATCCTTGGAGTGCCGCACCACCAGCTTGCTATTCATTCATTCTCTGTGAGGGCACCCAGGCTGTGACTGCAATATGTGGCTGTGCCAGATCACCACCTCTGTGTCTATATATATATATATATATATATATAGTGGAAAGCAACAATCAGGGCACAGGGGACTGTACTGAAGGGGGCAACAAGCAAGGCGCAGGGGACTGGACGGGAGCGGCATGCAGGCACAGGACTGTACGGGGGATCAACACTCAGGGCACACGGGACTATACAGTGGAACGACACATAGGGCGCAGGGGACTTTGCATTGTGGAAATCCACATGGCGCATTTGACTATACAGGGGGGCAACACACAGGGCGCAGAAGACTGTATAGGGGGCGACACACAGGGTGCAGGGGACTGTTAGGGAGGGGTTACATGCAAGGTGCAGGACGCTGTGGACTGTACGGGGTGGTGACACGCAGGTGCAGGGGACAGTACCGGGTGTAAGCGACACGCTGGGTGCAGGGGACTGCACAGTGAGGGCAACATGCAGGATGTAGGGTACTGTAAGTGGGGCAACATGCAGGACGTAGGGTACTGTAAGTGGGGTAACATGCAGGACGTAGGTTACTGTAAGTGGGGCAACATGCAGGACGTAGGGTACTGTAAGTGAGGCAACATGCAGGACGTAGGGTACTGTAAGTGGGGCAACATGCAGGGCCAGGGGACTGTACAGGGGGGGAGCGGCAACAGACAGGGTGCAGGGGACTGTACGGGTGGGGGGGGGGGGGCAACATACACGGGAATGTACAGGGGTAGAGCGACATGCAGGATGCAGGGGACTGTACAGGGGTGTGTGTGACTTGAAGGGCGCAGGGGACAGTACCAGGTAAAGCAACACGCAGGGGACTGTACTGAAGGGGGCGGTGACATGCAGGGCATTGTACACGCAGGGTGCAGGGGACTATACAGGGGAGGTGACACGCAGAGCACACGGAACTGCACTGAAAGGGGGACTGTACGGGGGAGCGGCATGCAGGGCGCAGGGGACTGTACAGGGGGGGGGGGGGTGATATGCAGGTGCAGGGGACAGTACAGCTGGAAAGGAACATGCAGTGTGCAGGGGACTGTACTGAAGGGGGCGACACAGAGCGCAAGGGACTGTATTGAATGGGGTGACACGCAGGGTGCTGACTGTACAGGGGTGGGCAACATGAAGGGCGCAGGAGACTGTACGGTGGGGGTGACACACATAGGGCGCAGGGGACTGTACCAGGGGAAAGGGACACGCAGGGCACAGGACTGGGTGAAAGCGACATGCAGGGGACTGTACGGGGGCGACAGGCTGGGTACAGAGTACTGTATGGGTGGGGGGACAACACGCAGGGTAGTGTACGGGGGTAGAGTGACATTCAGGACACAGAGGACTGTACATGTAAGGGGGGGGGGGGGGTGGCACACAGGGAACAGTGCCGGGGAAAACAACGCGCAGGGCACAGGACATGGAGAAAGCAACACGCAGGGTGCAGAGGACTGTACTGAAAAGGGGGCCACGCTGGCTGCAGGGAACTGTGTAGGGGGAGACGACACACATGGAGCAGGGGACTGTATGAGGAGCGACACCTAGGGTGCAAGGAACTGTATGGGGGGAAACACAGGACGCAGGGGTAGCCAACACGCAGAGGGCTGTATGGCGGGGCAACACACAGGGACTGTACGAAGGAGCGTAACGCAGGGCGTAGGGGACTTTATGTGGGTAGCGACACGCAAGGAGCAGGGGATTGTACAGAGGGCGACACACAGGGAGCAGGGGACTTAATGGGGGCGACATGCAGGGGACTGTACGGGGGGGGTGACATGCAGGGCGCAGGGGACAGTACTGGAGGAAAGCGACATGCAGGGCGCAGAGGTCAGTACCGGGACACACAGGGCGACATGTAGGACACAGGGGACTGTTCTGAAGGGGGCGAAACACAGAGCACAGGGGACCGTACAGGAGGGCGCAGGGGACTGTGCGGGGGGGTGACACGCAGGTTGCAGGGGACTGTACTGGGGGGTGACACGCAGGGGATTGTACGGGACAACACGCAGGGCATAGGGGACTGTATGGGGAGGCGACACACAGGGCACTGTATGGGTGGGGGAGACGCGCAGGAGACTACCAGGGTGAGCGACATGCAGGAGACTGTTTGGGGGGGGGGGGCATACACATGGGGGAGGGGGCGATACACACGGTGCAGGGGACTGTACAGGGGAGCGACTTGTAACAATCTGGGCAGCACTCACCTGGTGAGAAGGAGCAGAAACAGGCATGGAGGAGTACACCGATGGTCATTCCCTCTTTAGAGTGATCCCAGGCACGCCCTGTCACCAGCTCTGCTGTAAGCGTTCTTTGACGGCTCCTGTCAGCATGCACTGCTTGTATGACTGCACATCAGTGGTTCTCCTCACACCCCTATATAAAAAAAAAAAAAAATATATATATATAATAAGAATTTACTTACCGATAATTCTATTTCTCGTAGTCCGTAGTGGATGCTGGGGACTCCGTCAGGACCATGGGGAATAGCGGCTCCGCAGGAGACAGGGCACAAAAATAAAGCTTTAGGATTAGGTGGTGTGTACTGGCTCCTCCCCCTATGACCCTCCTCCAAGCCTCAGTTAGGATACTGTGCCCGGACGAGCGTACACAATAAGGAAGGATATTGAACCCCGGGTAAGACTCATACCAGCCACACCAATCACACCGTATAACTTGTGATCTGAACCCAGTTAACAGTATGACAAACGTAGGAGCCTCTGAACAGACGGCTCACAACAAATAACAACCCGATTTTTTTGTAACAATAACTATGTACAAGTATTGCAGACAATCCGCACTTGGGATGGGCGCCCAGCATCCACTACGGACTACGAGAAATAGAATTATCGGTAAGTAAATTCTTATTTTCTCTAACGTCCTAAGTGGATGCTGGGGACTCCGTCAGGACCATGGGGATTATACCAAAGCTCCCAAACGGGCGGGAGAGTGCGGATGACTCTGCAGCACCGAATGAGAGAACTCAAGGTCCTCCTCAGCCAGGGTATCAAATTTGTAGAATTTTGCAAACGTGTTTGCCCCTGACCAAGTAGCAGCTCGGCAGAGTTGCAATGCCGAGACTCCCCGGCAGCCGCCCAGGATGAGCCCACTTTCCTTGTGGAATGGGCCTTGACAGATTTAGGTTGTGGCAAGCCTGCCACAGAATGTGCAAGTTGAATTGTGCTACAAATCCAACGAGCAATCGTCTGCTTAGAAGCAGGAGCACCCATCTTGTTGGGTGCATACAATATAAGCAGTGAGTCAGACTTTCTGACTCCCGCCGTTCTTGAAATATATATTTTCAATGCCCGGACCACGTCCAACAACTTGGAATCCTCCAACTCGTTAGTAGCCGCAGGCACCACAATAGGCTGGTTCAGGTGAAACGCTGACACCACCTTAGGCAGAAAATGAGGACGCGTCCGCAGTTCTGCCCTGTCCGTATGGAAAATCAGATATGGGCTCTTATATGATAAAGCCGCCAATTCTGATACTCTCCTGGCTGAAGCCAGGGCCAGTAGCATGGTTACTTTCCATGTAAGATACTTCAGCTCCACCGATTTGAGCGGCTCAAACCAATGGGATTTGAGAAAATCCAAGACTACATTAAGATCCCACGGTGCCACTGGGGGCACAACCGGGGGCTGTATATGTAGTACTCCTTTTACAAAAGTCTGGACTTCAGGAACTGAAGCCAATTCTTTCTGGAAGAAAATCGACAGGGCCGAAATTTGAACCTTAATGGACCCCAATTTGAGGCCCATAGACAATCCTGTTTGCAGGAAATGTAGGAATCGACCCAGTTGAAATTCCTCCGTGGGGGCCTTCCTGGCCTCACACCACGCAACATATTTTCTCCAAATGCGGTGATAATGTTGTGCAGTCACCTCCTTCCTGGCTTTTACCAGTGTAGGAATGACCTCTTCCGGAATGCCTTTTTCCTTTAGAATTCGGCGTTCAACCGCCATGCCGTCAAACGCAGCCGCAGTTAAGTCTTGGAATAGACACGGTCCCTGCTGAAGCAGGTCCCGTCTTAGAGGTAGAGGCCACGGATCCTCCGTGAGCATCTCTTGAAGTTCCGGGTACCAAGTTCTTCTTGGCCAATCCGGAGCCACTAGTATCGTTCTTACTCCCTTTTGCCGTATAATTCTCAGTACTTTTGGTATGAGAGGCAGAGGAGGGAACACATACACTGACTGGAACACCCACGGTGTTACCAGAGCGTCCACAGCTATTGCCTGAGGATCTCTTGACCTGGCGCAATACCTGTCCAGTTTTTTGTTGGGGCGGGACGCCATCATATCCACCATTGGTTTTTCCCAACGGTTCACAATCATGTGGAAGACTTCTGGATGAAGTCCCCACTCTCCCGGGTGTAGATCGTGTCTGCTGAGGAAGTCTGCTTCCCAGTTGTCCACTCCCGGAATGAATACTGCTGACAGTGCTATCACATGATCTTCCGCCCAGCGAAGGATCCTTGCAGCTTCTGCCATTGCTGTCCTGCTTCTTGTGCCGCCCTGTCTGTTTACGTGGGCGACTGCCGTGATGTTGTCCGACTGGATCAACACCGGCTGACCCTGAAGCAGGGGTTTTGCCAGACTTAGAGCATTGTAAATCGCTCTTAGCTCCAGTATATTTATGTGAAGAGACATCTCCAGGCTTGACCATACTCCCTGGAAGTTTCTTCCTTGTGTGACCGCTCCCCAGCCTCTCAGACTGGCATCCGTGGTCACCAGGACCCAGTCCTGTATGCCGAATCTGCGGCCCTCTAACAGATGAGCACTCTGCAACCACCACAGAAGAGACACCCTTGTCCGTGGCGATAAGGTTATCCGCTGATGCATCTGCAGATGCGATCCGGACCATTTGTCCAGCAGATCCCACTGAAAAGTTCGTGCGTGGAATCTGCCGAATGGAATCGCTTCGTAAGAAGCCACCATCTTTCCCAGGACTCTTGTGCATTGATGCACAGACACTGTCCCTGGTTTTAGGAGGTTCCTGACAAGTTCGGATAACTCCCTGGCTTTCTCCTCCGGAAGAAACACCTTTTTCTGAACCGTGTCCAGAATCATTCCCAGGAACAGCAGACGTGTCGTCGGGGTCAACTGAGATTTTGGAAAATTCAGAATCCACCCGTGTTGTTGCAGCACTAGTTGGGTTAGTGCTACTCCGTCTTCCAGCTGTTCTCTGGACCTTGCCCTTATCAGGAGATCGTCCAAGTAAGGGATAATTAATACGCCTCTTCTTCGTAGAAGGATCATCATTTCGGCCATTACCTTGGTAAAGACCCGAGGTGCCGTGGACAATCCAAACGGCAGCGTCTGAAACTGATAATGACAGTTTTGCACCACGAACCTGAGGTACCCTTGATGTGAAGGGCAAATTGGGACATGCAGGTAAGCATCCTTTATGTCCAGGGACACCATAAAGTCCCCTTCTTCCAGATTCGCTATCACTGCTCTGAGTGACTCCATCTTGAACTTGAATTTTTGTATGTACAGGTTCAAAGATTTCAGATTTAGAATAGGTCTTACCGAGCCGTCCGGCTTCGGTACCACAAATAGCGTGGAGTAATACCCCTTTCCCTGTTGTAGGAGGGGTACCTTGACTATCACCTGCTGAGAAAACAGCTTGTGAATGGCTTCCAATACCGTCGCCCTGTCTGAGGGAGACGTTGGCAAAGCAGACTTTAGGAACCGACGAGGGGGAGACTTCTCGAATTCCAACCTGTAACCCTGAGATACTACCTGCAGAATCCAGGGGTCCACCTGTGAGCAAGCCCACTGTGCGCTGAAATTCTTGAGTCGACCCCCCACCGCTCCTGAGTCCGCTTGTAAGGCCCCAGCGTCATGCTGAGGGCTTTGCAGAACCCTGGGAGGGCTTCTGTTCCTGGGCAGGGGCTGCTTGCTGCCCTCTCTTACCCCTTCCTCTGCCCCGAGGCAGATATGACTGTCCTTTTGTCCGCTTGTTCTTATAGGACCGAAAGGACTGCGGCTGAAAAGACGGTGTCTTTTTCTGTTGGGAGGGGGTCTGAGGTAAAAAAGTGGATTTTCCGGCAGTTGCCGTGGCCACCAGATCCGATAGACCGACGCCAAATAATTCCTCCCCTTTATACGGCAATACTTCCATATGTCGTTTGGAATCCGCATCACCTGACCACTGTCGCGTCCATAAACTCCTTCTGGCAGATATGGACATCGCATTTACTCTCGATGCCAGAGTGCAAATATCTCTCTGCGCATCTCGCATATAAAGGAAAGCATCCTTTAATTGCTCTATAGTCAATAAAATACTGTCCCTATCCAGGGTATCAATATTTACAGTCAGGGAATCCAACCAGACGACCCCAGCACTGCACATCCAGGCTGAGGCGATGGCTGGTCGCAGTATAACACCAGTATGTGTGTATATACTTTTTAGGGTAGTTTCCAGTCTCCTATCCGCTGGATCCTTGAGGGCGGCCGTATCAGGAGACGGTAACGCCACTTGTTTTGATAAGCGTGTGAGCGCCTTATCCACCCTAGGGGGTGTTTCCCAGCGCGCCCTAACCTCTGGCGGGAAAGGGTATAATGCTAATAACTTTTTTGAAATTAGCATTTTTCTATCTGGGTTAACCCACGCTTCATCACATACATCATTTAATTCCTCTGATTCAGGAAAAACTACAGGTAGTTTTTTCACCCCCCACATAATACCCCTTTTTGTGGTACTTGCAGTATCAGAGATATGCAAAGCCTCCCTCATTGCCGTGATCATATAACGTGTGGCCCTACTTGAAAATACGTTTGTTTCATCACCGTCGACACTAGATTCAGTGTCTGTGTCTGGGTCTGTGTCGACCGACTGAGGTAAAGGGCGTTTCACAGCCCCTGACGGTGTCTGAGACGCCTGGGCAGGTACTAACTGGTTTGCCGGCCGTCTCATGTCGTCAACTGATTTTTGTAATGTGCTGACATTATCACGTAATTCCATAAACAAAGCCATCCATTCCGGTGTCGACTCCCTGGGGGGTGACATCACCATTATCGGCAATTGCTCTGCCTCCACGCCAACATCGTCCTCATACATGTCGACACACACGTACCGACACACAGCAGACACACAGGGAATGCTCTTATCGAAGACAGGACCCCACTAGCCCTTTGGGGAGACAGAGGGAGAGTTTGCCAGCACACACCCAAGCGCTATAATATATATGGGAACAACCTTATATAAGTGTTGTTCCTTATAGCAGCTTAAATATATCCAATATATCGCCAAAAAATGCCCCCCCCTCTCTGTTTTACCCTGTTTCTGTAGTGCAGTGCAGGGGAGAGTCCTGGGAGCCTTCCTCACAGCGGAGCTGAGCAGGAAAATGGCGCTGTGTGCTGAGGAGAATAAGCCCCGCCCCCTATTTCGGCGGGCTTTCCTCCCGTAGATTTAGATGACTGGCATGGGTTAAATACATACATATAGCCTTAATGGCTATATGTGATGTATTCTTTTGCCATAAGGTATTAAAATATTGCTGCCCAGGGCGCCCCCAGCACCCTCCGTGACCGCTTGGTGTGAAGTGTGTGACAACAATGGCGCACAGCTGCAGTGCTGTGCGCTACCTTCATGAAGACTGAAGAGCCTTCTGCCGCCTGTTTCCGGACCTTCAATCTTCAGCATCTGTAAGGGGGGTCGGCGGCGCGGCTCCGGGACGAACCCCAGGGTGAGACCTGTGTTCCGACTCCCTCTGGAGCTAATGGTGTCCAGTAGCCTAAGAATCCAATCCATCCTGCACGCAGGTGAGTTGAAATTCTCTCCCCTAAGTCCCTCGATGCAGTGAGCCTGTTGCCAGCAGGACTCACTGAAAATAAAAAACCTAAAAAACTTTTCTAAGCAGCTCTTTAAGAGAGCCACCTAGATTGCACCCTGCTCGGACCGGCACAAAAACCTAACTGAGGCTTGGAGGAGGGTCATAGGGGGAGGAGCCAGTACACACCACCTAATCCTAAAGCTTTATTTTTGTGCCCTGTCTCCTGCGGAGCCGCTATTCCCCATGGTCCTGACGGAGTCCCCAGCATCCACTTAGGACGTTAGAGAAATATAGTTAGTGAAAAGCAACACTCAGGGCACAGGGGACTGTACTGACGGGGGCAACAAGCAGGGGACTGGACGGGAGCGGCACGCAGGCACAGGACTGTACGGGGGATCGACACTCAGGGCACACGGGACTATACAGTGGAACGACACATAGGGCGCAGGGGACTATGCATTGTGGAAATCCACATGGCGCATTTGACTATACAGGGGGGCAACACACAGGGCGCAGAAGACTGTATAGGGGGCGACAAACAGAGTGCCGGGGACTGTTAGGGAGGGGTTACATGCAAGGTGCAGGACGCTGGGAACTGTACGGGGTGGTGACACGCAGGTGCAGGGGACAGTACCGGGTGTAAGCGACACGCTGGGTGCAGGGTACTGCACAGTGAGGGCAACATGCAGGACGTAGGGTACTGTAAGTGGGGTAACATGCAGGACGTAGGTTACTGTAAGTGGGGCAACATGCAGGACGTAGGGTACTGTAAGTGGGGCAACATGCAGGACGTAGGGTACTGTAAGTGGGGCAACATGCAGGATGTAGGGTACTGTAAGTGAGGCAACATGCAGGACGTAGGGTACTGTAAGTGGGGCAACATGCAGGGCCAGGGGACTGTACAGGAGGGAGCGGCAACAGACAGGGTGCAGGGGACTGTACGGGTGGGGGGGGCAACATACACGGGAATGTACAGGGGTAGAGCGACATGCAGGATGCAGGGGACTGTACAGGGGTGTGTGTGACTTGAAGGGCGCAGGGGACAGTACCCCCCCTCCCTGCTGTGTGTCCGGGACAGGTGACCGGACACACGGCAGGGAGGGGAGGGGGTGGCCGGACACAGCGGGAGGAGGGGGGGTGGCCGAACACACAGCAGGGGAGGGGAGGGTGGCCGGACACACAGCAGAGAGGGGGGGGGCGGCGGACACACAGCAGGGAGGAGGGGGGGGGCAAGATGGCGGGCGGCGTCCACAGCAGGAGACATAGAGCTCCCAGTAAGCCCGTGAGTAGAGGAACGGAGCCCAGCGGTCAGCGGCTGTCCGAGACGCCTCCTACTCCCAGCCGCACCCCGTCAGGAGCGAGATGAGGGCGGAGGGATGGCCGGACACACAGCAGGGAGGAGGGGGGGTGGACGGACACACAGCAGGGAGGAGGGGGGGTGGACGGACACACAGAAGGGGAGAGTGGCTGGACACACAGCAGGGGAGGAAGGGGGGGGGGGGGGTGGCCGGACACAGCAGGGAGGGGGGGGGGGGGGCCGGACACACAGCAGGGAGGAGGGGGGGTGGCCGGACACACAGCAGGGAGGACTGGGGTGGCCGGACACACAGCAGGGAAGAGGTGGGTGGCCGGACACACAGCAGGGAGGAGAGGGGTGGCCGGACACACAGCAGGGAGGAGGGGGGGGTGGCCGGACACACAGCAGGGAGGGGGGGGGGGGCGGTGGCCGGACACACAGCAGGGAGGGGGGGGGCGGTCACACAGCAGGGAGGGGGGGTGGCTGGACACACAGCAGGGAGGAGGGGGGGTGGCCGGACACACAGCAGGGAGGAGGGGGGGTGGCCGGACACACAGCAGGGGAGGGGAGGGTGGCCGGACACACAGCAGGGACGGGGGGTGGTGGCTGGACACACAGCAGGGAGGGGAGGGTGGCCGGACACACGGCAGGGAGGGGAGGGTGGCCGGACACACGGCAGGGAGGGGAGGGTGGCCGGACACACGGCAGGGGGTGGCCGGACACAGCGGGAGGAGGGGGGTGGCCGGACACACAGCAGGGAGGGGAGGGTGGCCGGACACAGCAGGGGAGGGGGGGTGGCCGGACACACAGCAGGGGTGGGGGGGCGGACACAGCAGGAGGAGGTAACCACAGCCAGCCAGGTATATTTTGTGAGCACCCTGCCGTGCCCGGACTTTCTTTTTCATCCACTAGGGGTCACTGGAGTACTCTTGGGATATGGACGGCCTCCGCAGGAACAGGGCACTGAATATTCAAATTCAGTAACACTCCTCCCCTCCATACTCCCAGAGTACCTCAGTGTTTTTTCTGTGCTCGTCGGAGCAACAGGGCTGGTGTGGCGCTGCCACACTTAGTGAATATTTTTTTTATTTTATTTTTACAACTTAAGACACATCCCTTCCCAGTTTCTACTAAAAACATGGGTCCGGGATTGTGCCGCTGCACGAAGCAGCGCATGGCGTGTCGGTCCTCACAAAGAGCACCCTCACAGCCACACGCAGCTCACTACCTGCTGCAGGACGGAGCTTACAGATAGAAGCCCCGTCACAGCCATGAACTGTTGCAAGAGCTGGACGGAGCTTGCAGGAAGAAGCCCCGTCGCAGCCCTCCCTACAGGACAAGGTATGCTGGGGGGACGGGGCGGTCAGCGCACGCTGCCGCCCCGCTGTGTGAGGTCCGTGTTGTAACCGCCGCCCGCACCCGCCGCTACTCCCGCCCGCCCCAGCCGCGCTGTCCGGGCTCAGCGCCCGCCGCTGCACAGCCCCGCCGCCAAGAGCCGCTCCACGCCCCGTCGCACTCCGTGCACACCCGCTCCGCCTAGCGCCAAGAGCCGTGCCGGCCCGCCGCACTCCGTGCACACCCGCCGGCCACACTTCCACGGCCGCTCTCCTTATATCGCGCTCCCCGCCTCCCTGCACTTCCTCCGGACAGGACCGGCTACCCACAGCGCTACACGGAGCACAGGGGGAGAGGTCTGCACACAGGCAGCGCAGCTGCAAGGAGAAAGCATAGGCTGCATGGCTGCCTGCATATTACATAATGCTATGCTGCATGGGGTATAGTGTGCTGCATGGGGTATATTATGCTGCATGGGTTATATTAATAGGCTGTTAAGCCTATATTAAAGGCAATGTCAGGTACAGGTTATAAAGTCATGTATTGTAACCTGCCCTGTGATTCTAACTGTAAGCATGGAATGTGGGCCTTTTTTAACATGTTTCCTGTGTTTTCCTATGATTCCAGAACGTTCCTGTACTACATCTCTACTCCACCGGAAGCGCAGGGGTGTAAGGGGGAATTTCCTATCAGGTGTCACAACTGAGGGCCTGAGCTGACGGGAGGCAGCCTCAGTTGTAGGGGCTGAGATGTAACGGAACCTGGGAGGTTGTATCAGACCCCTAGACATGTAAGTAACATGTAGAATAACTGCCCGAAGGCGTGACCACGACAACCAGGATAACAGTCAATGATGTTTATTATGACAAACTCCGTAACACAGCAGCAGTAAAAGGAAACATAAAAAGTCAACAGAGGATAAATACAATTCCTGGGTACTACAGGGTGGCAAGGGCCACAGGCACTGGTAGTGTGAGACAGTTCTTATAATCTTCTAGTTGGAAAGTCCTTACCAGGCCTGACTGTAGCAATGGAGAGAACCCAGGATCGTACCAGCTGATGTTCCAGGAAAGGCTGGGCTGCTGAAGGTAAAAACGGCTGCTGTGGATACTGGCTGGAACCAGACTGTTGTTGGTACGGAGTGGATACTGGCTGGAACCAGTTAAATAATAAACGAACTTGAGAGCGATTAAATAATAATGAAGTTTGGAGTTTGAGAGCGGTGAAATAATAATACCGGTGGAGAGTGGTAAACTGCAGAAAAGGACACCGGCCCTTTAAGAGAAGCTATACACTGCTGGAAGCTGGGCTGGAAGCAGGTGATTGTTTGAGAGCGGTGAAATAATAATACCGGTGGAGAGTGGTAAACTGCAGAAAGGACACCGGCCCTTTAAGAGAAGCTGTACACTGCTGGAAGCTGGGCTGGAAGCAGGTGATTGTTGTAGCTGGAAACAGGTGAGTCCAGAATGGATCGGAGAGTCAGGCTACACCGCAGATGGAATGCTGGTGCGGGTCTCTATAGCAGAAGTCTGGAGACAGGAGCTGGAACCTGGAAGACAACCACAGGAGAGAGAAACTGGAACTAGGTTAGACAACCACAGGAGAGAGACAAACTGGAACTAGGTTAGACAACCAAAGCACTGACGCCTTCCTTGCTCAGGCACAGCATACTTATACCTGCAGCAAGGAAGGGGTTGGCTAGGCAATTATGCAAATCAACAATACAGACAGCAGATTGGTGGAAATAATCAGATGACAAAATCCAAGATGGCTGCGCCCATGCAGACACTTGGAGGGAAGTTTGGTTTGTAATCCATGTGAGAATTGAAACAGTAATGGCGACGCCGGCCACAGGAGACGCCAGACTGACAAGCGCACATTTAACCACGCGGGCACAGCGGAGGCCGCGGCTGATGAAATCACCACTCTGACATTCTGCATGTGGAAACTCAGGAACAGCGGGATCCGGTCCTGGAACGCTGAGCCAGCCTTAGGAGGCATCTGAAGGGTAAGTAATGGCGTCCAGATACCCGGATCGTGACAGCACCCCCCCCTTTAGGAGTGGCCCCAGGACACTTCTTAGGCTTTAAAGGAAACTTTGCGTGGAAATTTCGGACCAAGGCAGGAGCATGGACGTCTGAGGCATTGGTCCAAGAGCGTTCTTCAGGACCATAGCCCTTCCAGTCAATGAGGTATTGTAACTGACCGTAACGGAAACGTGAGTCCAAAATCTTGGCCACCTCGTACTCGACTCCCCGTTGAGTCTGAACTTTGGGAGCTGGAGGAAGTGCGGAATGAAACTGATTCAGGATCAGCGGTTTCAACAAAGAAACATGAAATGTCCTGGGTATTTTCAAGAAGGATGGTAACTGTAACCTGTAGGCAACAGGATTGATGACTTGTTCAATCTTGAAGGGTCCGATGTAGCGAGGTGCAAATTTCATGCTGGGAACTCTCAACCTCAAATTCTTCGTGGACAGCCACACACGATCACCCACCTTGAGAGCAGGAACCGCTCTACGCTTCCTATCGGCAAACTTCTTATACCTGAATGAGGCTTTAAGCAGGGCTGCGCGGACGTTCCTCCAGTTATTTGAAAACTGACGCAAGGTGACATCCACTGCTGGAACAGAAGTTGCGGGAAGCGGTTGGAATTCTGGGACTTTAGGGTGGAATCCATAATTAATGAAGAATGGTGTAGAAGAAGATGAGGAATGGTATTGATTGTTGTGGCTGAACTCGGCCCAAGGAAGGAGTTGAACCCAGTCATCTTGAGAGGAAGACACATATATACGGAGGAAGGCCTCCAAGTCCTGATACACCCTCTCGGTTTGACCATTGGTCTGAGGATGGTAAGCCGTGGAAAACTTTAACTTGACTTGGAGGGCTTGACACAAACTTCGCCAAAATTTGGCTACAAATTGTACTCCACGATCCGAGATGATCTCTTCAGGAAGACCGTGAAGTCGGAAGATCTCTTGTATAAACACTTGAGCCAACTTGGAAGCTGACGGAAGACCGGTGAGAGGGATGAAATGTGCCATCTTGGTGAACCGGTCAACTACCACCCAGATGGTATTAAACTTGTTGCAGATAGGTAGATCGGAAACAAAGTCCATCGACAAATGGGTCCAAGGTCGACGGGGAACAGATAATGGAACCAGTTGCCCCGCAGGCGACTGGCGGGAGACTTTGTGTTGGGCACACTTTGGGCAGGAGGCAATAAATTCCATAACGTCCTTCTTCAGAGTTGGCCACCAGTAGGACCTAGAAATAAATTCAAGGGTTTTCTGAATGCCTGTATGTCCAGCAAAACGGGAAGCATGGGCCCAATGCATGAGCTTCTTCCTTAGAACTGGCTTAACAAAACTTTTCCCTGGTGGAGGCGTAGAGTCCATCCCTACCGTGGAGAATGCCAACGGATTAATAATAGGATGCTTGTCTGCAGACTCGGACTCATTTTCTTGCTCCCATGAGCGGGAAAGGGCATCGGCCTTACGATTCTGAGAACCCGGACAGAACTGGAGTTTAAAGTCAAACCTAGAGAAGAAAAGTGCCCATCTGGCCTGACGAGGATTCAGACATTGTGCGCCTTTGAGATATAAAAGATTTTTGTGGTCGGTAAGTATGGTGATTGAGTGGGAAGCTCCCTCCAACAGGTATCTCCACTCCTCCAGAGCGAGCTTGATGGCTAGCAACTCCTGATCGCCAATGGCATAGTTGCGCTCAGCTGGGGAGAACTTCCGGGAGAAGAAACTGCAAGGATGTAGATGTCCATCTTTGGCCCTCTGGGATAACACTGCTCCTACTCCAATGGAGGAGGCATCTACCTCTAAGATAAAAGGAGAGTCGGTGTCGGGCTGTTTCAGAACTGGTGCAGAGATGAACCGTTGCTTCAGAAGGTGAAAGGCCTGTGTAGCTTCCTCGGACCACTTGGACGGATTAGCACCTTTCTTGGTTAATGCAGTGATAGGCGCCACGATGGTGGAAAAGTCTCGTATAAATTTTCTATAATAATTGGCGAACCCTAAGAACCTCTGGACCACTTTGAGGCTTAAGGGTATAGGCCAATTCTGGATTGCTTGGAGTTTCTCAGGATCCATCTCTAGTCCGGAACCGGACACAATGTAACCTAGAAACGGAATGGTTTTAACTTCAAACACACACTTCTCCAATTTACAATAGAGGTGATTGACACGGAGACGGGAAAGAACCTCTTTTCCCCAGAAACGATGATCTTCGAGATTATTAGCAAAGATGAGGATGTCGTCTAGATAAACCACGACATGGCGTACAAGATGTCCCTGAAAATCTCATTCACGAAGTGCTGGAAGACTGCTGGAGCGTTGCTCAATCCGAAGGGCATGACGAGGTACTCATAATGTCCGTCACGGGTGTTAAAGGCGGTCTTCCACTCGTCACCCTCACGGATTCGGATGAGATTGTAGGCACCCCTCAAGTCCAGCTTTGTGAAAATAGTTGCACCACTAACTTTATCAAAGAGCTCGGTAATCAGGGGTAAAGGGTATCGGTTCTTGACGGTAATGTCGTTCAGACCTCTGTAGTCGATGCACGGACGCAGACCACCGTCTTTCTTCTTAACGAAGAAGAAGCCTGCGCCGGCTGGAGAAGAAGATGGTCGGATGAAACCCTTCGCCAGGTTCTCTTTGATGTACTCTTCCATGGAGTGTGTCTCAGGCAGAGACAACGGATAAGTTCGGCCTCGCGGTGGAACCTTCCCTGGAATGAGGTCGATTGGGCAGTCCCATTCTCTATGAGGAGGAAGGATATCAGCAGAGGCTAAACTGAACACGTCCGTGAAGTCTTGATATGGAGGAGGCGGAACATCAGATGACCTGGGGAAGGAAGAACAAACAGGAAGAACTTTGGCTAAACAAGTCTCAGCACAGGAGGGACCCCATGCCAGTATTTGCGTAGTCGTCCAGTCAATTGATGGGTTGTGGAGACGGAGCCATGGAAGGCCTAAAACCACTGGATGTGTGGCTCTTGGAATCACTAAAAAAGAAATATACTCAGAATGAAGAACTCCCACTCTCAGACGAACTGGAAGAGTCCTTAAGGAAATGACTGCGTCAAAAATCTTGCTGCCATCCACGGCAGTCAAAGAGATGGACGAGGACAGTCTCTCGGTGGGTAGGGACCACCGTTTAACATAAGCTTCGGTTATGAAATTCCCAGCTGCTCCGGAATCAAGGAGGGCAATGACGTTCCTGTAACGTTGAGCAATTTGGAGCGACACTGGGAGGTTACAGTCATGAGGAGATGGAGAGGAGATCATTACTCCTAGCCGGCCCTCTCCTTGGCGAGCTAGGATCTGGAGTTTCCCGGACGTTTGGGACAGGCATTGATAGTGTGCGACGGAGCTGCACAGTAGAGACAGAGAGACGTCTTCGGCGCTCAGCGGGAGATAGACGGGAACGACTAATTTGCATAGGCTCATCCTTGGATGGAGATGGTTGACGAGGAGGAGGAGCATAAGATTTAGGAGTAGATGATCTTCCTCGCTCGGTTGCTCTCTCTCTGAAACGTAGATCAACCTTCGTGCAAAGAGAAAGTAGCTCATCCAACTTAGAGGGCAAGTCTCTGGTAGCTAACTCATCCTTGATGCGTTCTGATAAGCCATGCCAGAATGCAGCATACAGGGCCTCGTCGTTCTATGCCAGTTCGGATGCCAGGATTTTAAACTGTATAAGATACTGTCCCACAGTACGTGTTCCCTGGCGTAAACGGAGAATCTCAGATGAAGCAGATGTTATCCGGCCTGGCTCGTCGAAGATGCGCCTGAATGTAGCTACAAAGTCAGTATAGGAGGATAGCAGGGGATCAGACTTCTCCCATAAAGGTGATGCCCAGTCAAGGGCTGAGCCACTGAGAAGGGAGATGATATAGGCAATTTTGGTACGGTCACTGAAGAAATTGCCAGGTAGAAGCTCAAAGTGGATTTCACATTGATTGAGAAATCCCCTGCAGAACCTTGGAGATCCATCAAATTTTGCTGGCGTTGGAAGATGAAGATGTGGACTGGAAATGGGTAAGGTGGGTGGGGTTACAGCTGGTGTTACTGTAGTGGACGCACCGGACGTGCCAGGTCCACGGAGGGTCGTTTGAATCCCATCCAGCCGTGTAGAGAGATCCTGGAGACAGCGGATGATGTGGCCCTGTGCAGCCTCCTGATGTTCAAGTCGGGCTGCCAGTTCTTGCATCGGCCTGGCCGCTTGATCCTGGTCTCCGGCTGGATTCATTAGGTCAGTGCTTACTGTCACAACTGAGGGCCTGAGCTGACGGGAGGCAGCCTCAGTTGTAGGGGCTGAGATGTAACGGAACCTGGGAGGTTGTATCAGACCCCTAGACATGTAAGTAACATGTAGAATAACTGCCCGAAGGCGTGACCACGACAACCAGGATAAAAGTCAATGATGTTTATTATGACAAACTCCGTAACACAGCAGCAGTAAAAGGAAACATAAAAAGTCAACAGAGGATAAATACAATTCCTGGGTACTACAGGGTGGCAAGGGCCACAGGCACTGGTAGTGTGAGACAGTTCTTATAATCTTCTAGTTGGAAAGTCCTTACCAGGCCTGACTGTAGCAATGGAGAGAACCCAGGATCGTACCAGCTGATGTTCCAGGAAAGGCTGGGCTGCTGAAGGTAAAAACGGCTGCTGTGGATACTGGCTGGAACCAGACTGTTGTTGGTACGGAGTGGATACTGGCTGGAACCAGTTAAATAATAAACGAACTTGAGAGCGATTAAATAATAATGAAGTTTGGAGTTTGAGAGCGGTGAAATAATAATACCGGTGGAGAGTGGTAAACTGCAGAAAAGGACACCGGCCCTTTAAGAGAAGCTATACACTGCTGGAAGCTGGGCTGGAAGCAGGTGATTGTTTGAGAGCGGTGAAATAATAATACCGGTGGTGGTGGTAAACTGCAGAAAGGACACCGGCCCTTTAAGAGAAGCTGTACACTGCTGGAAGCTGGGCTGGAAGCAGGTGATTGTTGTAGCTGGAAACAGGTGAGTCCAGAATGGATCGGAGAGTCAGGCTACACCGCAGATGGAATGCTGGTGCGGGTCTCTATAGCAGAAGTCTGGAGACAGGAGCTGGAACCTGGAAGACAACCACAGGAGAGAGACAAACTGGAACTAGGTTAGACAACCACAGGAGAGAGACAAACTGGAACTAGGTTAGACAACCAAAGCACTGACGCCTTCCTTGCTCAGGCACAGCATACTTATACCTGCAGCAAGGAAGGGGTTGGCTAGGCAATTATGCAAATCAACAATACAGACAGCAGATTGGTGGAAATAATCAGATGACAAAATCCAAGATGGCTGCGCCCATGCAGACACTTGGAGGGAAGTTTGGTTTGTAATCCATGTGAGAATTGAAACAGTAATGGCGACGCCGGCCACAGGAGACGCCAGACTGGCAAGCGCACATTTAACCACGCGGGCACAGCGGAGGCCGCGGCTGATGAAATCACCACTCTGACATTCTGCATGTGGAAACTCAGGAACAGCGGGATCCGGTCCTGGAACGCTGAGCCAGCCTTAGGAGGCATCTGAAGGGTAAGTAATGGCGTCCAGATAGCCGGATCGTGACATCAGGTTTCATATAGTACTGGCCACGTGCACTGCGGCCATATATATATATTATTACACACCTTAGTAACGATTTTACTGAGTCGTGGAAGTGTCTGTCTTTGTTTATTGTGTTGTCTGTCTGCTTAATGAGTACGGCACCAGCAAAGGCTAAAATGAAGTTTTACTGCAATGTCTGTACATGAATCTACCACATGTTCAGTATGTTTTGTAGGTTTCCACTCCGGAAACCGGTGTCATTCCTCTGTTACGTGGCCGCCGCTCGACACGAGCGGCAAGATCGGAGTCTCGGATGAGACCGCCAAATCTAACGGAGGAGTCTCAGCCGTTGCAAAGGTCCAACTTCACTTTGGGTAACAGGTATTAATTTAATTGGTCTTATAATTTAACCGTTTCTGCTATGTTGCAGTCTGACAATTCTATGCCAAACCTCACGGCGCTAAAAAAGGGTGGGGAGGGCACATTAGACCAGCAGTCAGATAGTGCAGTTTTTGACACATTGATAATGACCAGTGCGTCAGTCTCTGAAGTTTACAGAGACTAAGGAGCCTCTAACATATAATAAGTCGTATTTACTAAACGACAGATCTCCAATGGGGTTCTTATTTAGGATATCTTAATAAGATGTTAATAGAAACGCAAACTAACCGAATAACCGGTTCTCTACCTTCTACTTACCCGTTTCCACACAGTGACATCTACATTGGAGAATCCGCAATTGGTGGATTCGTCTGTGTCAAACCTTATAAAGACCTTTCAGATAGAAAGATAGATTTTGGTCACTAAGGGGCTCTTTGTATGGGAACAATGACGATCACGTTATACTTATCATTAATCAAATCTGAGAAGCTGCTGAGTATCTATGTACAGCTTCGGCTGCCGGCTGTTAGCTCGCTTCTCGCTTTTCATCGTAGCTCGTTACAGCACGACAAGTACTCTAGCTGCGTTCTCGGCAAGCAGAGTCAGAGGTCCAAAGACCGGTGGCACAGAAGTTGTTTGGTCCTAAATTGGACAAATGCATTTCTCAGGCCAAGGCTGGGGGGGTGGGGGGGCAGTCTAGTTTCCTGCCATTGCTTCCACCGGTACCAAGACGGTAATACTCTGGTCCGGCGTTCAAAGCCTTTCGACTTCAGTCCTTTCAAGGCTGTGGTAGAGAAACAGCCACGCCTTGTAACGCCAGGGCGCTAAAGTCACCAACAAGCCAGTGGCTTGCGGGCTCCCAGGCCATCTCGGATTTCCAATTGTGGGAGCGCGCCTTCAGACGTTACAATTGCCGGGATTCCAGGCATCCACTGATGGAGGTATCCGCAATTTAGTGTTAAAACAAAGCTGTCTCCCGCCACTGCGCTTTTTCAAGACAGGCCTGCCTCTGTCGGACGACAAGAAGGCGTTTTGGCAGATTGCCATTCAGTCTCTGCTGGATTCAGCAGTTTTTAATTCCGGCCCTGGTACACCAACAAGGTCAGGGTTATTATTCCCGTCTGTTTGGGGTACCGAAGCCGGAGGGCTCCATCACAGTCTCAATCAGTAAGTCACTTTCTACTGATTGAAGATGGAATTTCTGCGGTCAGTATTTGCAGATTTGTAGCCACAAGATTGCATGATTGCGCTTGATCTCACGGTTGCGTACTTACACGTTTCGATTGGTCGCCTCATCAGGGGTTCTTGCGTTTTTCAATACGCCTCAACCATTAACAGGCTCTACCGTTTGGCCTCTCGTCAGCGCCTCTGGTATTCACCAAAGTGATGTCTGTGCTGATAGCCCATCTCAGATCCCTGGCAGTGACAATCGTTCCGTACTTAGACGATCTGCTCATAAAAGCTCCGTCTCCACAGATGCTCCTCCAACTTGCGCTGCTAATGTACACCACGGTTGGAGTGTCAACTTCAAGAAATCGCATCTAATTCCGTCTCAACGACTTCAATTCCTAGGTATGATTCTCGATACGGTAAATCAAGACTTTACCTACTACATCAGAAAGTACAGATTCTTCACATCTGGTACAATTAGTGCTCAAGCCACGCACAGTCTCGGTACATTTGTGCATTCGCCTATTAGGAGCAATGGTGGTGGCTTTCGAAGCGCTTCAGTTCGGAAGATTTCACTCGCGTCCATTTCCACAGCATGTGCTCGCACAGTGGTCGGCCTCGCATCTGCAGATTCACCACAGGGTGCGGTTGTCGCCAAGGGCGAGGGTGTCTCTACTCTGGGGCTCAAGGTACACAATACCCGCAGGCGGCGGCTGGAATTGAATAATTCTAACGGCGAACGTGAGTCTCAGAGGTTGGGGAGCTGTGGTTCAACGACAGGGTCTCTGGGCGGATCATGACAGATTGCTGTCTATAAAGGTCCTGGAACTCTGCGCAATTTACAATGCACTACGAGTACACATGCTTCCCTCTCGGACTGTCCAAGTGCAGTCAGACAACGCGACGGCAGTCGCATACATCAACAACCAAGGAGGAACGAGAAGCCGCATGGCAATGCGGGTAGTAGCTCGAATCCTCAATTGGCCAGAATACCACCAGGTGATATTGTCGGCAGGGTTCATTCCGGGAGTGGACAACTGGGAGGCGGATTATCTCACCCGTCGGGATTTTCATCCGGGAGAATGGGCATTAAATCCAGAGGTGTTTCAAATGTTGGTCCACAGGTGGGGTTACCCTCAGGTGGACCTGATGGCATCTCGCCACAATTACCAAACGCCCCAGTATGTGTCCAGAACGAGAGATCCAAGGGCAGTGGCGGTGGATGCTCTCACAATGCGTGGCCGTACAGCCTCGTGTATCTGGTTCCACCGTTTTCGCTGCTCTCTCGGTTGCTAAAACGGATCAAAAGAGAGTCCGTCACAGTCATACTAGTGGTGCCTCATTGGTCTCGGAGAGCTGAGGTTCTCGGATCTCCACGGTCTATTCTTGGCCGCTCCTACTACGTCCAGACCTGTTCCAACAGAGTCCGTTCTTTTACCCCGATTTAGCGCGGCTGCGTTTGACGGGGTGGCTGTTGAGACCGCCCTCTTAAGAAGAGAGGGCGTTACAGTATCGGTTATACCAACCATGTTACGAGCTAGGAAGCCGGTTACGGCAGCTCATTATTACAGAATTTGGCGTGCCTATATAGGTTGGTGTGAAGCTCGGAAGTTTCCAACATCATCTTTCAAGTTATCCCGTCTTTTGTTATTTCTACGGACGGGGTTAGATGGAGGACTGCGTTTATCTACACTGACGGTGCAGGTATCTGCGTTGTCAATTTATTTTCAAAGACGATTGGCTCTTTTGCCGTCGGTACACTCTTTTCTACAAGGTGTCCTCAGAGTACAGCCTCCATTCATTCCACCTGCGGCGCCATGGGACTTGAATCTGGTTTTAGATTTCTTCCAGTCTTCATATTTTGAACCCTTACAGCAAGTGGATATAAAGTTTCTCACTTGGAAAACAAATTTTCTTCTAGCCTTAGCTTCGGCAAGGCGTGTTTCAGATTTGGGTTCCTTGTCATGCAAGCCACCGTATTTGGTGTTTCATGATGACGGAGCGGAACTTCGGACGAATCCCGCTTTCTTACCACAGGTAGTGTCATCTTTTCACATCAATCAACCAATAGTAGTTCCTGTGTTAACAGCACATTCTGTAACTCTGGATGTGGTACGCGCATTACGCGTTTATGTATCCCGAACGTCTACAGCCTGATACGTTGTTTGTTCTCTGTGATGCTGCCAAGATGGGTTGGCCAGCTTTTAAGCAGACCTTATCCAGATGGATAACACTGACTATACGTCAGGCGTACCTTAATGCTGGGTTACAGCCGCATACATCAGTAACAGCTCATTCCACGCGTTCTGTGGGAACTTCATGGTCAGCTGGTCGTGGAGCTTCTACGACGCAGTTTTGCCGTGCGGCTACATGGTCTTCAGTGCACATGTTTGTGCGCTTTTACAAGTTTGATACGTTTTGCGGCATCAGCATCTAGCTTTGGCCGCCTGGTGTTACAGGTGTCAAACAGCTCTCCCGCCCACGGGGGAAGCTTTGGTACGTCCCAAGAGTACTCCAGTGACCCCTAGTGGATGAAAAAGAAAATAGGATTTTGGTACTTACCAGGTAAATCCTTTTCTTTGAATCCATAGGGGGCACTGGACGCCCACCCAGAGCAGTTTTACCTGGTTTGTAGTAAGCTCAGGGGATCTTATGGTAACACATTTTCACCGACTGGTTCAAATTTTCTAGTTCTATCGGTTATGGTGTCAACTGTTTCGTTGTCCGTTACGTTATGTGTCAACTTTATGGTTGTCCGTTATGTTATAGGTAATTCTCCATTGTCAACCTCTCTATCGCTCCTGCTCGGCTCAGTAAAAAACACTGAGGTACTCTGGGAGTATGGAGGGGAGGAGTGTTACTGAATTTGAATATTCAGTGCCCTGTTCCTGCGGAGGCCGTCCATATGCCAAGAGTACTCCAGTGCCCCCTATGGATTCAAAGAAAAGGATTTACCTGGTAAGTACCAAAATCCTTTTCACTGCCGAGCTCAGTGACACTCCGGGTTTCAGTAGGTGAGTCTGGGTGTCTGCCTGCGGTTGTCCGCTGCAGTAGGAGCACAGGTGTGGCGGTCAGCTGGAGCAGTAGCTGCGGTGGAGATAGCAGCAGCCATGGTGATAGGGCTCCAGTCTCCACACTGCAGCGGCTGTCCAGACAGGCTGCGGTCAGGACCTGACCGCAGCCTGTCTGGACTGCCGCTGCAGCGTGGACCGGCAATCCCAGCACACCGGAGTCCAGGAGAGTGAGACTGGGGGTGTAGCAGGGGTGAAGGGCCACTCAAGGGAGGAAAATCGGGATGCTGGAACCTTTATCTCCTCTTGCCGACTCTAAGGGGGACCCGGCTTCCTCGGTGGCACGGCTCCGGCTGACGATCCAGTAAGCTTCCTCCGTTGTCGCAGCTCGTAGACGCTCCCACTTCAGGCTCCTTCTCGTCCTCCCGCCGCCTGCAGCTCTCCTCGTCATGCACGAGACTGCTTCCCGCTCTCTCCTCGTGCCCAACTGCCATTGCATAGCGCGTGAGGCTACTAGAGCCTTACACCATTATGCCACCAATGACAGAGACAGATGTACAGCGCCATCCATCTTCCTACACCCAACTTAGTGAAGCTACTCTCTGTACACCCCCTGCTGGCGGCCACTGCGCAGCCGCAACAAATTGAAAAGCCCTATCTTTATAATGGGGCATATTTTACTTAATTTAAAAAAAACTATAACTTTCTGAAAAACCACAACCCCAAAAGGCACTACACTGGGACAAGATCTATCTAATAAAACAAACCCCAAGTCTTAATTCGTCCTCTATCCTGAGTTATGCCTTCCCAAAAAAATTCTCAATCACTATATGGGAAAACGGTGTCAAAAAGCCAACCAGGAAGTCACAGAAAAAAACTGACAGTTGAAACTTTAGGTTACTCCCAATTCCACACTGTTTATTATTTTGCCCTGAAATTTGGCATGCAGCACCGGGTGACGATTCCACGCGCCCATGCCAAATTTCAGCTCAGTACGTACAGTCACTTTTGAGGTGTAGCCCCTCAAACACCATGCCCCCATCTCAGAAGTTCCCTATGGGAGAATTACGTTTGTTCGATTCAGCCTTAATATAAGGGCACGACCATGCCCTTATAATATATATATACACACACACACACACACACACACACCATATATACATACACATATATACTGTATAGATATATATAGATATATATGTATGGATATATATATATATATATATATATATGTATGGATAAATATAGATATATCCCAGAGGCTTAATTCAATACAGCCTTACTAGTGACCTGTCATATATCACTGCTCCAATATACAGTATGTAATATAACTGTCCTGCACTGCACACACATATGGTACACATATACTACACACATCATGGTAACTGCACACACATAAGACAGACAACCTGTATTGCGCGCGCGCGCGCACACACACACACACACGTAGCACAGATTTCCCAATCAGACGGACAACTTTGAGAGAAGAATTTACATTAAACTAGTGGCGAGATTCACACCAGCTCACACCATACCAAAAACATGTCACCTAACATGGCCTTTAACATAACCCATGCTAACGTGCATGCATAACATAACAGCAACTGCTGTAAAACACCACTGCTGTAAAACATCTTAACACATGAGAACCTGTGTAAAAAGACAAAACAACATTTGCAGGAAAAATGAGCACTGGGTGGGAGACCAGCATCCTCTACGGACTACGAGAAAAGGATTTACCAGTAGGTAATTAAAATCCTATTTTCTCTTACGTCCTAGAGGATGCTGGGATCCATTTTAGTACCATGGGGATGTACCAAAGCTCCCAGTACGGGCGGGAAAGTGCTAATGTTCCTGCAGAACTGACTGACCAAACTGAAGGTCTCAGCAGCCAAGGTGTCAAACCTGTAAAACTTAGCAAACGTGTTTGCCCCTGACCAAGTAGCTGCTCAGCAAATTTGCAACATCGAGACACCCCAGGCAGACGCCCAGGAAGAAACCACTTTCCTTGTAGAGTGGGCCTTTACCGAACTCGTTAACAGCAATCCTACCATGGAATAAGCATACTGAATGGTACCTCTGATCCAGCGCGCAATAGTCTGCTTAGAAGCAGGACCCCCAATCTTGTTGGGGTCATAAGAGGACAAACAAAGATTCTGTTTTCCTTATCCGAACCGTTCTTGCAACATAAGTCCTCAACGCTCTGACGACATCCAAGGAGCTTGAAACGGCTGAGGTGTCAGAAGCCACTGGCACCACCACAGGTTGGTTGATATGGAAATAAGACACAACCTTTGGAAGAAAATGCTGACGCGTCCGCAGTTCAGCTCTATCTTCATGAAGAATCAAATAAGGACTCTTGTGTGACAAAGCCCCTAATTCAGACACTAGTCTGCCTGAGGCCAAGGCCAACAGCCTGACCACTTTCCAAGTGAGAAACTTCAACTCTACCTCTTGTAGAGGCTCAAACCAGTCCGATTTAAGGAACTGCAACACCACATTAAGATCCCATGGCGCCGCAGGAGGCATGAAGGGAGGTTGGATGCGCAGAACCCTCTTCACGAACGTCTGGACCTCAGGAAGGGAAGCCAACTGTTTCTGAAAGAAAATGGACAAGGCCGAAATTTGGACCTTGATAGACCCTAATCTCAAGCCAGCATCCACACCCGCTTGTAGAAATAGGAGAAGACGTCCTAATTTAAACTCCGCCGCAGGAGACTTCTTGGATTCACACCAAGATACATATTTTCTCCAAATACGATGGTAATGTTTGGACATTACCCCTTTCCTGGCCAGAATAAGTGTGGGAATGACTTCATTGGGAATACCCTTACGGGCTAGGATCTGGCGCTCAACAGCCATGCCGTCAAACGCAGCCGCGGTAAGTCTTGATAAACAAACAGCCCCTGCTGAAGCAGGTCCTCGTGAATACGAAGAGGCTGAGGATCTTCCAGTAATAACTCCTGAAGATCTGGATACCAAGTCCTCCTTGGCCAGTCTGGAGCAATGAGAATTGCTCGAACCCTTGTTCTTCTGATGATCCTGAGAACTTTTGGTATTAATGCAAGTGGAGGGTCTCTCGACCTGGAACAATATTTCTGAAGCTTCTTGTTGAGACGTGATGCCATCATATCTACTTGAGGAATGCCCCAACGATCTGCTACCTCTGCAAAGACTTCTGGGTGAAGGCCCCATTCTCCTGGATGGAGATCGTGTCTGCTGAGGAAGTCTGCTTCCCAGTTGTCCACTCCCGGAATGAAAATTGTCGACAGAGCTTTTGCATGTCTTTCTGCCCAGAGGAGTATCTTTGTCACCTCTCCCATTGCCGCTCTGCTTTTTGTTCCGCCCTGGCGGTTTATGTAAGCTACTGCCGTTACATTGTCTGACTGGATCTGTAAGGGACGACCTTGAAGAATGTGTGCCGCTTGATGAAGGCTGTTGTACACAGCCCTCAATTCCAAAATGTTTATGTGAAGGAGTACTTCTTGAATTGACCATCGTCCTTGGAAGCTTTCCCCTTGCGTGACTGCTCCCCAACCTCGGAGGCTTGTGGTCACCAGGATCCAAGTCTGAATCCCGAACCTGCGTCCCTCCCTCCAGGAGGTGAGAACTTTGAAGCCACAAGAGTGAAATACTGGCTTTTGTTGACAGGATTATCCTCCGATACATGTGTAGGTGCGATCCGGACCACTTGTCCAGTAGGTCCCATTGGAACACCCTGGCGTGGAATCGGCCAAAGTGTAGAGCCTCGTAGGCTGCTATCATCTTCCCCAGCAGGCGGATGCACTGATGAATCGATACACGTACTGGTTTTAAAACTTGTTTGACCATCCTCTGGATCTCCAGAGCCTTTTCCACCGGTAGGAATACTTTCTGTGCTTCCGTGTCCAATATCATTCCCAGAAATGATAACCTCATTGTGGGTTCCAATTGTGATTTTGGAAGGTTTATGATCCAACCGTGCTGTTGAAGCACCGTCAGGGAAAGTGCAATGTTCTGCACTAGTTTCTCCCTGGATCTCGCTTTTATGCCAAGTATGGGATGACTTTGACACCTTTCTTGCGAAGAAGAACCATCATCTCCACCTTCACCTTGGTGAATATTCTCGGAGCCGTGGAAAGCCCGAAAGGCAATGTTTGGAACTGGTAGTGGCAGTCCTGCACCCCAAACCTCGGGTATGCCTGATGCGGCGGGTAGATGGGAACATGTAAATAAGCATCTTTGATGTCCATCGATATCAGAAATTCCTTTTCCTCCAAGCTGGAGATCACCGCTCTCAGGGATTCCATCTTGAATTTGAACCTTTTCAAATAAAAGTTCAGAGTCTTTAGGTTTAAAATCGGTCTTAGTGCTCACTCTAGAATTTTTTAAGGGCAGGGTGCTGATCACGGGGAGGGCACATTTTTCATTCGTGAGGGCACATTTTTAAGTTAGAAGGGCAAAATTACGGAACATACTATAATGCTTGGTGCTCCCATTCCTATAGGTGAAAGAATGGACAGTGCGCGCCGCAGGCGTGCAGCAAAAATTTAGGGGAGTTGTTTCGTGGGGAAGGGGCGTGACCACATAATAGTACCAAATCACATTATACCACACAATAGTGCAGCTTATACACATTGCACCAGGTAGAACCTCCTATACACAGTGCGCCAGGTAGAGCACGTTATACATATTGCGCCAGATAGAGCACGTTATACACATTGCACCAGGTAGAACCTCCTATACACACTGCGCCAGGTAGAGCACGTTATACATATTGCGCCAGATAGAGCACGTTATACACATTGCACCAGGTAGAACCTCCTATACACAGTGCGCCAGGTAGAGCACGTTATACATATTGCGCCAGATAGAGCACGTTATACACATTGCACCAGCTAGAACCTCCTATACACACTGCGCCAGGTAGAGCATGTTATACATATTGCGCCAGGCAGAGCACTGAGGCACACTGCACCAGGGAGCGAACACTGAGGCACACTGCACCAGGGATAGAGCACTGAGGCACACTGCACCATGGAGAGAACACTGAGGCACATTGCACCAGGGAGAGAACACTGAGGCACACTGCAACAGGGAGAGAACACTGAGGCTACTGCACCAGGGAGAGAACACTGAGGCACGCTGCAACAGGGAGAGAACACTGAGGCACACTGCACCATGGAGAGAACACTGAGGCACACTGCACCAGGGAGAGAACACTGAGGCACACTGCACCAGAGAGAGAACACTGAGGCACACTGCACCAGGGAGAGAACACTGAGGCACGCTGCACTAGGGAGAGAACACTGAGGCACATTGCACCAGGGAGAGAATACTGAGGCACATTGCACCAGGGAGAGAACACTGAGGCACATTGCACCAGGGAGAGAACACTGAGGCACATTGCACCAGGGAGAGAACACTGAGGCACATTGCACCAGGGAGAGAACACTGAGGCACATTGCACCAGGGAGAGAACACTGAGGCACACTGCAACAGGGAGAGAACACTGAGGCACACTGCAACAGGGAGAGAGCACTAGGAGGAAGGGGAGGACGGGTACAGGGCAGATGCAGAGCGGCACTCACCGTTGCGGAGGAGAGCGCTGTGCCGGGTCAGTGGGGCCGGTCTCTTGATGCTGACGGTGGAGCCCAGGTCAGCGCGCAGCGCCATGGTGAGGGGGAATCAAACCATGCCGGAGGACTGGCGGGAGACACCGCAGACTCTGATTGGCTGCTACTCCCCACTGCACGCTGACCCTGTCTCCGCCTTCAGCTGAGAGCTATCAGCGCAGCGGGGGGGAGAAGTGACAGCGCGGCGGGGGGAGAAGTGACAGCGCGGCGGGGGGAGAAGAGCAGTCCTTAGCAGGGCGGGCACAAACGGGCAGGGCGGCATTCTGTCACTCAAAAAAGGGGAAGGCGCAGCGCCCTGAGAAAGAAGCTTAGAGTGCACACTAGGTCTGATCGAGCCATCCGGTTTCGGCACTACAAACAGGTTTGAAAAAAAGCCTTTTTCCTGTTGTGACACAGGAACTAAGGAAATTACGTTGTCTTGACATAATTTCTGTATTGCGTTCAGCACTTTTGCTCTGTCCTGAACAGAAGCTGGTAAGGCCGATTTGAAAAATCGGTATGGGGGAAGGTCCTGAAATTCCAATTTGTACCCTTGGGATACTATCTGTAATACCCAAGGATCCAGATCTGAGTGAACCCAGACCTGGCTGAAAGACAGTAGACGTGCCCCCACCTGATCGTACTCCCGCAGGGGAGCCCCAGCGTCATGCTGAGGTTTTAGCAGAAGTAGCTGTTGACTTCTGCTCCTGTGAGCCTGATGGTGTTGTAGATTTTTTACCTCTTCCTCGACCTCTTCCTGCGAAGAAGGGGGTACCCTTTGCCTTTTTGGACTTGTGGGGTCGAAAGGATTGCATCGTATGAGAATGAAATCCTTTCCTAGGTGGAGCAGCTGCGGAAGGCAGAAATGCTGACTTGCCTGATGTAGTTGTTGAAATCATGGCATCCAGCTTGTCTCAAAAAAAGGCTTCTCCATTGTAAGAAAGCGCCTCAATATTATTTTTTGATTCCGTATCAGCATTCCATTGGCGGATCCACAGCGCCCTGCGGGCTGAAATCGCCATAGCGGAGGATCTTGAGCTCAGCAACCCAATATCCTTCATAGCTTCAACTTAGTAACCTTCAGCATCTTTGATATGGCCGAGAGTTAGGACTATTTCATCCCTGTCAACTGTGTCTATGTTAACAAGCAAGTTGTCAAACCATTTTCCACAGCGTTACCTACCCACGCACAAGCAATGGTGGGCCTGAGCACCATTCTGTTAGCCATATATATGGATTTTAGGGTTGTCTCTAATTTACAGTCAGCTGGATCTTTTAAAGAGGCTGAACCAGGGGCAGGCAAAACTATTTTCTTAGACAGCCAAGAAACTGAGGTGTCTATCATTGGGGGTGTCTCCCATTTGTGCCTGTCTTCTTCAGGGAAAGGGTACGCTACACGTATCCTTCTGGGAAGGGTAAATTTCTTCTCAGGTTTAGCCCAGGATTCTTCAAAGAACGCATTCAAATCCTTTGAAGGAGGAAAAGTCACAACCTGCTTTTTATTTAATTTAAAATAATCCTTTTCCTCTGGGACCAGTGTTGTTTCAGGAAACTCCAACACTTCCTTTATAGCAACTATCATACATTGTATGCTTTTGGCTAATTTGGGGTCTACCCCTCTCAAATCCCCAGTGTCGACGTCAGAGTCGGAATCTGTGTCTGTGTCCCCTTGCATTATCTGGGCCAGAGACCTTTTCTGGGAACTGGATGGGACCCGAGTGGATATGGAGGGGTCATTAAACAGTGCATCCTCCACAGACTGCCTCCAATAATAGGATTTCTCTAACGTCCTAGTGGATGCTGGGGACTCCGTAAGGACCATGGGGAATAGCGGGCTCCGCAGGAGACTGGGCACTCTAAAGAAAGATTTAGTACTATCTGGTGTGCACTGGCTCCTCCCTCTATGCCCCTCCTCCAGACCTCAGTTAGAATCTGTGCCTGGCCGAGCTGGGTGCTCCTAGTGGGCTCTCCTGAGCTTGCTAGAAAAGAAAGTATTTTGTTAGGTTTTTTGTTTTCAGAGAGCTTCTGCTGGCAACAGACTCTCTGCTATGAGGGACTGAGGGGAGAGAAGCAAACTCACGGCAGCTAGGTAGCGCTTCTTAGGCTACTGGACACCATTAGCTCCAAAGGGATCGAACACAGGTACCTAACCTTGATCGTCCGTTACCGGAGCCGCGCCGCCGTCCCCCTCGCAGAGCCAGAAGAACAGAAGCAGCAGAAGCATGAAGACATCGAAATCGGCGGCTGAAGACTCCTGTCTTCACTTAAGGTAGCGCACAGCACTGCAGCTGTGCGCCACTGCTCCCACAGCACACCGCACACTCCGGTCACTGTAGGGTGCAGGGCGCAGGGGGGCGCCCTGGGCAGCAATTAAGTACCTTTTTTGGCAAAAAGAGACATTTATACAGTCTGGGACTGTATATATGCCCGAGCCCCCGCCATTTTTTACACATTAAAGCGGGACAGAAGCCCGCCGCTGAGGGGGCGGGGCCTTCTTCCTCAGCACACCAGCGCCATTTTCTCTTCACAGCTCCGCTGGAAGGACGCTCCCCAGGCTCTCCCCTGCAGTATACAGGTGCAATAGAGGGTAAAAAAGAGAGGGGGGGCACATAAATTTAGGCGCAGTATATATATATATATATATATTAACAGCAGCTACAGGGTAAACACTAAGGTACAGTGTAATCCCTGGGTTATATAGCGCTGGGGTGCGTGCTGGCATACTCTCTCTCTGTCTCCCCAAAAGCCTTTGTGGGGTCCTGTCCTCAGTCAGAGCATTCCCTGTGTGTGTGCTGTGTGTCGGTACGCCTGTGTCGACATGTTTGATGAGGAAGGATACGTGGAGGCAGAACAAGTGCAGCTGAGTGTGGTGTCGCCGCCAACGGTGCCGACACCTGATTGGATGGATATGTGGAAGGTGTTAAATGATAATGTAAACTCCTTGCATAACAGATTGGATAAAACTGTAACCGGGGGACAGGCAGGGTCTCAACCCATGCCTGATCCTACAGCGCAGAGGCCGTCAGGGTCCCAAAAGCGCACACTATCCCAGATAGTTGACACAGATGTCGACACGGAATCTGACTCCAGTGTCGATGACGATGAGGCAAAGTTGCAGCCTAAAATGACTAAAGCCATCCGCTACATGATTGTAGCTATGAAGGATGTATTACACATTTCTGAGGAAAATCCTGTCCCTGACAAGAGGATTTATATGTATGGGGAGAAAAAGCATGAAGTGACTTTTTCCCCTTCACATGAATTAAATGAATTATGTGAAAAAGCGTGGGATTCCCCTGACAGGAAGGTGATAGTTTCCAAGAGATTACTTATGGCGTATCCTTTCCCGCCAACGGACAGGTTACGCTGGGAATCCTCCCCTAGGGTAGACAAGGCGTTGACACGCTTGTCTAAGAAGGTGGCCCTGCCGTCTCCGGATACGGCCGCCCTAAAGGATCCTGCGGATAGAAAGCAGGAAGCTATCCTGAAGTCCGTTTATACACATTCTGGCACACTGCTTCGGCCAGCAATTGCTTCGGCCTGGATGTGTAGTGCGGTAGCTGCATGGACGGATTCTCTGTCTGAGGAGTTAGATACCCTGGACAGGGACACCGTTCTACTGACCCTGGCACATATCAAGGACGCGGTCCTATATATGCGGGATGCCCAGAGGGACATTTGCCTGCTGGGCTCTAGAGTTAACGCTATGTCCATTTCTGCCAGAAGGGTCTTATGGACTCGGCAATGGACAGGGGATACCGACTCTAAAAAACACATGGAGGTTTTACCTTATATTGTGAGGAATTGTTTGGGGACGGTCTCTCGGACCTAGTTTCCACAGCTACGGCTGGGAAGTCAAATTTCTTGCCTTATGTCCCTCCACAAGCTAAGAAAGCACCGTATTACCAAATGCAGTCCTTTCGTTCTCAGAGTAGCAAGAAGGTCAGAGGTGCGTCCTTTCTTGCAAGAGGCAGGGGTAGAGGAAAAAAGCTGCACCACGCAGCTAGTTCCCAGGAACAAAAGTCTTCCCCGGCTTCCACTAAATCCACCGCATGACGCTGGGGCTCCACAGGCGGAGCCAGGAGCTGTGGGGGCGCGTCTCCGACATTTCAGCCACCAGTGGGTTCGCTCACAGGTGGATCCTTGGGCTATACAAATTGTGGCTCAGGGATACAAGCTGGAATTCGAGGTGATGCCCCCTCACCGTTACCTAAAATCGGCCTTACCAGCTTCCCCCATGGAAAGGGAGATAGTGGTGGAGGCAATTCACAAACTTTTTCTCCAGAAAGTGGTGGTAGAGGTCCCCCCCCTTCAACAGGGAAGGGGCTACTATTCCACTATGTTTGTGGGACCGAAACCGGACGGTTCGGTCAGACCCATTTTAAATTTAAAATCCCTGAACTTTTATCTGAAGAAATTCAAGTTCAAAATGGAATCGCTCAGAGCGGTCATTGCAAGCCTGGAGGAAGGGGATTTTATGGTGTCTCTGGACATCAAGGATGCTTACTTGCATGTCCCCATTTATCCGCCTCATCAGGAGTACCTCAGGTTTGTGGTACGGGACTGTCATTACCAATTCCAGACGTTGCCGTTTGGCCTGTCCACGGCACCGAGAGTTTTTACCAAAGTGATGCCGGAGATGATGGTGCTCCTTCGGAAGCAAGGGTTTACAATTATCCATAGTTGGACGATCTCCTCATAAAGGCGAGGTCCAGGGAGCAGTTGCTGATCAGTGTAGCACACTCTCAGGAAGTGTTGCGTAAGCACGGCTGGATTCTGAACATTCCAAAGTCGCAGCTGATTCCTGCGACGCGTCTGCCCTTCCTGGGCATGATTCTGGACACAGACCAGAAGAAGGTGTTTCTCCTGGAGGAGAAGGCTCAGGAGCTCGTGACTCTGGTCAGAGACCTCCTAAAGCCAAAACAGGTGTCGGTGCATCACTGCACACGAGTCCTGGGAAAGATGGTGGCGTCTTACGAAGCCATTCCCTTCGGGAGGTTCCATGCGAGGTGCTCACCTCCTCGAGGGCCGCAGATTCGGCATACAGGACTGGGTCCTGGTGACCACGGATGCAATTCTCCGAGGGTGGGGGGCAGTCACTCAAGGAAGAAACTTCCAAGGGTTGTGGTCAAGTCAGGAGACTTGTCTGCACATCAATATCCTGGAACTAAGGGCCAGTGTTCGCAAAAACGCGCTATAGCGCGTATTTTACCCCAAAACGGAGGATGAGGACTCACTTTTTAAAAATGGGAGGGTCCCCGGGGACGCGCTCCGCTGGGATGCACTCTGGCGCTGTGCGCTTGCTCTGACGTTACTTGTCACACATGCACGTCAGGAGGCTGCTGCTGCTGGGCGGGAGGACGCAGAGAGTACCACGCTCCTGCTGAGAGGAGCGAGGGACTGCATGATCATGCCGCCGACCACGGGTAGCCGCAGCGCGGCTCTCCGGGGAGGGAGGAGGTTCGAGAGAGCCGGAGTCTGTGTCAGAGCCGGAGCCGCGGCCGGGTGACATTACTCGGTAGTGATGAAGTTTGCCGGACCCGCCACCAGGAGACAGCTCCCTGCAGTGCAGAAATTGAGGATGCAGGTAGGGCGCTGGGACAGTGGGGAAAGGAGTGTGTGGTGCTGGAGTCAGTGTGCAGGGCCAGGCAGAAACAGCAGCATGCCAATGCTCCCTTCACAGTGTCTGCCCCTTCTCCAGCCCAGTGTCCCCCAGCATTACTGACCCTGCCAGCAGAGCGTTTCCCCCTTCCCTCCCCATCCAGTCCACTGTGCCATCTCACTGCCCTCCCATCTAGAACCCTCAATCAGTCCAGACACACTGATCCCCCCCCACCCAGTGTCACACCCCTATCTCGCTGCCACCTTCCCACCCTGCTCAGTGCCTCCCCATTCATAGTGTCCCCCCATACAGTCCAGTGTCCACCACCATCTCATGGACTCCCTCATCCCAGTCTCCCCTCCCCCAACCAGCCCCCTGCCCCCATCTCACTACCCCCTCAACAAGAACCCCACCAGCCAGTCCCATTACAGTGCCTCCTCATTCATTCCAGTGTACTCCCTTCTACTGATTAAGGGCCCTACACATTTAACGATCCACGCCGAGCTGCCCGACGGCGGATACAGCCGACGGGCGACCCAGCGGTGGGGGAGTGAAGTTCCTTCACTCCCTCGGTCACCTGGCTCCACAGAAATGCAGGCAAATATGGACGAGATCGTCCATATTGGCCTGCATGCACAAGGGAAGGGGAACCAGCGATGAACGAGCGTGGGGCCGCGCATCGTTCATCGCTGGTGCCTCCACACTGAAAGATATGAACGGTATCTCATTCATTAATGAACGAGATCGTTTGTATCTTTCAGTCAGATCGACCAGTGTGTAGGACCTCTTAGTGATCCTGCATCCCACCACCATCTCTCTGCCCCGTCCCCTCCAGACCAGTGCTTTACCTGGCGCAAAGTGTATAACATGCTTTGCCTGGCGCGAAGTGTGTAACGTGCTCTGCCTGGCACAAAGTGTGTAACGTGCTCTGCCTGGCACAAAGTGTATAACGTGCTCTGCCTGGCACAAAGTGTATAACGTGCTCTGCCTGGCGCAATCTGTATAACGTGCTCTGCCTGGCGCAAAGTGTATAACGTGCTCTGCCTGGCGCAAAGTGTATAACGTGCTCTGCCTGGCGCAAAGTGTATAACGTGCTCTGCCTGGCGCAAAGTGTATAACGTGCTCTGCCTGGCGCAAAGTGTATAACGTGCTCTGCCTGGCGCAAAGTGTATGACGTGCTCTGCCTGGCGCAATGTGTATGACGTGCTCTACCTGGCGCAATGTGTATGACGTGCTCTGCCTGGCGCAAAGTGTATGACGTGCTTTGCCTGGCGCAATGTGTATGACGTGCTTTGCCTGGCGCAATGTGTATAACGTGCTGCAATGTGTATAACGTGCTCTGCCTGGCGCAAATTGTATGACGTGCTCTACCTGGCGCAATGTGTATGACGTGCTGTGCCTGGCGCAATGTGTGTGACGTGCTCTGCCTGGCGCAATGTGAACTGGCACTATTATGTGGTCACGCCCCTTCCCCATGAAGCCACGCCCCTAATTTTTAGCTGCGCGCCTTCGGCGCGCAGTCCTTGCTTCCGTTCTTTGGGGAATAGGAGGGGGAGCACCTATTCACTTTCTGCTGTAGGGCACCAAAGTGTCTAGTTACAGCTCTGGTGCATGGTGTCCTGTATGACACACAGCGCAGCAGCATTGTCACTCCCTCCTCCCGCATGCAACACTTTTAAGTGTCAAAATCAAATCTGTGTGTTTTTATATTTGAATCATTTAATACGATTAATAAGAGCCTTCATCCCGATGGGACCCAGAAAAGGACAGGTAGGACCCCAATTTTTAAAAGTGAGGGGTCCCTGGGACCCACTTTTTTTTCGGCTCAGCGCGATCACTGAAGGGCCATATACAACGCCCTGAGTCAAGCGGAGCCTCTGCTTCGAATCCAACCGGTGCTGATTCAGTCAGACAACATCACGGCAGTGGCCCATGTAAACCGCCAGGGCGGCACAAGAAGCAAGTTGGCAATGGCAGAAGCCACCAGGATTCTTCGGTGGGCGGAGAATCACGTACTAGCACTGTCAGCAGTGTTCATTCCGGGAGTGGACAACTGGGAAGCAGACTTCCTCAGCAGACACGACCTCCACCCGGGAGAGTGGGGACTTCATCAAGAAGTCTTCACGCAGATTGCAAATCGATGGGAACTGCCACAGGCGGACATGATGGCGTCCCGTCTCAACAAAAAGCTAAAATGATATTGCGCCAGGTCCAGAGACCCTCAGGCGATAGCTGTGGACGCACTGGTAACACCGTGGGTGTTCCAGTCGGTCTATGTGTTTCCTCCTCTACCTCTCATACCAAAGGTGCTGAGAATTGTAAGAAAAAGAGGAGTGAGAACAATACTCATTGTTTCGGATTGGCCAAGAAGGACTTGGTACCCGGAATTGCAAGAAATGCTCACAGAGGACCCATGGCCTCTGCCTCTCAGACAGGACCTGTTACAACAGGGACCCTGTCTGTTCCAAGACTTACCGCGGCTGCGTTTGACGGCATGGCGGTTGAACACCGGATCCTAGCAGAAAAGGGCATTCCGGAAGCAGTTATTCCTACGCTAATAAAGGCTAGGAAGGACGTGACAGCGAAACATTATCACCGTATATGGCGAAAATATGTTGCTTGGTGTGAGGCCAGGAAGGCCCCTACAGAGGAATTCCAACTGGGTCGATTCCTGCACTTCCTACAGTCGGGTGTGACTATGGGCCTGAAATTAGGGTCCATAAAGGTCCAGATTTCGGCCCTATCCATTTTCTTTCAAAAAGAACTGGCTTCACTGCCTGAGGTTCAGACGTTTGTTAAGGGAGTGCTGCATATTCAGCCTCCTTTTGTGCCACCAGTGGCACCTTGGGATCTTAACGTGGTTTTGGCTTTCCTGAAATCCCATTGGTTTGAGTATCTCACGTGGAAAGTGGTCATGCTGTTGGCCCTAGCCTCAGCTAGGCGTGTGTCAGAATTGGCGGCTTTGTCGTGTAAAAGCCCCTATCTGGTTTTCCATATGGACAGGGCAGAATTGCGAACTCGTCCGCAGTTTCTGCCAAAGGTGGTGTCATCTTTTCATCTGAACCAACCCATTGTGGTGCCTGCGGCTATTCGTGACTTGGAGGATTCCAAGTTGCTTGATGCAGTCAGGGCCCTGAAAATATATGTTTCCAGGACGGCTGGAGTCAGAAAATCTGACTCGCTGTTTATCCTGTATGCACCCAACAAGCTGGGTGCTCCTGCTTCAAAGCAAACCATTGCTCGCTGGATCTGTAACACGATTCAGCAGGCTCATTCTGCGGCTGGATTGCCACATCTCACATCACTACGTCCAGCAACTTGGAATCCTCCAAGTCCCTAGTAGCCGCAGGTACCACAATAGGCTGGTTTAAGTGAAACGCTGAAACCACCTTAGGGAGAAATTGAGGACGAGTCCTCAATTCTGCCCTGTCCGTATGAAAAATTAGGTAAGGGCTTTTATAGGATAAAGCCGCCAATTCTGAGACACGCCTGGCCTCACACCACGCAACATATTTACGCCAAATACGGTGATAATGTTGCACAGTTACATCCTTCCTGGCTTTGATCAGGGTAGGGATGACTTCATCCGGAATGCCTTTTTCCTTCAGGATCCGGCGTTCAACCGCCATGCCGTCAAACGCAGCCGCGGTAAGTCTTGGAACAGACAGGGTCCCTGCTGGAGCAGGTCCTTTCTTAGAGGTAGAGGCCACGGGTCCTCTGTGAGCATCTCTTGAAGTTCCGGGTACCAAGTCCTTCTTGGCCAATCCGGAGCCACGAGTATAGTCCTTACTCCTCTCCTTCTTATGATTCTCAGTACCTTGGGTATGAGAGGCAGAGGAGGGAACACATACACTGACTGGTACACCCACTGTGTTACCAGAGCGTCCACAGCTATTGCCTGAGGGTCCCTTGACCTGGCGCAATATCTGTCCAGTTTTTTGTTGAGGCGGGACGCCATCATGTCCACCTTTGGTTTTTCCCAACGGTTCACAATCATGTGGAATACTTCTGGGTGAAGTCCCCACTCCCCCGGGTGGAGGTCGTGTCTGCTGAGGAAGTCTGCTTCCCAGTTGTCCACTCCCGGAATGAACACTGCTGACAGTGCTATCACATGATTTTCCGCCCAGCGAAGAATCCTTGCAACTTCCGTCATTGCCCTCCTGCTTCTTGTGCCGCCCTGTCTGTTTACGTGGGCGACTGCCGTGGTGTTGTCCGACTGGATCAACACCGGCTGACCCTGAAGCAGAGGCCTTGCCTGACTTAGGGCATTGTAAATGGCCCTTAGTTCCAGGATATTTATGTGAAGTGACGTTTCCATGCTTGACCACAAGCATTTTCTTCCCTGTGTGACTGCTCCCCAGCCTCTCAGGCTGGCATCCGTGGTCACCAGGACCCAGTCCTGAATGCTGAATCTCTAGAAGATGAGCACTCTGCAACCACCACAGGAGAGACACCCTTGTCCTTGGAGGGTTATCCGCTGATGCATTTGAAGATGCGATCCGGACCATTTGTCCAGCAGATCCCACTGAAAAGTTCTTGCGTGGAATCTGCCGAATGGAATCGCTTCGTAAGAAGCCACCATTTTTCCCAGGACCCTTGTGCATTGATGCACTGACACTTGGCCTGGTTTTAGGAGGTTCCTGACTAGGTCGGATAACTCCCTGGCTTTCTCCTCCGGGAGAAACACCTTTTTCTGGACTGTGTCCAGAATCATCCCTAGGAACAGCAGACGTGTCGTCGGAATCAGCTGCGATTTTGGAATATTTAGAATCCACCCGTGCTGTCGTAGTACTACTTGAGATAGTGCTACTCCGACCTCTAACTGTTCCCTGGACCTTGCCCTTATCAGGAGATCGTCCAAGTAAGGGATAATTAAGACGCCTTTTCTTCGAAGAAGAATCATCATTTCGGCCATTACCTTGGTAAAGACCCGGGGTGCCGTGGACAATCCAAACGGCAGCGTCTGAAACTGATAGTGACAGTTCTGTACCACAAACCTGAGGTACCCTTGGTGAGAAGGGCAAATTGGGACATGGAGGTAAGCATCCTTGATGTCCAGAGACACCATATAGTCCCCTTCTTCCAGGTTCGCTATCACTGCTCTGAGTGACTCCATCTTGAATTTGAACCTTTGTATGTAAGTGTTCAAGGATTTCAGATTTAAAATAGGTCTCACCGAGCCGTCCGGCTTCGGTACCACAAACAGCGTGGAATAATACCCCTTTCCCTGTTGTAGGAGGGGTACCTTGATTATCACCTGCTGGGAATACAGCTTGTGAATGGCTTCCAATACCGCCTCCCTGTCGGAGGGAGACGTTGGTAAAGCAGACTTCAGGAACTGGCGAGGGGGAGACGTCTCGAATTCCAATTTGTACCCCTGAGATACTACCTGCAGGATCCAGGGGTCCACTTGCGAGTGAGCCCACTGCGCGCTGAAATTCTTGAGACGGGCCCCCACCGTGCCTGAGTCCGCTTGTAAGGCCCCAGCGTCATGCTGAGGACTTGGCAGAAGCGGGGGAGGGCTTCTGTTCCTGGGAAGAGGCTGCCTGCTGCAGTCTTTTTCCCCTTCCTCTGCCCCGGGGCAGATATGAGTGGCCTTTTGCCCGCTTGCCCTTATGGGGACGAAAGGACTGAGCCTGAAAAGACGGTGTCTTTTTCTGCTGAGAGGTGACCTGGGGTAAAAAGGTGGATTTCCCAGCCGTTGCCGTGGCCACCAGGTCCGATAGACCGACCCCAAATAACTCCTTCCCTTTATACGGCAATACTTCCATATGCCGTTTGGAATCCGCATCACCTGACCACTGTCGCGTCCATAACCCTCTTCTGGCAGAAATGGACAGCGCACTTACTCTTGATGCCAGAGTGCAAATATCCCTCTGTGCATCTTGCATATATAGAAATGCATCCTTTAAATGCTCTATAGTCAATAATATACTGTCCCTGTCCAGGGTATCAATATTTTCAGTCAGGGAATCCGACCAAGCCACCCCAGCACTGCACATCCAGGCTGAGGCGATTGCTGGTCGCAGTATAATACCAGTATGTGTGTATATACTTTTTAGGATATTTTCCAGCTTCCTATCAGCTGGTTCCTTGAGGGCGGCAGTATCAGGAGACGGTAACACCACTTGTTTTGATAAGCGTGTGAGCGCCTTATCTACCCTAGGGGGTGTTTCCCAACGCGCCCTAACCTCTGGCGGGAAAGGGTATAATGCCAATAATTTTTTAGAAATTAGCAGTTTTTTATCGGGGGAAACCCACGCTTCATCACACACCTCATTTAATTCATCTGATTCAGGAAAAACTACGGGTAGTTTTTTCACACCCCACATAATACCCTTTTTTGTGGTACTTGTAGTATCAGAAATGTTCAAAACCTCCTTCATTGCCGTGATCATGTAACGTGTGGCCCTACTGGAAAATACGTTTGTTTCCTCACCGTCGACACTGGAGTCAGTGTCCGTGTCTGTGTCGACCATCTGAGGTAACGGGCGCTTTAGAGCCCCTGACGGTGTTTGAGACGCCTGTACAGGTAATAACTGATTTGCCGGCTGTCTCATGTCGTCAACAGTCTTTTGTAAAGTGCTGACACTATCACGTAATTCCTTCCATAAGACCATCCAGTCAGGTGTCGACTCCCTAGGGGGTGACATCACTATTACAGGCAATTGATCCGCCTCCATACCATTTTCCTCCTCATACATGTCGACACAACGTACCGACACACAGCACACACACAGGGAATGCTCTGATAGAGGACAGGACCCCACTAGCCCTTTGGGGAGACAGAGGGAGAGTTTGCCAGCACACACCAGAGCGCTATATATATACAGGGATAACCTTATATAAGTGTTTTTCCCTTATATAGCTGCTGTATTGATTTATCTGCCAAATTAGTGCCCCCCCCTCTCTTGTTTTACCCTGTTTCTGTAGTGCAGGACTGCAGGGGAGAGTCAGGGAGCTTCCCTCCAACGGAGCTGTGAGGGAAAATGGCGCCAGTGTGCTGAGGAGATAGGCTCCGCCCCCTTCTCGGCAGCCTTTCTCCCGCTTTTTTAAGGAAAAATTGGCAGGGGTTAAATGCATCCATATAGCCCAGGAGCTATATGTGATGTATATTTTGCCATCTAAGGTGTTTTTATTGCGTCTCAGGGCGCCCCCCCCCAGCGCCCTGCACCCTCAGTGACTGGAGTGTGAAGTGTGCTGAGAGCAATGGCGCACAGCTGCGGTGCTGTGCGCTACCTTATTGAAGACAGGACGGCTTCTGCCGCCGATTTTCCGGACCTCTTCAGTCTTCTGGCTCTGTAAGGGGGCCGGCGGCGCGGCTCTGGGACCCATCCATGGCTGGGCCTGTGATCGTCCCTCTGGAGCTAATGTCCAGTAGCCTAAGAAGCCTAATCCACTCTGCACGCAGGTGAGTTCGCTTCTTCTCCCCTTAGTCCCTCGGTGCAGTGAACCTGTTGCCAGCAGGATTCACTGAAAATAAAAAACCTATACTTAAACTTTTTCACTAAGCAGCTCAGGAGAGCCACCTAGTGTGCACCCTTCTCGTTCGGGCACAAAAAATAAGAATTTACTTACCGATAATTCTATTTCTCATAGTCCGTAGTGGATGCTGGGGACTCCGTAAGGACCATGGGGAATAGCGGCTCCGCAGGAGACTGGGCACATCTAAAGAAAGCTTTAGGACTAACTGGTGTGCACTGGCTCCTCCCCCTATGACCCTCCTCCAAGCCTCAGTTAGGATACTGTGCCCGGACGAGCGTACACAATAAGGAAGGATTTTGAATCCCGGGTAAGACTCATACCAGCCACACCAATCACACCGTATAACCTGTGATCTGAACCCAGTTAACAGTATGATAACAGAGGAGCCTCTGAAAGATGGCTCACAACAATAATAACCCGATTTTTGTAACAATAACTATGTACAAGTATTGCAGACAATCCGCACTTGGGATGGGCGCCCAGCATCCACTACGGACTATGAGAAATAGAATTATCGGTAAGTAAATTCTTATTTTCTCTAACGTCCTAAGTGGATGCTGGGGACTCCGTAAGGACCATGGGGATTATACCAAAGCTCCCAAACGGGCGGGAGAGTGCGGATGACTCTGCAGCACCAAATGAGAGAACTCCAGGTCCTCCTCAGCCAGGATATTAATTTTGTAGAATTTTACAAACGTATTTGCTCCTGACCAAGTAGCTGCTCGGCAAAGTTGTAAAGCCGAGACCCCTCGGGCAGCCGCCCAAGATGAGCCCACCTTCCTTGTGGAGTGGGCATTTACAGATTTTTGGTTGTGGCAGGCCTGCCACAGAATGTGCAAGCTGAATTGTACTACAAATCCAACGAGCAATAGTCTGCTTAGAAGCAGGAGCACCCAGCTTGTTGGGTGCACACAGGATAAACAGCGAGTCAGATTTCCTGACTCCAGCCGTCCTGGAAACATATATTTTCAGGGCACTGACAACGTCTAGCAACTTGGAGGCCTCCAAGTCCCTAGTAGCCGTAGGCACCACCAATAGGTTGGTTCAGGTGAGACGCTGAAACCACCTTGGGGAGAAACTGAGGACGAGTCCTCAATTCCGCCCTGTCCGAATGGAAAATCAGATAAGGGCTTTTTCAGGATAAAGCCGCCAATTCTGACACGCGCCTGGCCCAGGCCAGGGCCAACAGCATGACCACTTTCCATGTGAGATATTTTAACTCCACAGATTTAAGTGGTTCAAACCAATGTGACTTTTGGAACCCAAAACTACATTGAGATCCCAAAGTGCCACTGGAGGCACAAAAGGAGGCTGTATATGCAGTACCCCTTTTACAAACGTCTGAACTTCAGGGACTGAAGCTAGTTCTTTTTGGAAGAAAATTGACAGGGCCGCAAATTTGAACCTTAATGGACCCCAATTTCAGGCCCATAGACACTCCTGTTTGCAGGAAATGTAGGAATCGACCCAGTTGAATTTCCTCCGTCGGGCCTTACTGGCCTCGCACCACGCAACATATTTTCGCCAATTGCGGTGATAATGTTTTTGCGGTTACATCCTTCCTGGCTTTGATCAGGATAGGGATGACTTCATCCGGAAAGCCTTTTTTCCTTCAGGATCCGGCGTTCAACCGCCATGCCGTCAAACGCAGCCGCGGTAAGTCTTGGAACAGACAGGGTCCTTGCTGGAGCAGGTCCCTTCTTAGAGGTAGAGGCCACGGATCCTCCGTGAGCATCTCTTGAAGTTCCGGTTACCAAGTCCTTCTTGGCCAATCCGGAGCCACGAATATAGTGCTTTCTCCTCTCCATCTTATCAATCTCAGTACCTTGGGTATGAGAGGCAGAGGAGGGAACACATACACTGACTGGTACACCCACGGTGTTACCAGAGCGTCTACAACTATTGCCTGAGGGTCTCTTGACCTGGCGCAATACCTGTCGAGTTTTTTAATCATGTGGACGACTTCTGGGTGAAGTCCCCACTCTCCCGGGTGGAGGTCGTGCTGAGGAAGTCTGCTTCCCAGTTGTCCACTCCCGGAATGAATACTGTTGACAGTGCTATCACATGATTTTCCGCCCAGCGAAGAATCCCTGCAGCTTCTGCCATTGCCCTCCTGCTTCTTGTGCCACCCTGTCTGTTTACGTGGGTGACTGCCATGATGTTGTCCGACTGGATCAACACCGGCTGACCTTGAAGCAGAGGTCTTGCTAAGCTTAGAGCATTGTAAATGGCCCTTAGCTTCAGGATATTTATGTGAAGTGATGTATCCAGGCTTGACCCTAAGCCCTGGATATTCCTTCCCTGTGTGACTGCTCCCCAGCCTCGCAGGCTGGCATCCGTGGTCACCAGGACCCAGTCCTGAATGCCGAATCTGCGGCCCTCTAGAAGATGAGCACTCTGCAACCACCACATGATGGATACCCTTGTCCTTGGTGACAGGGTTATCCGCTGATGCATCTGAAAATGCGACCCGGACCATTTGTCCAGTAGGTTCCACTGGAAAGTTCTTGCGTGGAATCTAACGAATGGGATTGCTTCGTAGGAAGCCACCATTTTTACCCAGAACCCTTGTGCATTGATGCACTGAGACTTGGTTCGGTTTTAGGAGGTTCCTGACTAGCTCGGATAACTCCCTGGTTTTCTCTTCCGGGAGAAACACCTTTTTTCTGGACTGTGTCCAGGAACATCCCTAGGAAACAGAAGACAAGTCGTCGGAACCAGCTGCGATTTTGGAATATTGAGAATCCAATCGTGCTGCCGCAACACTACCTGAGATAGTGCTACACCGACTTCCAACTGTTCCCTGGATCTTACCCTTATCAGGGAATCGTCCAAGTAAGGGATAACTAAAATTCCCTTCCTTCGAAGGGATATCATTTCGGCCATTACCTTGGTAAAGACCCGGGGTGCCGTGGACCATCCCTACGGCAGCGTCTGAACTGATAGTGACAGTTCTGTACCATAACCTGAGGTACCCTTGGTGAGAAGGGTAAACTTTGACATGAAGGTAAGCATCCTTGATGTCCCAAGACATCATGTAGTCCCCTTCTTCCAGGTTCGCAATCACTGCTCAATCTTGAATTTGAACCTCTGTATGTAAGTGTTCAAAGATTTTAGATTTAGAATCGGTTTCACCGGGCTGTCTGGCTTCGGTACCACAATAGTGTGGAATAATACCCCGTTCCCTGTTGCAGGAGGGGTACCTTGATTATCACCTGCTGGGTGAATGGCTTCCAAAACTGCCTCCCTGTCAGAGGGAGACGTCGGTAAAGCCGACTTTTGGAAACGGCGAGGGGGAGACGTCTCGAATTTCAATATGTACCCTTGAGATATTACCTGAAGGATCCAGGGGTCTACTTGCGAGTGAGCCCACTGCGCACTGAAATTCATTGAGAACGGGCCCCCACCGTGCCTGAGTTTGTAAGGCCCTAGCGTCATACTGAGGGCTTTTGCAGAGGCGGGAAAGGATTTCTGTTCCTGGGAACTGGGTAATCTCTTCAGCCTTTTTCCTCTCCCTCTGTCACGAGCAGAAAAGAGGAACCTTTTGTCCGCTTGCCAACAAAGGACTGCGCCTGATAATACGGCGTCTTATTTTGAGAGGCGACCTGGGGTACAAACGTGGATTTCCCAGTTGTTGCCGTGGCCACCAGGTCTAAAAGACCGACCCCAAATGTCCCCCTTTTTTTTTTCATCAATAATTTTTATTCAGATTTTTTGTTATGCAAAACAGGGGTACAGAAATAAGAAAAGGGGAGGGGGGGAAGGGGGAGCAGTAAATACATAAGAGAGACAATTTGTATACTTATACATACTTTTCAAAATCGATCAGACGTTTGTACACTGGACGTAATGCAGTAGGGCGTACAGAATGGAAAGAAACGATGATTCCACATTAATGCATATTGCAACCGAGATCGCCGGGCGGTCCCAGGCTCAGGGAGAGGAGGTGTCTCCATCTAGGGGAGGGGTGTGGGGGTGGATGTCCGGGGAGGGAGATCGCCATACCAAGTTGGCACCCTCACCCTCCGTGGTAAAAAGCAGCCAAGGCTTCCAACGCATTAGAGGGGATTTGGTAGAGAGGGAGCAAGACATATACTCAGTCTCCATCAGGAATTGTTTCTGAATTTTGTGTATGACTTTCATTAAGGGGGGGGTATGGATTGTTTCCAATTCTGAGCCAGTGCCGCCCGGGCTGCAAGGCAAATGTGGCCTAAAACATATTGTAAATTGGCACCCACGGAACACGGATAGACATTTAGTAAAGCGATGAGGGGGGTGGGGGACAGGGTGAGACCCAGTACTTTATTAATTAGCCCAAACACCTCGACCCAGTACGGCTTAATAAAAGGACAGGTCCAAAAGATATGGAAAAGGTGGCCCACCTCACCACATAGACGCCAGCAATACTTCGAGCATGTAGGCCAAATCGTGTGCAGCCTATCGGGTGTGAGGTATAGTCTATGCAATAACTTGATGTGCATCTCGGAATGGTTTAAGCATTTGGACATAGTAAATGATGACATAAAGATATGTTGCCATTGGGATTCGGTAAGGGTACAACCAATGTCTGCCTCCCACCTGTTCTGGGCTCTAGTTTTAAGAACGGGAGCTAATGCAAGTAGTGTCTTGTACCAAAAGGAGATCTCACCAGCCGAAGCGTCCCTAGAGAGACGACCCAAGGCCTGAGACATAGTAGGGTGCATTGGGGAAGGGGTAAGACGTAGACTGGTCCACCAATGTTGTATTTGATAGTATCTGAGCCTCTCAGATTCAGGTAAGGCAAAGCGTTCTTGGATGGTAGAGAAGGAGCTAAGCACGGGCCCGTTGAGCAGGTCTCCCAGTAGGCCGATCCCTCTAGAACGCCAGCCTGACAAATTAAGGTTAGGGATTAGGGCGGTTACTGTACGTAGGGAAATTCGTGGCAATGTATAGAGGGGAGATGATAAGCCGATGGTCAGTTTATCCCAGACCTGTAGAGTGGCTCGGGTTGAGGGGAGGAGGCGTAGGTCCGAGGGTCGCATGGGTTTAGGTAGCCAAAAGAGGTCCTTTAAGGGGAACCTGGGGCAGGTTAGTTCCTCTAGACACGTCCACTCCGAGTGTGTATCACTAGTGATAGCTTTAATCTGAGCCAAGAGGGAAGCTTCTTGGTATAGAGAAAGGTTAGGCATGTCGAGGCCACCAACTCTCCTAGGTAGTGACATCCTGGCGCGGGACAGTTTAGGCGGTCGCAAAGCCCAGACATATTTGGTGAGGATATTGGTAGCCTTGCTTAGTATTTCTTGGGGAATATAAAGGGAATTGTGCGGAACAGGAACATTAGTTTGGGAAGCAGCGACATTTTAAAGGCGGCCAGGCGACCCAGCCATGATATCTCATAATTGAGCCACGATTTGGTGGACAGTTGTAGCGCAGTCAGTAAAGGGGGGAGGTTAACGTCAAATACAGAAGAGGAGGACGGGGGGATGTGAATACCCAAATACTTTATCGAGGCTGTTTGCCAATTGTAAGGGTATTTGGTACGCAAAGAGGCCATGGAATGGGACAGGTTTATCGGCAGGGCGTCAGTTTTAGTTGTGTTTAATTTATAGTAGGACGCTGCAGAGTACCTATCTAAAATATCGTGTAAATGAGGGAGTGAGGTGCAGGGGTCAGTTACAAATAGCAGATCATCTGCAAATAAACATAGTTTATGGGGGACCGTGCCAAGGTGGAGTCCTGGAAATTGTGGGTCTGCCCGAATCTTAGCTGCCAGAGGCTCAATCGCCAGGACAAAGATGAGAGGGGAGAGGGGGCAGCCCTGACGCGTGCCATTGTAAATTGGGAAGGGGGAAGAGAGGAAGCCATTGCTAAAGACCCGGGCCGAGGGCGAACTATACAGGGCTAATATGGATGACAGGATGCGGTCGCGGAGGCCAAATTTCAATAATACTTCCCGTATGTAGGTCCAGTTTATGCGGTCGAAAGCCTTCTCCGCATCTAAGGACAGCAGGAGGAGGCCCTGTTCACGGGTTATAGAGTCTACGAGGTTGAATACTCTACGGGTATTATCAGACGCTTGCCGACCAGGGATAAATCCAACCTGGTCGGGGTGGATCAAGGAGGGGAGGAGGGCGTTCAGTCGGTGAGCTATTAATTTAGCATATATCTTAATGTCACCGTTTAACAGCGCAATAGGGCGGTAGTTCTGGCAAGAAGTCAAGTCCTTACCTGTTTTAGGGATCGTGACAATGCGAGCCTCCAGCATCTCCGTTGGGAGCGTGCCCTGAGAAGTAATTTGATTATAAACTGTTACCAGGGATGGAGTCAGGAGGTCCTGGAGTGCCACATAAAAATCATTTATAAAGCCATCTGGGCCTGGCGCTTTACCTTTAGGGAGGGATTTGATCGCCCTTAACGTGTCTGCGGTGGACCAAGGGGCATTCAGCACTTCTAATTGGTCGTCGGTAATGGAAGGAAGTTTCAAATCAGCGAGGAAGGTGTTGATAGAGGGAAGAGTGGGCTGCGGAGTAGAAGGGTCAGTTGCGAGATTATAAAGTTGGGAATAGAAGTCAGCAAACTGATTCGATATCTCTAACGGGTTAGATATTTTGGTGCCTGTTGGGGACATAATAAGCTTAATTCTATTCCTAGCTTGTTGCGCTCTAAGCTTACGAGCAAGCAGTTTTCCCGGTCTATTCCCTGCAAGGTAAAATTTCTGCCGCATCCTATTTAATGAGGCCTGGGTGCGCACCATGAGCAATGTCTGAAGCTGGGACCTAATATCAGCTAATTCTTTCTGGAGAGATCTCGAAGGTCGAGCCTGATTTTTCTCCTCCAGTTCCTTTAATCTACGCTCCAAATCATTCAAGCGTTGTTGATGTAGTTTCTTAAGGTGGGCTCCTGCCTGTATCGCCGCGCCTCTAGCTATAGCTTTCAGTGCGCACCAGAAGTTCAGAGTGGACGTGTCTGAAGGAGAATTAAATTCCAAGTAGGACGTAATGCTGTCTACTATAATTTTTTTAGATACGGGGTTGGCCAGTAAGTGAGGAGAAAGTCTCCAAGGTCGGGGTGGGGCATGTTGACTATTAAGATCCCATTTGAGAAACAGCGGGGCATGGTCTGACCAGGTTATTGGGAGGATATCAGCAGATCTGGTGAATTGGAGGGTCCATTTATCAGAAAACAGAAAATCAATACGGGAATAGGAGTTGTGAACGGGAGAATAGTATGTGTACTCACGGCCCGTTGGGTTTTGCACTCGCCATATATCGTAGAGGTCAAATTCAGCCAAGAGGTTACGGAAGGCTAAGGATGGGGCGTTAGAGGAGGCTAATGGAGAGGGGGAAGGCCTGGGAGACCTGTCCAATCTAGAGTCAAGAACCAGATTAAAGTCCCCCATGAGAAGGAGCGAGCCTGTACGGTTCCTCTGGATAGCCAAACATAGCTTACGCAAAAAGGCCACTTGGTTTGAGTTAGGGGCATAGGCTGAGGCCAAGGTAACAGGTTTGTCATTTAAAAAGCCACTCAAGATGAGATAACGGCCATTTTTATCGGCAACTTGCGAGTGTAAAGTGAAGGAAACAGAGTTTTTAAACAATATAGCTACACCATTCCTCTTAAAGGGGCCGTTTGCAAAATAACCGATAGGGAACCTGTGGTCTTTAAACGTAGGGGGCGCTAAGGACGAAAAGTGCGTCTCCTGCAGCGCAATAACATCAGCCTTGTGCCTAGCAAAATAGTCCAATGCTAGCCTTCGCTTATTAGGGGAGTTTAACCCCTTAACGTTCATGGACAGAACCTGGATCATCGAGGCGATCCAAAGCACGCCATGAGTAGTGAGATATTACTGTATACAAATATGAAATTATTTTGTCTCATACAATTAGTTAGAGTGTCGTGAGAGGGGGGGGGGGGGGAATAACGAGGGAAGAAAGGGTGAGGACAAACCAAAACGACCCAGTACATCGGGTCGGTGTAACTACTGCAAGGAAAACAAAAAAAATGCAGTAGTACATTAACGAGGGGGAACATGTGGCCTAACGCCACCACCACCAATGAACCTAGATGAAGGGAAAGAGAAGAAGAAAAAAGAGACATGTACAGATACAAATATTCCTACCAACCATGTAAGGACCACAGATAACATATACGCACACACTAATGAACTAAACCATGGGCACGGAGCCGGGACTCCAGCATTACAACTACTAACGTGGTGACTCACGTGTCCGCTTCTAGACGAAAGGCCAAGACCTATCTGTTAGAACAGAACATCATAACGTCCACATACAAGGCCCAAGTTTACAATGACGACTTTAGGCGACGATCCACTCCGATTGGAGGGTTGACTGTTTCTTGGATCCAGGCGACAGCAATATCCCACTCCGATAGCAGCTTGACTCCAGCGTCCAGTGAGGCGACCGTGTAGGATTTGTTGTCATAGAAGATGATGAGCTTCACCGGAAAGCCCCATCTATAACTTATCTCTTGGTCACGAAGCGCCAGGGTAACAGGAAGAAACGAACGTCTTTTAGCCAAAGTCAAAGCCGAGAAATCCGGAAAGAGCTGTAATCCACCAAGCGCGGCAGAATCCGCATCCCTTGCCGCCTTTAGAATGCGTTCTTTCGTCGTGAAAAAGTGCACTCTCATGAGCGTATCTCGTGGAAGCGAGGGGGGAACAGAGCGTGGTTTAGGTAGTCTGTGAATCCTGTCTATAAGCAGCTCCCTGGGGTCAGCCCTGGGCAAGAGCTTCCTAAATAGCGCGGTGGCGTAGTCTTCTAGCTCGGAGTTTTGCACGGAGTCGGGAATGCATCGGATCTTGATATTATTGCGCCGAGATCTGTCCTCGATATCCGCCATCTTGAGTTTGAATGCCTCCAGGTCATTCTGCTGTTGATCATGGGCCGCTATGAGGTCATTATGGGACGAGACCAATTCCTCGACTTTCCGTTCCAGATGGTCTGTGCGTTCCCCTATAGCATGCAGTTCTGTCTTGACCTCTCGGACGGCCGCTGTGAGATCCTGAGTCAGCTCTGTTTTAAACGCTGTTAGAGCCTGATACAGGGTTTTGACCGTGAGAGGGGCGTCAGAGTCTGGGTCGAACCCCGGAACAGAAGCAGGTCTGCAGGGAGGGTCTGACGCGGAGGTGGCTATTGGGGACTTCCGTGCAGTAGAGGGGGCAGAAGCTGCTTTCTGAGACGGCAAAGATACTCTAGGAGGAAGCACCGCTTTAACCTTTTTCGGCGCCATTCTGAAGCGATGGGTCCCGGAGACTATATGATGGAGGTTAGGTAAGCAGAGGGTTCAAAGGTGGTGGTGTGTGAACGTTCTGGACTACATCAGAAGAACGGCATCAGCAGAGGTCCGGCGACCGGTCATAACCCTCCAGCAGTGCCGAAGGGCAGGTCTCCAGCGAGCAAGGGAGAGGGGGGAGCCAGGTATACAGACAACAGCTGATAGCTCAATGTCATAGGTGTCAGGCTGGCAGTGCCCTCTTGGGCAAACACTCACCCCTCCTGGGATGCCCCCACGGTATTGCGCCTGGTCGGGGAGTATGAAGGGGGGGCACAGAGAGGTAACCAGGCTATCCACAGCTGCTGGGGGAGATAGGTGGCTCCAACAGGCCTCCACACTGGCAGGGCTCCGCAGCGGGTGTATGCAGCTACTTTAGGCCCCGGATCCTGGTGCTGATGTAGGCCTCAACTCCCAGGGGCTTCAAAAGCGGCAGCAGACCCCTCTCTCTCCCTGCTGAGGGAGTATTTGTGTTAGAAGGGGTCTCAGGGGAGGCAGGGCTGGCTCGTAGGGGCAGGGGTGTGCAGGTGACCGGCGGGCCGGGTGTAGCAAGATGGCCGCCGCCGGAGTGGGTGCAGTCGGGAGGAGGCCGCAGCCGCGGCTCCGGAGGGCAGGGAGCGGGAGTCTGATCCACGCCGCCGTCCCCGATGGTCTGGGGCAAGAGAGGGGCTTAGAATGAGCCGGCTTACTTGTGTGGGGGAGCCGCCAGGGGACCCGGCGCGGCTGCGTTCCGGTCCCGGAGCTCGCTCCCGGGTAGGCCCCAAACTCGAGGTCCCGGGACGGAGCGGAGGCCTCAACAATTAAATAGTGCCCGGGGGCACCTCTCCAGCCTCCTCGGGTGCTGGGCGCGGTGGGCACTCGCCAGGGGGTGCAAATCAGCGTGGGAGGTCTGGGGAATATGCACTTTGGGTGCAGGGCCGGCAGGAGCTATTGCAGGCACGTCCACACAGGTTGCAGGTCAGGCCACGCCCCCCCAAATGTCCCCTTTTAAAGGCAATACTTCCAAATGCCGTTTGGAATCCGCATCACCTGACCATTTTACTGGTAGAATTGGACAACGCACTTATACTTGATGCCAGTCGGCAAATATTCCGCTGTGCATCATGCATATATAGAAATGCATCTTTCAAATGCTCTATAGGCAATAATATACTATCCTTATCTAGGATATCAATATTTCCTGTCAGGGAATCCGACCACGCCAACCCAGCACTGCACCTCCAGGCTGAGGCGATTGCTGGTCGCAGTATAACACCAGTATGTGTGTGAATACATTTTTGGATACCCTCCTGCTTTCTATCAGCAGGATCCTTAAGGGCGGTCATCTCATGAGAAGGTAGAGCCCTTGTTCTTACAAGCGTGTGAGCGCCTTATCCCCCCTAGGGGGTGTTTCCCAACGCACCCTAACCTCTGGCGGGAAAGGGTATACAGCCAATACTTTTTAAGAAATTATCAATTGTTATCGGGGGGAAACCCACGCATCATCACACACCTCATTTTATTTCTCAGATTCAGGAAAACTACAGGTAGTTTTTCCCTCACCGAACATAATACCCCTTTTTGGTGGTACTCGTATTATCAGAAATGTATAAAACATTTTCCATTGTCTCAATCATGTAACGTGTGGCCCTACTGGAAGTCACATTCGTCTCTTCACCGTCGACACAGGAGTCAGTATCCGTGTCGGCGTCTGTATCTGCCATCTGAGGTAACGGGCGCTTTAGAGACCCTGACGGCCTATGAGACGTCTGGACAGGCACAAGCTGAGTAGCCGGCTGTCTCATGTCAACCACTGTTTTTTTATACAGAGCTGACACTGTCACGTAATTTTCAACAGTACATCCACTCAGGTGTCGACCCCCTAGGTGGTGACATCACTGTTACAGACACTCTGCTCCGTCTCCACATCATTTTTCTCCTCATACATGTCGACACAAACGTACCGACACACAGCACACACACAGGGAATGCTCTGATAGAGGACAGGACCCCACTAGCCCTTTGGGGAGACAGAGGGAGAGTATGCCAGCACACACCAGAGCGCTATATATTGTCAAAGTCAGAAAAATATCTCTATGCACGTTGCCATATTTGCACCGCACACTGGTCCGCGCTGCGCATGCGTACGCTCTCCCGTGAAGGCGCATACCCGCAATAGCGTGCACCCGCGGGCGCACGGTATGCGTATTTACGGTAGAGTTTATGTAGTCGTAGCGTGCGACTCATTCGTTACACATTTTCATAATTAATGTAGTTTATAGATCATGATCCCTTTAATGGTTTCTGAAAGTTTAGTTAACATAGAACGTCCCTGAGCTGAGGAATCCCTCTTTGTATCGTAGGAAGGGTCTAACAGGAGTCATGCAGTAGTGTTTGGTACCCATCGGAAGAGTATTTAAATAGCAATATTCCGGTGTTGGTTTGGAGCGTATTAATCGCTCGTGCGAATAGTTATGGACATAAGAAGTTTATGTCCATTTCTATTATTTACACATACTCAGGTATGCGGCGGGAAACCCAGTTTCCCACCCACCTGAGCTGTTGGAAATCGTCACAGCCCACCTGTATGAATCAACCTATGACCTTTTGTTATGATGCGAAGCCGGATTCCTGTGTCCAATGGACGACAAGATTGTAGGGACCATTGGATAGCATTGTGTGTGGGGCATAAATAGGCAGGCCGACCACATCCAGCTCTCACTCTTCAACGGTTCTCATTGCTGAAAATCGGGTGCTGGATGTCCAGGCGCATGCGATCGTTACCCTTTGTGCGTAAGTTTTCTCTCCGTAATCATTGTCTTACTGTGAGCCAATTTCTCTCCATCTCTCTCTCTCTCTCCTTTCTCTTTTCCCTCATATCTCCCCTAGACTAGTATTGAATTGTATTAGATAGTATTGTATTTTGGTTAGGAAGTATCTGTTATATTGTAGTGTATCATTTGTACTGTTATCCCCTTTTACAAGTATATTAGATATAATACAGTTAATAGGCTTTGGACCCTAAACCAGTATCTGTGTATTTCCTATAGTGTTAAGTGTTCACTTGAGCGTCGGTGACGCTCAAGCAGCTTTGTAGTTAGTCAGGTTACACAAGGTTGCACTTACACCCTGTATTCACATTAAGGTATTCTGTGCATTTCATTGGTATAACGTTTAGACATAAAGGTATAGCGTTGTGAGCGTCTGCGCCGCTGGTGATCTCCTCGTGGTCTCGAGCGTCCGCTACGCCATAGCGAATCATTACTCTAGTCATAGCCAACAACGTGCTGTCCTGTGATCACTGGGCCGTGAGCGAACGTGACGCTTGAGCGTCTCGCCTACGGCTGAGCGATCGTTACGCAACTAGCGTACCCTTCCGGTACTTCTTAAGTGAACAGCGTACAGTGTTCTTAGACTTCATTAAGGGTTGTTTATACGACAAAAGAATTTAGTATTGTCAATTGGGGACTCGTCCCCCCAGCAAAGGGTGGGAGGTTGTCTCCCAGTGCTGACGGGATAAGCGTCTGCTTCGCTTAGATAAAGAGTGCTGAAGGAATCCGGGAACCGGAAGTAAGAACAAAACGCTTGTGTCTTTTAAAACTTTTATTTCTCTTCTGTCTTGCGTATACACGCACGCATACATATATCTGTATTTCTTTTTCAAATTTCGTATACAGGTTGAGTATCCCATATCCAAATATCCGAAATACGGAATATTCCGAAATACGGACTTTTTTGAGGGAGAGTGAGATAGTGAAACTTTTGTTTTTTGATGGCTCAATGTACACAAACCTTGTTTAATACACAAAGTTATTAAAAATATTGTATTAAATGACCTTCAGGCTGTGTGTATAAGGTGTATAAGAAACATAAATGAATTGTGTGAATGTACACATACTTTGTTTAATGCACAAAGTTATAAAAAATATTGGCTAAAATGACATTCAGGCTGTGTGTATAAGGTGTATATGAAACATAAATACATTCTGTGCTTAGACTTGGGTCCCATCACCATGATATATCATTATGGTATGCAATTATTCCAAAATACGGAAAAATCCCATATCCAAAATACCTCTGGTCCCAAGCATTTTGGATAAGGGATACTCAACCTGTATCACTATTCCTGTTGCCAATTTTTATAGTTGATAGAAAGTGCTAAAAGAGATTTGCTGTTATTTCATAGTAGAGGTAATAGTTAAAGTATAGACCAACACACGGCTTGTCTGGGAGACAAGGCAGTCAGTGTGGTGTGCGGTAGATGATCAGGGATCATTTACATTGATAAAAGTAGAAATTGTGTTACGGTGGATCTTTGTTTTGCGTACACGTGTCCCTAACAAAAGACTTGCGTACGCAATCCAAAGGCAGACGCACGCAGCGTACATTACGCAACGTAGCATCCGGTTACGCCCACGTAGCTCAAAGTCACGAAAAAGGTGAATTAGCGCAAAGCGATAGTTAGCGCAAAGGCGATAAGTAACGCACAGCGGTAAATAACGCGACGCGGTAAATAACGCAAATCTATTTTTGGAAAAAAACTGAAATTTAGTTTAACAGATCCTGCTCCTAATTGGTAACACCGCTGGGCTGAAGAAAAATTTCTGCGCAGAAATAGGAGTGGAAGCAAAAGTGTACATGTGTTGAGTGAGTGTGTTTTTGTATACAAGTTATACAACTTAGAGGTTGAACCAATAGAAATCTGGTAGGACACACGTGTAAGTGACATATACGGTGGCTAAGGAGGCATCCTTGGTTGAATAATATTTGAGCAAGTAGAGTATAGCGGACTACAAGGTAACAAGACCAGGAGGTCACAAGGTAACAAGACCAGGAGGTCATAAGGTACAAGTAGGTCCGCTATATAAACATACAAGAGGCACAACCCCGGGGGTTGGTGCAGAACCCATATAGGCCATAAGCTCTTGCTGAAGGAATCGCGGCCGGAAACATCGATTCCACTGATCTCTCAGTACATAACAGGTAGTGCTTATGTACTGAACGATTGTACCGCACGTAATTGTGTGCAGTAGTTAGTAATCTGACCTAATACCATTAGAGTAAAGTGGTCACAAACGCTATTTGTACATTCTGACGTGATTTGTGTAATTTTTTATTTTTAAGGGAAGTTCGCTGGTCACTCAGGAACTATCTAACAACCCCACCTTTACTGGAAAGAGTAAGTGTCCTGCGGGTAACCCTCATATGTTCCAGTAAACCGAAGGTTCTTTTGGTAGGGCCCTGTATCGAGTACGCCAGCACCACGTCGGTGTGATCAGGTCGTATTGGTCGAGGTGGGCGAGTGAGTGGGGTACTCGGTAAACCGCCACCGCCGGCCTATTGTGAACAATTTTGTTTGCTGTAAGGGTTCGCTGAAGACCTTGATTTAAAGATCTAAGGAGTAGTAAGCAACACCTGCAGATTATGGGGGCCAATTGTTCAGGTAGGGGGCGATCAACCTCGGTTCGGGTTGATTCAGAGAACCGACCAGTCGGGTCGGCAAGATACATCATGTGTGAAAAATACGGAAGTCACACAGAGGTTTTAATAAGAATTTACTTACCGATAATTCTATTTCTCGGAGTCCGTAGTGGATGCTGGGGTTCCTGAAAGGACCATGGGGAATAGCGGCTCCGCAGGAGACAGGGCACAAAAAGTAAAGCTTTCCGATCAGGTGGTGTGCACTGGCTCCTCCCCCTATGACCCTCCTCCAGACTCCAGTTAGTTACTGTGCCCGGACGAGCGTACACAATAAGGGAGGAATTTTGAATCCCGGGTAAGACTCATACCAGCCACACCAATCACACTGTACAACCTGTGATCTGAACCCAGTTAACAGTATGATAACAGCGGAGCCTCTGAAAAGATGGCTCACAACAACAATAACCCGATTTAGTTAGCAATAACTATGTACAAGTATTGCAGATAATCCGCACTTGGGATGGGCGCCCAGCATCCACTACGGACTCCGAGAAATAGAATTATCGGTAAGTAAATTCTTATTTTCTCTATCGTCCTTGTGGATGCTGGGGTTCCTGAAAGGACCATGGGGATTATACCAAAGCTCCCAAACGGGCGGGAGAGTGCGGATGACTCTGCAGCACCGAATGAGAGAACTCCAGGTCCTCTTTTGCCAGGGTATCAAATTTGTAGAATTTTACAAACGTGTTCTCCCCCGACCACGTAGCTGCTCGGCAAAGTTGTAATGCCGAGACCCCTCGGGCAGCCGCCCAAGATGAGCCCACCTTCCTTGTGGAATGGGCCTTAACAGATTTAGACTGTGGCAGGCCTGCCACAGAATGTGCAAGTTGAATTGTGCTACCAATCCCACGAGCAATCGACTGCTTAGAAGCAGAAGCACCCAGCATTGTTGGGTGCATACAGGATAAACAGCAAGTCAGATTTCCTGACTCCAGCCAACCTGGAAACTATATTTTCAGGGCCCTGATAACATCCAGCAACTTGGAGTCCTCCAAGTCCCTAGTAGCCGCAGGTACCACAATAAGCTGGTTCAGGTGAAACGCTGACACCACCTTAAGGAGAAACTGGGGACGAGTCCGCAGCTTTGCTCTGTCCGAATGGACAATCAGATATGGCTTTGTGAGATAAAGCCGCCAATTCTGACACTCGCCTGGCCGAGGCCAGGACCAACAGCATGGTCATTTTCCATGTGAGATATATCAAATCCACAGATTTGAGTTGTTTAAACCAATGTGATTTTTTAGGAATCCCAAAACTACGTTGAGATCGCCCAGTGCCACTGGAGACATCAAAGGGGCTGTATATGCAGTACTCCCTTAACAACTTCTGGACTTCAGGAACTGAAGCCAATTTCTTTCTGGAAGAAAATCAACAGGCCGAAATTTGAACCTTAATGGACCCAATTTGAGACCCATAGACACTCCTGTTTGCAGGAAATGTAGAAATTAACCTAGTTGAAATTCTTCCGTGGAGCCTTCCTGGACTCACACCCTGGCACATATTTTCACCTAAGTGGTGATAATGTTGTGCGGTCACCTCCTTCCTGGCTCTGACCAGGGTAGGGATGACCTCTTCCGGAATGCCTCTTTCCCTTAGGATCCGGCGTTCACCCGCCTTGGCGTCAACGCAGCTGCGGTAAGTCCCGGAACAGACACGGTTCTTGCCGAATCAAGACCCTTCTTAGTATCTCTTGAAGTTCCGGGAACCAAGTCCTTCTTGGCCAAACCGGAGCCACGAGTATAGTTCTTACTCCTCTCCTTCCTATCATTTTCAATACATTGGGTATGAAAAGCAGAGGATGGAACACATACACCGACTGGTACACCGACGGTGTTACCAGAGCGTCCCAGCTATTGCCTGAGTGTCTCTTGACCTGGCGCTTCAGGTGGGACGCCATCATAACCACCTTTGGTCTTTCCCAACGGTTTACAATCATGTGGAAACTTCCAGATTAAGTTTCCACTTTTCCGGGTGGAATTCATTTATGCTGAGGAAATCTTCCCAGTTGCCCACTCCCGGAATGAACACTGCTGACAGTGTTATCACATGATTTTCCGCCCAGCGAAGAATCCTTGCTGTCATTGCCCTCCTGCTTCTTGTGTCGCCCCGTCTGATAACGTGGGCGACCGCCATGATGATGTCCTACTGGATCAGCACCGGTTGACTTTGAAGCAGGAGTCTTCCTAGGCTCAGAGCATTGTAAATTGCCCTTAGCTCCAGTATATTCATGTGGAGAGAAGTCTCCAGACTTGACCACACTTCCTTGGAAATTTTTTTTCCTTGTGTGACTACTCCCCAGCCTCTCAGGCTGGTATCCGTGGTCCCCAGAACACAGTCCTGAATGCTGAGTGTGCTGCCCTCTAAAAGATGAGCACTCTGCAGCCCCCACAGAAGAGACACCCTTGTCCTTGGAGACAGGATTATCCGCTGATGCATCTGAAAATGCGATCCGGACCATTCGTCCAGCAAATCCCCTGAGATCTGCCGAATGGAATCGCTTCGTAAGAAGCCACCATTTTTCCCAGGACTCCTGTGCATTTATGCACTGATACTTGGCCTGGTTTTAGGAGGTTTCTGACTAGGTCGAATAACTCCTTGGCTTTTTCCTCCCGGAGGAACACCTTTTTCTGGACTATGCCCAGAATCATTCCTAGGAACAGCAGACGTATCGTCGGAAAACAGCTGCGATTCTTGGAATATTTAGAATCCAGTCGTGCTGTCGTAGAACTACTTTAGATAGTGCTCTTCCGACCTCCAACTGTTCTCTGGAACTTGCCCTTTTCAGGATATCGTCCAAGTAAGGGATAATTTAGATGCCTTTTTTCTTTGAAGAAACATCTTTTCGGCCATTACCTTGGTAAAAGGCCCGGGGTGCCGTGGATAATTCAAACGGCATCGTCTGAAACTGATATTGACAGTTCTGTACCACGAACCAGAGGTACCCTTGTTGAGAAGGGCAAATTTGGACATGGAGGTAATCCTTGATGTCCAGGGACACCATATAGTCCCCTTCTTTCCGGTTCGCTATCACTGCTCTGAGTGACTCCATCTCGATTTGAACCTTTTATGTAAGTGTTCAAAGATTTCAGTTTAGACTATGTCTCACCAAGCCGTCTGGCTTCAGTACCACAATATAGTGTGGAAAAATAATACCCTTTTCCTTGTTGTAGGAGGGGTACTTTGATTATCACCTGCTGGATATACAGCTTGTGAATTGTTTCCAATGCTGCCTCCCTGTCGGAGGGAGCCGTTGGTAAAGCAGACTTCAGAAACCTGCGAGGAGAAGATGTCTCGACTCTCCAATCTGTACCCCTGGGATAATACTTGTACTATCTAGGGGTCAACCTGCGAGTGATCCCACTGCGCGCTGAGACTCTTGAGACTACCCCCCCACCTTGAGTCCGCTTGCACGGCCCCAGCGTCATGCTGAGGACTTGGCAGACGCGGTGGAGGGCTTCTTTTCCTGGGAAGGGGCTGCCTGCTGCAGCCTACTTCCCTTACCTCTATGTCTGGGCAGATATGACTGGCCTTTTGCCTGCATGCCCTCATGGGAAAGGAAGGATTGAGGCTGAAAAGACGGTGTCTTTTTCAGCTGAGATGTAACTTGGGGTAAAAAGGTTGGATTTCCCAGCTGTTGCCGTGGTCCCCAGGTCCGATGGACCGACCCCAACTAACTCCTTCCCTTTATACGGCAATACTTCCATGTGCCGTATGGGATCTGTATCACCTGACCACTGTCGTGTCCATGACATCTTCTGGGTGATATGGACAACGTACTTATCTTGATGCCAGAGAGCAAATATCCCTCTGTGCATCTCACGTACATATATATAGAATGCATCCTATTAAATGCTCTATATGAATAAAATATTTTCAGTCAGGGAATCCGACCAAGCCAACCCAGCACTGCATCTCCAGGCTGATGGCGATCGCTGGTCGCAGTATAACCACCGTATGTGTGTATATACTTTTTTAGGATATCTTTCCAGCTTCCTATCAGCTGGCTCCTTGAGGGCGGCCGTATCTGGAGACGGTAACGCCACTTGATAAGCGTGTGAGCGCCTTATCACCCTAAGGGGTGTTTCCCAACGCGCCCTAATTTCTGGCGGGAAAGGGTATAACGCCAATATTTGCTATCGGGGTAACCCCACGCATCATCACACACTTCATTTTATTTTATCTGATTCAGGAAAAACTACAGGTAGTTTTTTCACTCCCACATAATACCCCTTTTTTGTGGTACTTGTAGTATCAGAAATATGCAACACCTCCTTCATTGCCCTTAACGTGTGGCCCTAATGAGAAATACGTTTGTTTATTCACCGTCGACACTGGATTCAGTGTCCGTGTCTGTGTCTGTGTCGACCGACTGAGGTAAATGGGCGTTTTTAACGCCCCTGACGGTGTTTCTGAGACGCCTGGACCGGTACTAATAGTTTGTCGGCCGTCTCACGTCATCAACCGACCTTGCAGCGTGTTGACATTCTCACGTAATTCCCTAAATAAGCCATCCATTCCGGTGTCGACTCCCTAGAGAGTGACATCACCATTACAGGCAATTTCTCCGCCTCCTCACCAACATCGTCCTCATACATGTCGACACACACGTACCGACACACAGCACACACACCGGGAATGCTCTGACAGAGGACAGGACCCACACTAGCCCTTTGGGGAGACAGAGGGAGAGTTTGCCAGCACACATCAAAACGCTATAATTATATAGGGACAACCTTATATAAGTGTTTTCCCTTATAGCATCTTTATATATATCTCAATATCGCCAAAATCAGTGCCCCCCCTCTCTGTTTTAACCCTGTTTCTGTAGTGCAGTGCAGGGGAGAGCCTGGGAGCCTTCTCTCCAGGCTTTCTGTGAGAGAAAATGGCGCTGTGTGCTGAGGAGATAGGCCCCGCCCCTTTTTCGGCGGGCTCGTCTCCCGCTATTTAGTGAATCTTGGCAGGGGTTAAATATCTCCATATAGCCTCTGGGGGCTATATGTGAGGTATTTTTCGCCAAAAAAGGTTTTCATTTGCCTCCCAGGGCGCCCCCCTCCCAGCGCCCTGCACCCTCAGTGACTGCCGTGTGAAGTGTGCTGAGAGGAAAATGGCGCACAGCTGCAGTGCTGTGCGCTACCTTTAGAAGACTGCAGGAGTCTTCAGCCGCCGATTCTGGACCTCTTCTTACTTCAGCATCTGCAAGGGGGCCGGCGGCGCGGCTCCGGTGACCATCCAGGCTGTACCTGTGATCGTCCCTCTGGAGCTGATGTCCAGTAGCCAAGAAGCCAATCCATCCTGCACGCAGGTGAGTTCACTCCTTCTCCCCTAAGTCCCTCGTTGCAGTGATCCTGTTGCCAGCAGGACTCACTGTAAAATAAAAAACCTAAGCTAAACTTTCTCTAAGCAGCTCTTTAGGAGAGCCACCTAGATTGCACCCTTCTCGGCCGGGCACAAAAATCTAACTGGAGTCTGGAGGAGGGTCATAGGGGGAGGAGCCAGTGCACACCACCTGATCGGAAAGCTTTACTTTTTGTGCCCTGTCTCCTGCGGAGCCGCTATTCCCCATGGTCCTTTCAGGAACCCCAGCATCCACAAGGACGATAGAGAAATGTGATGAATGGGAGAGAATGACTGTACAAGACAGGGACAAATTCCCAAGAATAGGTAGCTTCAGTCCAGAAGTGTTACAAAATTTAAGGAGGAGGATATGTCTCATAAAATCAACAAAGAGACGAATTCAGCATCATGATTATTTACAGTTATGGCACCAGGAAGGTGAGATACAGAGAGGTTTGGCTCTGGCGGCGGGATCTGGGGCAGTAAGGAAACTGATAGCCACAGCCCCACCACCACCATATATAGCAGGAGAGAAGTTGATTGCGGAGAGAAACGCACTGGGTTGTAAAACACAAACACTTAGTAACCCTGTAAATGTAAATGATGGTAACCAAGTAACTCATGCAATTATTAACCCGTGCAAGTTGTACCCTGTTTTGAACTTTCCTCAGGAATGTGATCAAGAAGACGATTCAGCAACAATTTCAGCTCTCTCTCTTGCGGCCACCATAGCAGAGACCACAGTAGGCACAGCAACACCCACGAGATTAGCGAAAGCCCCTAGCGGAGGGATAGGTGAGGTCGTGTCAACGGGTAAGTACGGCACCATGCACTACACTGAAACAATTGTACCACAAGTTGTAGAATCAACGCAGAATGAGGCTGTTAGAATTGCTCCTGTAAGGGTAATAGCAGTTCCCAATGGAAAAACAGATGTGTCTGGAGCCACTCCCATAAGGAACATTGCCATGTACACTCCATTTTCCCGAATGGAATTAAGAACAATAGTGTCCGAATTTCCTGACCCCAGGAAAGACTTAGTTGCTAGCCAAAAATACATCAGGGATCTAGGTAACACTGTAGAACCCAACAACAAGGATTGGCAGATACTGCTGAGAGCTTGTTTACCTTCCAATGTCGACTCAGTTCAATTCTTAGCTGATTGTGGACTAGATAAAGATGTACCGCTTACAGACGTGTACAACAAGGATAATGTAAAAAGGATAAATTTACAGCTAAAGGAGTATTTCCCAGCCGTTGTTAAATGGAACAAGATATTCTCCATTAGACAAAAAGAGTCCGAAACGGCAGCAGAATATTTCCACCGGGCACTATTAGAAATGGCAAAGTACACTGGAATAGAAGACATTAAGACCAACCCAAACCATCAAGACGTAGCAGTATCTGTACTGATGGATGGTTTAAAGGAAACATTAAAGACTAGGGTTCAGACCACGCAACCATGTTGGCGAGGTCTGTCAGTGTCCACATTGAGAGAGGCTGCTATTGATCACGACAGAAACATCACTAGGCACAGGGAGTCACAAAGTGATAAGTTGATGTCAGTAAGTATACAGGCGCTGACCACAAGGCAGCCTGCGTATGTACCACCGAATCCTGTGGGTAAGGCAAGTGTAATAACATGTTTTTCTTGTAACAGACAGGGACACTATGCACGAGACTGTAGAACAAAGAGTGTACAAAGATCTTTTCAACCCCCTAGACAACGACATGACACACGACATTGGGAGCAGGGTCCACAGAGGCGGAGTTTTGAGCCACATACAGGGGAAACAAAAAGATATCCCCCGAACAGAGACTGGCATGCCTCTGATAGTTCCCAACTAACTCCCTCACAAGTAGTTGCTGCCAGCGGGATTCAGGGAGGTCAGCATACCCAATAGGGGTGTGGCCATACCTGTAATCTGCAGCCAGTTAAATTGATTGCCAGTCTTGGAAGTGAACCAGAGATTGCAATCAATGTAGCTGGTAAAACTTTAAACTTTCTTGTAGACACAGGGGCGGCCAAGTCAGTGATAAATTCGACAGTGGGCATGAGAACCACTGGTAGGACAGTTCCAGCCATGGGAGTAACAGGAGTAGTCCAGCACTACCCTGTTAGCAAACCAGCCGAGATTACAATAGGGCCTTTGCATACCAAGCATTCCTTTTTGCTGGCTGCATCGGCACCAACCAATCTCCTGGGTAGAGACCTACTATGTAAAATGGGGTGCGTCATTTATTGTACTCCTGAAGGTGTATTCTTGGACATTCCTGAGAATCACGCTCAGGAAGTGCGAGACATGTTAGACTCTCCATCAAAATTAATGTCACATACCATTATGACAAATAGGAATCCAGCCCAAGTAGAAGAGATGACATCGCAGATACCAGAGTCACTTTGGACAAAAGATGGACAGGACACTGGATTAATGGCAAACGTAGCTCCAGTAGTTGTACAAGTAAAAGATGGTAGGATAGCTCCAAAAATCCCACAGTATCCTCTGAAGCCAGAGGTGGAGTTAGGAGTTTTCCCAGTAGTAGAGCGCTTGCTACAACAGGGCATTCTAGTAAGAACGTCCAGCACAGCAAATAGTCCCATCTTCCCTGTTAAAAAGAGTGGGGGGAGGGGTTACAGGCTAGTGCAGGATCTAAGGGGGATTAACAAAATAGTGGAGAGTCAGTTCCCCGTAGTGCCTAATCCAGCTGTCATCCTAATGCAAATTCCTCCCACTGCCAAATTTTTCACTGTTATTGACCTCTGCTCCGCATTCTTTTCGGTACCTCTGCACCCTGACAGCCAATATCTATTTGCATTCACATACAGAGGAGTCCAATACATGTGGACTCGGTTACCCCAAGGTTTCATAGATAGTCCAAGTATATTTTCTCAGGCTTTGCATGATTGTTTACAGTCTTTCCAACCGGAGAGTGGATCAGTGTTGATACAGTACGTGGATGATCTACTACTGTGTTCTGATTCATTGGAGGCATCCCTGAAGGATACGAAACAGCTCCTGTTTCATCTTTCAGACACAGGACACAAGGTTTCCAAAGACAAGTTGCAATTATGCCAAACTAAGGTAAAATATTTGGGACACTGTCTAACACAAGGACTGAGACACCTGACCGCTGATAGAATCCAAGCCATTAGAGACATGACACTGCCACAAACCCAGCAACAGATCAGGACGTTTTTAGGAATGTGTGGGTATTGCCGTAATTGGATCCCAGGGTTTTCCATATTGGCGTTACCTTTGCAGGAAATGGTCTCTTCAAACAAACCTGATCGGATTTCGCATACAGACGAATCCGAAACAGCATTTGAGAGACTTAAACAGTGCCTAACGCAGGCGCCAGCACTAGGTATGCCAGATTATGGGAAACCCTTTGAACTATACGGAACAGAAAGTGCTGGGTGCGCAGCAGGTGTACTAACCCAAAAACACGGTGACGCCAGCAGGCCAGTCGCATACTACAGCGCTCAGCTAGACACAGTAGCGCGATCCCTCCCCACATGCTTGCGTAGCGTTGCGGCGATAGCATTGCTAGTGACAAAAAGCGAAGATGTCGTGCTAGGCCACAACCTCACAATCCATACACCGCATGCGGTATCTGCCTTATTGAATTCTGCCCAAACCAGACACGTCTCATCTGCAAGGTTTACAAGATGGGAATTGGCATTAATGGCCCCAGTAAACATCACCATAAGGAGATGCAGCGCATTAAATCCTGCAACATTTCTCCCAGGTGTGCCTGGTCAGACACAAAGGGTGGAAGGTGAGAGTGATGAGGAAGGAGGATTTAATGCAAAGGAAGATACACATGATTGTATGGAATATTTGACCCAAAATTTTACCGCAAGGCCTGACATCAGTGACAATCCACTGGAAGATGCAGAACTCACGTTCTACACTGACGGTAGTTGTCATAGACAGTCAGACTCGGGAGACTTGTGTACTGGATACGCAGTCGTAGATGACCAAGACACCATAGAAGCGGAACCGCTAGGCCCACCTCACTCAGCCCAAGTTGCTGAACTGGTCGCCCTAACCAGAGCATGTGAATTGGCTAAGGGTAAGTCAGCCAATATCTACACCGATTCTAGATACGCCTTCGGGGTAGTACACGATTTCGGAGCCCTATGGCGCCTCAGAAATTTCATGACGGCAGCTGGTACACCGATAGCGCATGCAGCTTATATAAAAAGGCTTCTAACAGCGATACAGGAACCCGACAGAGTGGCTGTTATCAAATGTAAAGCACATACATATAGCCAAGACCCGGTATCACTTGGTAACAGCCGAGCAGACGAAGCTGCTAAGTTAGCAGCTGCTACCCCCATACAGACAGACACCACACAACTGATGGTATTTAATACCATCAACACACAGAAGTTGTGTGAGATGCAGAACCTGTGTTCCACACAGGAAAGGGCAGTCTGGAAGGCAAAGGGATATGGCCAGGAGTCCTCAGGGCTCTGGACGGATGGACATGGTAAACCAGTGGCCCCCAGGACATACCTTCCATGTCTGGCTGAAGCAGCTCACGGGCTGACTCATCTAGGCAAGGAGGGGATGTGCAAATTGGTAAGAGCATACTGGTGCGCCCCAGGATTCTCCTCTCATGCGAGCAAAAGAGCAATGTCATGCCTTACCTGTCTGAGAAAGAATATTGGAAAAGCAATACCTACAGAACCATCCCATATCCCACCTGCCGGCGGCCCTTTCCAGGTAATACAAATTGACTTCATTCAATTACCCCCATGTCGAAATTTGAAATATGTACTTGTTTGTATAGATGTTTTCTCGAATTGGGTCGAAGCATTTCCAGCAGCTACAAATACCGCTATGTTTACAGCTAAGAAAATTGTGCAGGAATTTGTATGTAGATATGGTATCCCTAGAATCATTGAAAGTGATAGGGGTACCCATTTTACAGGTGATGTCTTTCAAGGAATGTGTAAGTTGATGGGAATTGATAGCAAGCTGCACACTCCGTACCGTCCACAGGCGAGTGCGAAGGTCGAAAGAGTGAACAGCACTATTAAAAATAAATTGAGTAAAGTGATGGCAGAGACAGGATTGACGTGGCCAGAAACTTTACCCATTGTTTTGTATAGCATCAGAACCACTCCCAGGTCCCCTCTTAATCTGTCTCCTTTTGAAATTCTGTTTGGTCGACAACCGCATGTCATGATTAACCCTCAGGATGATTTGAAATGTAACAATGAAGTAACTGTAAAATACTTGATTAACATGAGTAAGCAGTTGAGGAATCAAAATGATTATCTGAAGTTGGTGATTCCTGATTTACCAGATAGTAATTGTCATGACATTGAACCTGGGGATTATGTAATGATACGAAATTTTCTACGCTCAGGTTGTCTTATTGATAGATGGGAAGGACCATACCAGGTCTTATTGACTAGCACCACAGCATTGAAGGTTGCTGAGAGAGAGACTTGGGTCCATTCATCCCACTGCAAGAAGGTTGCTGATCCAGAGAAGTCCCGTGATAAGGAACAGACGGTAGAGGTTGTATCACTGGAGTGTCTGTTCCAGGAGGACTGAGGCGGCACCTGAGCCTTGAAGACCGAAAGCAGTTGTCGACTCCCCAATCCCTTTTATTGTTTTTCTCCACTTCCCATCCCCTCTCCCTTGAAATATCTTTTTCCCCCTTCTCATACTTCTCCATTTCCTCCTCAAAGATGGACTTGCCCCAAGAGACTGTGATCCGGATTTTCCTGTTGACCATGATGTTGACCAGAGCAGTCTGTTCCGGTGAGAGTACCATGGAGGTCGAGAGAGGTTCTGGAATGGGTTCCGATTATGATGATGGAGGCGCAGTTTTCCAAGATCAACCAAGCCAACAAGCAAAGGCGAGTATCAGAAAACGATCCGATAGAAGAAATTGTGATGGATTGTTAGCTGAAGAAAACTGTATCTGTAGGCTTTGTGACAATTTGATTGAAGATGGATGCATAAAGAAATGCCAATCCAGTTTTAATATCCATATGGACCGGCATCCATTGAGTGACTATCACTCCTTAGTGGGTAACGTATTAAACCAAACAGATTGTTGGGTATGCTCTCAAGTACCTCAGGGTCATAGCAAATCAGGGCTAGTACCATTTCCTTTAACGTTAGGGGAGGTACTTGAGCTAAGTGGTGGGAGACCGGTGGACCGGAGGTTTAACATCTCCAGCCCTCCTAGTTTGAAGCTCCACCAATACCATGTGGATAGGTCCCTCTTATGTTTTAATATCTCCAATCCCCGTAAGCCGGGAAATTGGGAAGTGTCATGGAGCAACCTTACCATGACCTTTTCGCATAGAGCAGATAGAATGCCTACAGATACAGAGCTTGTACGCCACATAGCCAGTAGAGGAAAATCTTTCCGGTATCGATATACCTTAGGAAATAGGATTACTAGAGTTGGAGAGGTATCACCAGGATACTGTGCACATATCGTACAAACTGATACGTGCATTAAGCAGATGGAAGAATTAGGGTCAGGAGAGTTCACCTGGAAGGTGTGTAACATGGTAATGTCCTTCTCCGTCCCATATGTTCTCCCCGATGATGCATATTTCATATGCGGGAGAAAGGCGTACAAGTGGCTTGCCCCAAACTCTGAAGGATTGTGTTATATTGGAAAAGTATTGCCTGAAGTGATGACTGTAACACATGACAAAATGAAGGACATACACCGTGGTGCCCAAGCTCCTTATACTCACACCCATTACGAGCACCGAGTTAAAAGACAACTGTCAGAAAGGTTAGAGCATCCGGCCTCTGATCTTATCCATGAATCCACCGGGATTCAGGTTCTGGTAGCGTTAGATTTCACTCGCACCGCTCGAGGAGTGATGAATTATAGATACATTTCCGCACTCGCCAATTTGTTAGATAATATCACTGAAATGTATGATGACACATTCAGATACACTGGAAGAGAACTTCAAGCCTACAAAACAGAACTAGTTCAGCATAGGATGGTTCTTAATTATCTTACAGCAGTAACAGGCGGATATTGGCCCTCATTCCGAGTTGATCGGTCGCAAGGCGAATTTAGCAGAGTTACACACGCTAAGCCGCCGCCTACTGGGAGTGAATCTTAGCTTCTTAAAATTGCGACCGATGTATTCGCAATATTGCGATTACTAACTACTTAGCAGTTTCAGAGTAGCTCCAGACTTACTCTGCCTGTGCGATCATTTCAGTGCTTGTCGTTCCTGGTTGACGTCACAAACACACCCAGCGTTCGCCCAGGCACTCCCACCGTTTCCCCGGCCACTCCTGCGTTTTTTCCGGAAACGGTAGCGTTTTCAGCCACACGCCCCTGAAACGCCGTGTTTCCGCCCAGTAACACCCATTTCCTGTCAATCACATTACGATCGCCGGAGCGAAGAAAAAGCCGTGAGTAAAATTACTTTCATCATAGTAAAGTTACTTGGCGCAGTCGCAGTGCGAACATTGCGCATGCGTACTAAGCGGATTTTCACTGCGATGCGATGAAAAATACCGAGCGAACAACTCGGAATGAGGGCCATTGTGTTACATTGGCAACACAGTACGGCATAAAGTGTTGCACGTATATCACAAATAGCACCGAGGATCCGGTAGAGGTCATAGACCAAAAGATGGACGATATTCTGCAATTAAAGTGGGAATTTCGTCAAAAAACACAATCTCACCCTTGCTGCTGTAGGTAATGAGCTGACTGGTTGGGTGTCATGGTTGAACCCGCGAAATTGGTTCTCCGGTTTAGGAGACTGGGCTCAAGGAGTCATAATGGATGTTGGAAAGTTTCTACTATGTATCTTGGGTGTCGTTATATCGATTGGATTGATATTTAGATGCGGGCAGGCTTTAATGAGGTGCAAACAAAGTACAAAAGTGATGAGCTTGAGGAGTGAGGAAACCGTAATTAACCTGGATTTGATTTATGACCCAATGATAGAAACCAGGATGTGATGAAAATGCGATTATACGGTCCGTTTCTTTCACCTGTTTTTCTGCTTTTCTCCAAGATAACAAGACCCCCTTGGACGAGGAAGTTGATGAGACGCTATACAGACAACAGACAAGCACCAAAGATGAAGTTTTGACCACTTGAGAAATGGACACTTGATGAACTTTGCCATGGATCCCCAGTTTCCCTAGTATTTTTAAACTCACGCTAGCCCAACATTTTTGTAAATCTGATGGCACTGACAAAGCTTGTTGCTCATGCCTAAGGAGCAAAACAGCGCAAAGAAGACGACTTTCAACTGATACCGAACAAAACTTCGACGACAGATGTACATTTACCTGACATAGAATATCATTGCATTTTCCATAAGTGTTCTTCATCTTCATCCCTACAACCCTCAGGTAATAACACACATAGTATAGGGAATGCAGGCACAGATATCAGCAACCACATACTTCCCCCATTCATGTATCATCAACTAAAATGTGCATCCCCATTTTGTTACAACTGAAAGCCGAAATGAGCTCGGTAAAGTTTGACAGCCCATCCACAGACCTGTACCACGGGATAAGAAGGAATTCAAATGTATACTTCGCAATACCTCGAAGCTTGATTTACCACACGTACGGCACGATGATACATGACCCTCCAAACATGGACTCATACACACATGCTTCTGCTTTCTCACTAGGTCATACCCTCTTCACACCTACTCCACTCTTCTCCCCTACCCAACCATGGAAATGAATTAACCCCTGACATATATTTTTCTCCTTTTGAAATGTTTTAGAAGGTGGCAGTTATTATTGACTGCCAAAGGGTGGACTGTCAAAGTCAGAAAAATATCTCTATGCACGTTGCCATATTTGCACCGCACACTGGTCCGCGCTGCGCATGCGTACGCTCTCCCGTGAAGGCGCATACCCGCAATAGCGTGCACCCGCGGGCGCACGGTATGCGTATTTACGGTAGAGTTTATGTAGTCGTAGCGTGCGACTCATTCGTTACACATTTTCATAATTAATGTAGTTTATAGATCATGATCCCTTTAATGGTTTCTGAAAGTTTAGTTAACATAGAACGTCCCTGAGCTGAGGAATCCCTCTTTGTATCGTAGGAAGGGTCTAACAGGAGTCATGCAGTAGTGTTTGGTACCCATCGGAAGAGTATTTAAATAGCAATATTCCGGTGTTGGTTTGGAGCGTATTAATCGCTCGTGCGAATAGTTATGGACATAAGAAGTTTATGTCCATTTCTATTATTTACACATACTCAGGTATGCGGCGGGAAACCCAGTTTCCCACCCACCTGAGCTGTTGGAAATCGTCACAGCCCACCTGTATGAATCAACCTATGACCTTTTGTTATGATGCGAAGCCGGATTCCTGTGTCCAATGGACGACAAGATTGTAGGGACCATTGGATAGCATTGTGTGTGGGGCATAAATAGGCAGGCCGACCACATCCAGCTCTCACTCTTCAACGGTTCTCATTGCTGAAAATCGGGTGCTGGATGTCCAGGCGCATGCGATCGTTACCCTTTGTGCGTAAGTTTTCTCTCCGTAATCATTGTCTTACTGTGAGCCAATTTCTCTCCATCTCTCTCTCTCTCTCCTTTCTCTTTTCCCTCATATCTCCCCTAGACTAGTATTGAATTGTATTAGGTAGTATTGTATTTTGGTTAGGAAGTATCTGTTATATTGTAGTGTATCATTTGTACTGTTATCCCCTTTTACAAGTATATTAGATATAATACAGTTAATAGGCTTTGGACCCTAAACCAGTATCTGTGTATTTCCTATAGTGTTAAGTGTTCACTTGAGCGTCGGTGACGCTCAAGCAGCTTTGTAGTTAGTCAGGTTACACAAGGTTGCACTTACACCCTGTATTCACATTAAGGTATTCTGTGCATTTCATTGGTATAACGTTTAGACATAAAGGTATAGCGTTGTGAGCGTCTGCGCCGCTGGTGATCTCCTCGTGGTCTCGAGCGTCCGCTACGCCATAGCGAATCATTACTCTAGTCATAGCCAACAACGTGCTGTCCTGTGATCACTGGGCCGTGAGCGAACGTGACGCTTGAGCGTCTCGCCTACGGCTGAGCGATCGTTACGCAACTAGCGTACCCTTCCGGTACTTCTTAAGTGAACAGCGTACAGTGTTCTTAGACTTCATTAAGGGTTGTTTATACGACAAAAGAATTTAGTATTGTCAATATATATACAGGGATAACCTTATATAAGTGTTTTTCCCCTTATAGCTGCTGTATGTTTTAATACTGCGCCTAATTAGTGCCCCCCTCTCTTTTTTTAACCCTTTCTGTAGTGCAGGGAAGAGCCAGGGAGCTTCCCTCCAACTGAGCTGTGAGGGAAAATGGCGCCAGTGTGCTGAGGAGATAGGCTCCGCCCCCTTTTCGGCGGCCTTATCACCCGTTTTTCTGTATATTCTGGCAGGGGTTAAATGCATCCATATAGCCCAGGAGCTATATGTGATGCATTTTTTGCCATGTAAGGTATTTTTATCGTGTTTTATTGCGTCTCAGGGCGCCCCCCCCAGCGCCCTGCACCCTCAGTGACCGGAGTATGAAGTGTGCTGAGAGCAATGGCGCACAGCTGCAGTGCTGTGCGCTACCTTATTGAAGACAGGAACGTCTTCTGCCGCCGATTTTTCCGGACCTCTTCGCTCTTCTGGCTCTGTAAGGGGGCCGGCGGCGCGGCTCCGGGACCCATCCAGGCTGAACCTGTGATCGTCCCTCTGGAGCTAATGTCCAGTAGCCAAGAAGCCCAATCCACTCTGCACGCAGGTGAGTTCGCTTCTTCTCCCCTTAGTCCCTCGATGCAGTGAGCCTGTTGCCAGCAGGTCTCACTGAAAATAACAAACCTAAACTAAAACTTTCACTAAGAAGCTCAGGAGAGCCCCTAGTGTGCACCCTTCTCGTCGGGCACAGAAATCTAACTGAGGCTTGGAGGAGGGTCATAGGGGGAGGAGCCAGTGCACACCAGTTAGTCCTAAAGCTTTCTTTAGATGTGCCCAGTCTCCTGCGGAGCCGCTATTCCCCATGGTCCTTACGGAGTCCCCAGCATCCACTTAGGACGTTAGAGAAATCTAACTGAGGCTTGGAGGAGGGTCATAGGGGGAGGAGCCAGTGCACACCAGGTAGTCCTAAAGCTTTTACTTTTGTGCCCAGTCTCCTGCGGAGCCGCTATTCCCCATGGTCCTTTCGGAGTTCCCAGCATCCACTAGGACGTCAGAGAAAGCCCATTCCACAAGGAAGGTGGGCTCTTCTTGGGCGGCTGCCCGAGGGGTCTCGGCATTACAGCTTTGCCAAGCTGCTACTTGGTCGGGTTCAAACATATATGCAAAGTTCTACAAGTTTGATACCCTGGCTGAGGAGGACCTGGTGTTTGCCCATTCGGTGCTGCAGAGTCATCCGCACTCTCCCGCCCGTTTGGGAGCTTTGGTATAATCCCCATGGTCCTTACGGAGTCCCCAGCATCCACTAGGACGTTAGAGAAAATAAAAATTTACTCACCGGTAATTCTATTTCTCGTAGTCCGTAGTGGATGCTGGGCGCCCGTCCCTAGTGCGGACTTTCTGCAATACGTGTATATAGTTATTGCTTAATAAAGGGTTATGTTATGTTGGCATCCCTTGGTTGATGCTCTATTGTTTGTTCATACTGTTAACTGGGTATGTTTATCACAAGTTATACGGTGTGATTGGTGTGGCTGAGTCTTACCCTGGATTCCAAAATCCTTTCCTTGTAATGTCAGCTCTTCCGGGCACAGTTTCCTTAACTGAGGTCTGGAGGAGGGGCATAGAGGGAGGAGCCAGTGCACACCAGATAGTACTAAATCTTTCTTTAGAGTGCCCAGTCTCCTGCGGAGCCCGCTATTCCCCATGGTCCTTACGGAGTCCCCAGCATCCACTACGGACTACGAGAAATATAATTACCGGTGAGTAAATTCTTATTTTTGGTACCTACCGGTAAATCCTATTCTCTTAGTCCATAGAGGATGCTGGGGACTCCAAAAGGACCATGGGGTATAGACGGATCCGCAGGAGCCTGGGCACACTATAAAGACTTAAACTGGGTGTGAACTGGCTCCTCCCTCTATGCCCCTCCTCCAGACCTCAGTTAGAAAACTGTGCCCAGGAGAGATGGACATTTCGAGGAAAGAATTTATTGTTATAAACACGGTGAGTGTCCTACCAGCTCACACCTCAAACACACCGTAGAACGTGGCATTCAGTAGAATACCAGCCCACAGCATGAACAAAACACAGCCACATGCTGAGAGAATATGCAACACAAACCGTGTGTCCACATAAGCAAAAATAAGACCCCGCATGCCATGGCATGAAAAAAACGGTAGCAACCGCCTGACAGAGAAGACACACCACCAGGGTGTAACCAAAAACACTAAATGCAGACACCGTACGCACTGGGATGGGCGCCCAGCATCCTCTACGGACTAAGAGAAAAGGATTTACCGGTAGGTACCAAAATCCTATTTTCTCATACGTCCTAGAGGATGCTGGGGACTCCAAAAGGACCATGGAGTTTATACCAAAGCTCCAAAACGGGCGGGAGAGTGCGGACGACCCTGCAGCACCGAATGAGCAAACAAAAGGTCCCCAACAATCATGGTATCAAACTCGTAGAGCATAGCAAAAGTGTTTGATCCCGACCAATAATCCGCTCGGCAAAGTTGAAACGCCTAGACTCCTCTGGCATCCGCCCAAGAAGAGCCCATCTTTCCATTAGAATAGGCTTCCACCGACTTCGGTCACGGCAATCCAACCATCGAACAACATGCCAAATCGTATCACAGATTCAGCGTGTAACAGACTGCATACTGCAGTCGCCCCAAGCATGCTGGGAGCATACCGGAGAAACAGAGTCTCTGTTTCTCCAAATGAGCCAAATTGGCAACCTAAATATTCAAATCCCCGGTAACACCAAGAGACTTTGAATCAGCTAATGCCGAAGGAACCACCGGCATCAAAAATAGACTATTTTCTGCGAAACCCAGAAACCACTCTTTGGTAGAACTACAATCCGAGTTCACAAGTCCTCTCTGTCTACCTGGAAGATCAAACAAGGCTCTTGTGAGACAAAGTACAAATAACAAATATGCAGGTGCGCGGCCAACAGCAGCAGGTAGGAGGAAGGTCAATTCCTCAAAACTAAACAATAGAAAAGAGAATGGGTACCCGCGCTGGCTGAATGAGGTTATATTGATATATTATCTATAATAATAAAGTAGTAATAATAGTAATAATAATGACAATAATAAATTGATAATAATAATAAAAATACGGATGGTTTGTTCTATGTAAAAAGTTTGCAGTTTAATAACATACCATATAAGACAATTCTAAAAAGGAGGAATTCCTCTTGCCACTAGGTGGCAGTAAAAGCTTGGATATAGCTTATCTGGACAAGATTCATAGATTTCACGTTCTCCAATATTAAAACTTGTCCAATCCCAAGGCCAGGACAGCCTCCCTCTGTGCACCCACCGTACTTGGTGGATATTCACCAGATCCCCCTGTTGATGAGCATCAGCCTTGGAACAAGTCCTTAGTATAGCTGTAGGGGTATTTCCAGCTTGATGGAGAAATCCAGTGATGGGAGAGAAGTCCAAATTGTGCCAAGGAGGACACGGCCCCTGCGGGCCAGTTAGGAGAACGGAGTCCAGATAGAGCAAATAGATTCAAGTCCAAATAGGAAAAAGCTCTTTCCTATTTGGACTTCTCTCCCATCACTGGATTTCTCCATCAAGCTGGAAATACCCCTACAGCTATACTAAGGACTTGTTCCAAGGCTGATGCTCATCAACGGGGGGATCTGGTGAATATCCACCAAGTACGGTGGGTGCACAGAGGGAGGCTGTCCTGGCCTTGGGATTGGACAAGTTTTAATATTGGAGAACGTGAAATCTATGAATCTTGTCCAGATAAGCTATATCCAAGCTTTTACTGCCACCTAGTGGCAAGAGGAATTCCTCCTTTTTAGAATTGTCTTATATGGTATGTTATTAAACTGCAAACTTTTTACATAGAACAAACCATCCGTATTTTTATTATTATTATCAATTTATTATTGTCATTATTATTACTATTATTACTACTTTATTATTATAGATAATATATCAATCTAACCTCATTCAGCCAGCGCGGGTACCCATTCTCTTTGCTCTTGTGAGACAAACCCACCACGTCCGACACCCACCTTGCGGACGCCATAGCCAATAGCATGACCACTTTCCAAGAGAGAATTTTTTTTTTTTTTTAAAGAAAATAATAATAGAAATGGAGCCTAACAGTAGGCCTGCATCCACAATGGCTTGTAAGTATGGATAAGAACGGTATCGAACCAGTTAAAACGACTGCATCCCACAAAAGAATGCGTCACCAACCGTTGTGAAGGAGGCTAACTCACGAAGGTAGACTTACCAGGTGTATCCGCCGAGAGTGACTGAACAGAGGGCTCACCAAACAGCTGTATACCTCCCCCGAGTATCTCTCGGAGACAACCTCAGCATTTTCCCGGCTACACCTCCTGCTGTCACGCGGCAGCCTGCTGCAATGTTATAAGTAGAATCAACATAATCAAGCTTACCCACTCTGGGTAGGGTAATTCTATCGGATGCCTACCCGAATACAACCCTCCCTCATGTGCATGCAATGCAAATAAGGCCAAAGTATAGAAATAAAAATAAGATTTTAAACCTACCGGTAAATCTATTTCTCCTAGTCCGTAGAGGATGCTGGGGACTCCGTAAGGACCATAGGGGTATAGAGGGGCTCCGCAGGAGATAGGGCACCTAAAAAGAACTTTGACTATGGGTGTGCACTGGCTCCTCCCTCTATGCCCCTCCTCCAGACCTCAGTTAGATCTTGTGCCCAGAGGAGAAAGGGTGCACTGCAGAGAGCTCTCCAGAGTTTTCTGTTGAAGAAGAATTTTGGTAGGTTTTTTATTTTCAGGGAGTCCTGTTGGCAACAGGCTCCCTGCATCGAGGGACCGAGGAGAGAGAAGCAGAGCTGGCTTGTCAAGTTGGGCACTGCTTCTAAGGCTACTGGACACCATTAGCTCCAGAGGGAGTCGGAACACAGGTCTCACCTGGGGTTCGTCCCGGAGCCGCGCCGCCGTCCTCACAGATGCCGAAGATAGAAGCCGGATGAGAAGGCAGAAGACATCTTAGGCGGCAGAAGACATCACATCTTCATGAGGTAAGGCCGCTGCGCGCCATTGCTCCCAGTCACACACACACAGAGCAGCACTGAAGGGTGCAGGGCGCAGGGGGGGGCGCCCTGGGCAGCAATAAACCTCACATTTGGGCACATGCAGATTGATTAGGCTGCGGAGGCAGTAAATCTATGATCCCCCGCCATTTTAATTGAAAAATCACTGGGACCGAAGCCCGCCGTCGGGTGGGCGGGGCTTGATCATCAGTACTTTTCTCCACAGAAAGTGCATGAGGAAAAGCTGGCTGGAAAAAAGAGGAGGGGGGCACATTAGCGACGCAGTGAGTGGGAATTGGTATATTATATAGAAAAGCGCTATCTGATCATATTTTTTCAAGTGTTTTTAAGCGCTGGTGTGTGCTGGCATACTCTCTCTCTCTCTCTCCTTAGGGCCTGGTTGGGGTTTTGTCCCCTTATAGGTTAATCCCTGTGTGTGTGGGGTGTCGGTACGTGCGTGTCGACATGTCTGAGGCGGAAGGCTTCTCCAAGGAGGAGGTGGAGCAAATGAGTGGTGTGTCCCCGTCGGTTGTGCCGACTCCGGATTGGATGGACATGTGGCATATGTTGAATGCAAGTGTGGCATCTTTACATAAAAGGCTTGATAAGGCTGAATTAGGGGGGACATCAGGGGGTCAATCCTCGGATTGGACCGACTCACAGGGCCCGTCGGGGTCTCAAAAGCGTCCCTTAACACAAGACACTACTACCGACACGGATTCTGATTCCAGTGTCGACTACGACGAAGTAAAATTGCACCCTAGGGTGACTAAAACCATTCAGTGTATGATTGTGACAATAAGGGATGTGTTGCATATTGAGGATGAACCCTCGGTCCCCGACACAAGGGTACACATGTTTAAGGAAAAGAAACAGATTATTAACTTTCACACATCTCATGAATTAAATGAATTCTTTGGAAAAGCTTGGGAGACTCCGGAAAAGAGACCGCAGATCCCCAAAAGAATTTATATGGCATACCCCTTCCCTAAGCAGGACAGGGAGATTTGGGAATCACCCCCCACTGCGGAGCCCGTCTATACCCCCATGGTCCTTACGGAGTCCCCAGGATCCTCTAGGACGTAAGAGAAATATCACTTAGCTTCCTGTTTATGATCCTTTGCGACCGGGCTCTGCGTCGACCAGGAGTTGACTGCCGTAATGTTCTCTCCGCGTCGGGAAGAGAATAATAGCCCTCATTCCGAGTTGTTCGCTCGCAAGCTGCTTTTAGCAGCATTGCACACGCTAAGCCGCCGCCTACTGGGACTGAATCTTAGCTTAGCAAAATTGCGAACGAAAGATTCTCAAAAATAAGATTTTACTTACCGATAAATCTATTTCTCATAGTCCGTAGTGGATGCTGGGGACTCCGTCAGGACCATGGGGAATAGCGGCTCCGCAGGAGACAGGGCACAAAAGCAAGCTTTTAGGATCACATGGTGTGTACTGGCTCCTCCCCCTATGACCCTCCTCCAAGCCTCAGTTAGGCACTGTGCCCGGACGAGCGTACACAATAAGGAAGGATCTTGAATCCCGGGTAAGACTCATACCAGCCACACCAATCACACCGTACAACTTGTGATTTGAACCCAGTTAACAGTATGATAACAATGAAGAAGCCTCTAAAAAAGATGGCTCACAACAATAATAACCCGATTTTTTTGTAACAATAACTATGTACAAGTAATGCAGACAATCCGCACTTGGGATGGGCGCCCAGCATCCACTACGGACTATGAGAAATAGATTTATCGGTAAGTAAAATCTTATTTTCTCTAACGTCCTAGTGGATGCTGGGGACTCCGTCAGGACCATGGGGATTATACCAAAGCTCCCAAACGGGCGGGAGAGTGCGGATGACTCTGCAGCACCGAATGAGAGAACTCCAGGTCCTCCTCAGCCAGGGTATCAAATTTGTAGAATTTAGCAAACGTGTTTGCCCCTGACCAAGTAGCTGCTCGGCAAAGTTGTAAAGCCGAGACCCCTCGGGCAGCCGCCCAAGATGAGCCCCCTTCCTTGTGGAATGGGCATTTACATATTTTGGCTGTGGCAGGCCTGCCACAGAATGTGCAAGCTGAATTGTACTACAAATCCAACGAGCAATTGTCTGCTTAGAAGCAGGAGCACCCAGCTTTTTGGGTGCCTACAATATAAACAGCAAGTCAGACTTTCTGACTCCAGCCGTCCTGGAATTATATATATATATATATATATATATATATTTTCAGGGCCCTGACAACGTCTAGCAACTTGGAGTCCTCCAAGTCCCTAGTAGCCGCAGGCACCACAATAGGTTGTTTCAGGTGAAACGCTGACACCACCTTAGGAAGAAACTGGGGACGAGTCCGCAGTTCTGCCCTGTCCGAATGGAAAATCAAATATGGGCTTTTGTAAGACAAAGCCGCCAATTTTGACAATCGCCTGGCCGAGGCCAGGGCCAACAGCATGGTCACTTTCCATGTGAGATATTTCAAATCCACAGATTTGAGTGGTTCAAACCAATATGATTTGAGGAATCCCAACACTACGTTGAGATCCCACGGTGCCACTGGAGGCACACAAGGGCTGTATATGCAATACTCCCTTGACAAACGTCTGGACTTCAGGAACTGAAGCCAATTCTTTTTGGAAGAAAATCTATAGGGCCGAAACTTGAACCTTAATGGACCCCAATTTGAGGCTCATAGACACTCCTGTTTGCAGGAAGTGCAGAAATCGACCTAGTTGAAATTTTTTTTTTTTTTCGTGGGGCCTTCCTGGCCTCACCCACGCAACATATTTTTACCACATGTGGTGATAACGTTGTGCGGTCACCTCCTTCCTGGCTTTGACCAGGGTAGGTATGACCTCTTCCGGAATGCCTTTTCCCATAGGATCCGGCGTTCAAACCGCCATGCCGTCAAACGCAGTCGCGGTAAGTCTTGGAACAGACAAGGTCCCTGCTGGAGCAGGTCCTTTCTTAAAGGCCGATGCCACGGTTCCTCTTGGAACAGACATGGTACTTGCTGAAAGCAAATCCCTTCTTATCTCCCGAGGCCATTAGTCCTCTGTGAGCATCTCTTGAAGTTCCGGTTACCAAGTCCCTCTTGGCCAATCCGGAGCCACGAGTATAGTTCTTACTCCTCTATGTCTTTTAATTCTCAATACCTTGGTTATGAGAAGCAGAGGAGGGAACACATACACCGACTGTTACACCCACGGTGTTACCAGGACGTCCACAGCTATCGCCTGAAGGTCTCGTGACCTGGCGCAATACCTGTCCCATTTTTTGTTCGGGCGGGACGCCATCATGTCCACCTTTGGTCTTTCCCAACGGTTCCCAATCATGCGGAAAACTTCCCGATGAAGTTCCCACTCTCCCGGGTGGAGGTCGTGCCTGCTGAGGAAGTCTGCTTCCCAGTCGTCCACTCCCGGAATGAACACTGCTGACAGTGCTATCACATGATTTTCCGCCTAGCGAAAAATCCTTGCAGTTTTGCCACTGCCCTCCTGCTTCTTGTGCCGCCCTTTCTGTTTACGTGGGCGACTGCCGTGATGTTATCCCACTGGATCAATACCGGCTGACCTTGAAGCAGAGGTCTTGCTAAGCTTAGAGCATTATAAATTTGCTCTTAGCTCCAGTATATTTATGTGGAGAGAATTCTCCAGACTTGATCACACTCCTTGTGTGACTGCTCCCCAGCCTCTCAGGCTGGCCTCCGTGGTCACGAGCATCCAATCCTGAATGCCGAATCTGCGGCCCTCTAGAAGATGAGCACTCTGTAATCACCACAGGAGAGACACCCTTGTCCTTGGATATAGGGTTATCCGCTGATGCATCTGAAGATGCGATCCGGACCATTTGTCCAGCAGATCCCACTGAAGAGTTCTTGCGTGAAATCTGCCGAATGGAAGCGCTTCGTTATAAGCCACCATTTTTTACCAGGACTCTTGTGCAATGATGCACTGACACTTTTCCTGGTTTTAGGAGGATCCCGATTAGCTCGGATAACTCCCTGGCTTTCTCCTCTGGGAGAAACACCTTTTCCTGGACTGTGTCCAAAATCATCCCTAGGACCAGCAGACGTGTCGTCGGAACAACTGCGGTTTTGGAATATTTAGAATCCACCCGTGCTGTCGTAGAACTACTTGAGATAGTGCTACTCCGACCTCCAACTGTTCTCTGGACCTTGTTCTTATCAGGAGGTCGTCCATTTTCTTTGAAGACGAATCCTCCTTTCGGTCATTACCTTGGTAAGGACCCCGGGGTGCCTTGGACAATCCAACGGCATCGTCTTGAAACTGATAGTGACAGTTCTGTACCACGAACTTGAGGTACCCTTGGTGAGAAAAAGGCAAATTTTGGGACATGGAGGTAAGCATCCCTGATGTCCCGGGACACCATATAGTCCCCTTGTTCTTTGCTATCACTGCTCTGAGTGACTCTATCTGGATTTGAACCCTTGTAAGTGTTCAAATTTTTCAGATTTAGAATAGGTCTCACCTAGCCTTCAGTACCACCATATAGTGTGGAGTAATACCCCTTTCCTTGTTGTCGGAGGGGTAATTTTATTATCACCTGCTGGGAATACAGCTTGTGAATTGTTTTCAATACTGCCTCCCTGTCGGAGGGAGACATTGGTACAGCAGACTACAGGAACCTGCGAGGGGGGAAACCTCTCGACATTCCAATCTGTACCCCTTGGATACTACTTGTAGGATCCAGGGGTCCTGTACGGTCCCAGCGTCATGCTGAGAACTTGGTAGAAGCGGTGGAGGGCTTCTGTTCCTGGGAATGGGCTGCCTGCTGCAGTCTTCTTCCCTTTCCTCTATCCCTGGGCAGATATGACTCTTATAGGGACGAAAGGACTGAGGCTGAAAAGACGGTGTCTTTTTCTGCAGAGATGTGACTTAGGGTAAAAAACGGTGGATTTTCCAGCAGTTGCCCTGGCCACCAGGTCCCATGGACCGACCCCAAATAACTCCTCCCCTTTATACGGCAATACATCTTTGTGCCGTTTGGAATCTGCATCACCTGACCACTGTCGTGTCCATAAACATCTTCTTGCAGATATGGACATCGCATTTACTCTTGATGCCAGAGTGCAAATATCCCTCTGCGCATCTCGCATATATAGAAATGCATCCTTTAAATGCTCTATAGTCAATAAAATACTGTCCCTGTCAAAGGTATCAATATTTTTAGTCAGGGAATCCGACCAAGCCACCTCAGCTCTGCACATCCAGGCTGAGGCGATCGCTGGTCGCAGTATAACACCAGCATGTGTGTGTATACTTTTTAGGATATTTTTCAGCCTCCTATCAGCTGGCTCCTTAAGTACGGCCCTATCCGTAGATGGTACCGCCACTTGTTCTGATAAGCGTGTGAGCGCCTTATCCACCCTGAGGGGTGTTTCCCACCGCGCCTTAACTTCTGGCGGGAAAGGGTATACCGCCAATAATTTTCTATCGGGGGAAACCCACGCATCATCACACACTTCATTTAATTTATCTGATTCAGGAAAAACTACAGGTAGTTTTTTCACCTCACACATAATACCCTTTTTTGTGGTACTTGGAGTATCAGAAATATGTAACACCTCCTTCATTGCCCTTAACGTGTGGCCCTAAAAGAAAATACGTTTGTTTCTTCACCGTCGACACTGAAATCAGTGTCCGTGTCTGGGTCTGTGTCGACCGACTGAGGTAAATGGGCATTTTACAGCCCCTGACGGTGTTTGAGACGCCTGGACAGATACTAATTTGTTCGCCGGCCCTCTCATGTCGTCAACCGGCTTGCAGCGTGTTGACATTGTCACGTAATTTCCATAAATAAGCCATCCATTCCGGTGTCGACTCCCTAGAGAGTGACATCACCATTACAGGCAATTTGCTCCGCCTCCTCACCAATATTTTCCTCATACATGTCGACACACACGTACCGACATACAGCACACACATAGGGAATGCTCTGATAGAGGACAGGACCCACTAGCCCTTTGGGGAGACAGAGGGAGAGTTTGCCAGCACACACCAAAAGCGCTATAAATGTATATAAACAACCCTAGAAGGTGTTGTTTACTATATATGCGCTCTTAATATATAAATATCGCCAATTTATGCCCCCCTTCTCTTTGTTACCCTGTTTCTGTAGTGCAGTGCAGGGGAGAGTCCTGGGAGCCTTCCTCACCAGCGGAGCTGAGCAGGAAAATGGCGCTGAGTGCTGAGGAGAATAAGCTCCGCCCCTTTTCCGGCGGGTTTCTTCTCCCGGTTTTTAATAAACTGGCCTGGGTTAAAATACATACATATAGCCTTAATGGCTATATGTGATGTATTTATTTTGCCACTAAAGGTAATTATATTGCTGCCCAGGGCGCCCCCAGCAGCGCCCTGCACCCTCCGTGACTGAGTCAGTGAGCCGTGTGACAAAAATGGCGCACAGCTGCAGTGCTGTGCGCTACCTTCATGAAGACTGTGGAGTCTTCTGCCGCCTGTTTTCCGGACCTCCGTTCTGCCGTCTCTTCAGCGTCTGTAAGGGGGATCGGCGGCGCGGCTCCGGGACGAACCCCAGGCTGACCTGTGTTCCGACTCCCTCTGGAGCTAAGTGTCCAGTAGCCTAAGACTCCAATCCATCCTGCACGCAGGTGAGTTGGAAATCTCTCCCCTAAGTCCCTCGATGCAGTGATCCTGTTGCCAGCAGGAATCACTGAGATTGAAACCTAAAAAAAAAACTTTTCTAAACAGCTCTTTAGGAGAGCCACCTAGATTGCACCCTCTCGGACGGGCACAAAAACCTAACTGAGGCTTGGAGGAGGGTCATAGGGGGAGGAGCCAGTACACACCATGTGATCCTAAAAGCTTGCTTTTGTGCCCTGTCTCCTGCGGAGCCGCTATTCCCCATGGTCCTGACGGAGTCCCCAGCATCCACTAGGACGTTAGAGAAATTGCGATTAGAAATTTCTAAGCAGTTTCTGAGTAGCTTGACACTTACTCTGCCACTGCGATCAGTTCAGTCAGTTTCGTTCCTGGTTTGACGTCACAAACACACCCAGCGTTCGCCCAGGCACTCCCCCGTTTCTCCAGCCACTCCCGCGTTTTTCCCAGAAACGGCAGCGTTTTTTCACACACTCCCATAAAACGGCAAGTTTCCGCCCAGAAACACCCACTTCCTGTCAATCACATTACGATCACCAGAACGTTGAAAAAACCTTGTAATGCCGTGAGTAAAATACCAAACGTCTTAGCAAATTTACTTGGCGCAGTCGCAGTGCGAACATTGCGCATGCGCAATTTGCTCCCCCCCAGCGCCCTGCACCCTGGAGGCCGACGGGGAGCGGGAGCAGAGAGCGCAGCGCTACCGCTGCCTCTCACTCCCGTTCGCGGCGCATGTCCCCCCCCCCGCCAGTGATTAATTTTTTTTAAATGTTGCCCAGGGCGCACCCCCCCAGCGCCCTGCAGGCCCGGTGGAGTGCGGGAGCCGGGAGCGCAGCGCTAACGCTGCTGCTCCCTCCCGTTCACGGCGCACTGGGCACCGAAGTATGTCCCCCCGCCAGTGATATTACAGATTTTATTATATGCTGCCCAGGGCGCTCCCCCCCCAGCGCCCTGCACCCTGCAGGTGATGGAAAGCGCGGGAGCCGGGAGCGCAGCGCTACTGCGGTCTCCCCCCCCTGCGACACGCTGGCCCAGGCAACGTAATATGTCCCCCGCCAGCATTATAGACAGTCAGTAACATGCCCCCAGGGCGCTCCCCCCCAGCGCCCTGCACCCTGCCAGAGACGTTGGTGTGTGGGAGGATGGAGCGCAGCCCTACTGCTGCTGTTACCTCCGTTACTGAAGTCTTCTGCCGTCACTGAAGTCTTCTTTTCTTCCAATACTCACCCGGCTTCTTTCTTCTGGCTTCTGTGAGGGGGGTGACGGCGTGGCTCCGGGAACAAGCAGCTAGGCGCACCAAGTGATCGAACCCTCTGGAGCTAATGGTGTCCAGTAGCCGAGAAGCAGAGCCTTTAAACTAAGAAGAAGTGGGTCCTGCTTCTCTCCCCTCACTCCCACGATGCAGGGAGCCTGTAGCCAGCAGGTCTGCCTGAAAATAAAAAACCTAACAATAAAGTCTTTAGAGAAACTCAGGAGAGCTCCCCCATCACTCCTGGGCACAAAGTCTAACTGAGGTCTGGAGGAGGGACATAGAGGGAGGAGCCAGTTCACACCCAGTTTAAGGCTTTATAGTGTGCCCAGGCTCCTGCGGATCCGTCTATACCCCATGGTCCTTTTGGAGTCCCCAGCATCCTCTAGGACGTATGAGAAATTTAGTCTGTTGTTCAGACTCAGAGAAATTCCTTTGCAAGCATTTCTTTTGGAACATTCTCACCCACTCCGGCTCCTTCTGAGAGGGAAGGGCCACCACATTACCCTCTTGTGCATCTAAAATGGATTCTTCCTGGGAAGAACCCTCCCCAATGTCTGACTTGTTACACACTTGTACACACACACACAGACACACACACGGGAGCTATTGGGGACAGACCCACACTAAAGTCTGTCAGAGAGACACAGAGGGATTTGACAGTCCACACACAGCACCTTATTGTGAATTGTGGAAATATTACCCACTTACAGCGCATATACCAATAATAGGCTCACAGACCTAATTATAATGAACACTCTCTGCCCCTTCTATAACACCCTGTACTTGTATCAGCGTTGTCATGAGGAGAAACAGCGTTCAGGAGTTTCACACTGGAGTTTCTGCAGGAGAAAATGGCACCCAGTGAGTGTTCTGGCAAGTCTGAGGAGAAGCCCCGCCCTTCAGCCACAGCAATGTAATATTTATACTGGCTGGGGATGGCACATCAGCGGCTGTACATGTATGTACCCTTTTTGCCAGTGGGAGTTAGGTTTTAAAACATGCCCTCAGAGCGCCCCCCGCCCCCCCCCCCCCTGCACCCTTGTGCTGAGAGACATGGTGCGCAGCGTGCGCGTGTACCTGTATGCCGTCTCCTTTCTGCAGGACTCCAGTAATATACTCAACAGCCTTCTGGCTCTGTTAGGGAGTGGCGGCAGTGCTGTGGGAGTGAACGTTGGCCAGGCTTGGGCTGTGTTCAGTACCCTTCAGGAGCTAATGGAGTCCTGTCAGCGGAAGCAGTACCATTAACTAACTGAGATGTTGGTTCCTACTCCCCCCCCTAAGTCCCACGAAGCAGGGAAGCTGTTGCCAGCAGCTTCCCTTTAAAATAAAAAAACCTAAGAAAGTATTTTTCCACCAAAGCTCTGTAGAGCATCCAGTCTCCTGGGCACATTTTCTAAATTGAGGTCTGGAGGAGGGGCATAGAGGGAGGAGCCAGTTCACACTGTTGAAAAGTCTTAACGTGCCGAAGGCGCCTCCCGAACAGTCTATACCCCATGGTACTTAAATGGATCCCAGCATCCTCTAGGACGTAAGAGAAACCTTGTATATATACACACAACCTCATGTGCACTGAACCTTGGTGACCCCTGGCAGGTGTCAGTGTAGGGCTGGCAGGGAGCGCAGTACTTACAAATACACAGCTCCCAGTATATAGGCGTAGTAGGACCAGGTCCAGCACACTACCAGGGTGCGCACCGGCACCCAGCCCACCACTGTTGGCAGCACCGAAGGGCGTGAGACGCTGCCATGATCCTGGAGCCGCCGGCACTGAGCTGCTGCTGAGCCGCTGTTCAGCAAGCAGTCCAGCAAAGCCCTGCAGCGCCGGTGACTTTGAGCATGACGGCAGATAGCTGCTGTTAGTGGCCCTGTGGATCAGATCCTTAATAGAGATCCGATCTGGGTGGGTCGCGGCGCGGGGGCCCTTGCAGGCAGGGGGCCAGGGGTTACTTACCCCCAGAGCCCATCCCTTAATCCGGCTCTGCATACCTCCCAACATTTTAAAACGCTAGAGCGGGATTCCCGTGCGTGAGCCCGAAAAGGGGTGCATGCCTCACAGCAGCGCCGCGATCTACGCCCCCGTGTTCCATCACTGAGGGGGCATGCCCAGCGCTCTGTAAGCTGCTGGCATGCCCCCGGTCGATCTGTCTCTCTTGAATAGACACTGTGCGCATGCGCACTGCGTCTATTCACTGCTGCTCTGCTAAGCAGGACACAGCGCGTGGGACAGTCCCCAAAAACCAGTACTGTCCTGCCAAAATCGGGACAATGGGAGGTATGTGAAGGGGGTGGGGTAGGTATGGGGTAGCAGTTAACAACAGGGGGGGTAGACTGGGTATAGGGGAGCATTTATCAGGAGGTGGGGCAGCCTAGATATGTGGGAGCAGTTAGCAGGAGCTGAGCATATAGATATTGGAGGGCAATTAGCAGGAGGTGGCTTTAGAGATATTGGGGAGCAGCTATCAGAAGAGGGGGTAGCTTTAATATTGGGTAGAGAGGAGTATAGGCAAGGGGGCATAGTTAACAGGAAAGGGGTAGTATAGGAATGGGGGGGAACAGTGGCAGGTTGGCAGGAATGAGGGTAGTATAGATACTGGGGAGAGAGGGATAGTATATGGGGGAGCAGTTAGAAGTAATGGGGGTAGTATAGATACTGGGGAGGGGTAGTATATGGGGAAGCAGTTAGAAGTAATGGGGGTAGTGTATAGATACTGGGGAGAGAGGGGTAGTATATGGGGGAGCAGTTAGAAGTAATTGGGGTAGTATATAGATACTGGGGAGAAAGGGGTAATATATGGGGGAGCAATTCGAAGTAATGGGGGTAGTATATAGATACTGGGGAGAGTGGGGTAGTATATGGGGGAGCAGTTAGAAGTAATGGGGTAGTATAGATACTGGGGAGGGGTAGTATATGGGGGAGTAGTTGGCAGGACGGGGGATATGGATGTCAGGGGAGCAGTGGATAAGCAGAACATGAGTTCCCTCATGCATTCAGGGGTACAGGTGATGAGGGGTACAGGTGATCAGGGGTACAGGTGAAATGAGGGGTTCGCAGCTGGAAATGAGGGACAAGTAATAAGGACACTAGAAGGTACGTGAGCATCAGACAACCCTGCCGGCCGGGTAACTCTCACGCATATACTGTGGCCGCCCCACCTCAGCATCACAGCCCGTACCCCGCTAGCACAAGCCCAGCAGTCATATACACTCCAGTAACCCACCTTCCTGCGCCGCTGCCATACCGCTCCTCAGGCTCAGCTTGTGTAGCGTCTGGATCCTTTCCATGGAGGAGGAATTGTGCGAGGTCGCATGGCTGGCGTCCGTGTCAGTACAGTGGGTAACTGGTTTTGCTGGTAGTAGAGGGAAACTGGAGCGCGGTGCCAGCACGCAGACTGATCCTCACTGCGCAGCGGTCCGCGGCAGCAGCACAGGTCACGTGGATGTGGGAGGCGGTGTTAGCGCTAACTCCGCCCACTAGTCGTGACGTCACATGAGCCTGGGTCTGAGCTGCAACGGCTTCGGGCGAAGTACGGGAGTACCGTGACTTGGATGCTGTGTTACTAGTACTCAACCCTCCTACATCGAGCGAGGCGGAGGATGAGCGCTAGTGTGAGGAGCCGGGAGACAGCAAACAGCCAGCAGAGCAGAGACCCTGGGAGCCAGAACTGGGGGAGCCGGCAATACGACCACAAGTAAGACAGAAGGCTGGAGAAGAAAGGTGGATGAAACAGAAACGAGAAGTGTCAGGAGGTAAAGAGTAGGAATGTAAATGTATAATGAGACCGCTAGGGAAGCAGAGAGACAGGAAGACGTTATTTCAAAAGTAGTAAGAAAGTATCACACAAAACGATGTTCTTCAAATCGCCTACTGTAGGGGTCTAAGGGGTCTATTCATGTAGAAAACGAAAATAGAATTGCTACTTATCACTATACATCGCATCGCTTCGATGCGATGTATAGCTGTGATAAGTAGCAATTCATGTATACTTACCCTTCCGACGATGCGCTGCGGTGTCTGGGGCTCCTGCGGTGAGGTCATCTCCAGCGGTCCTCCTCAGCGATGCGCGGGGTCCAGCGGCGGGTCCCTTTGCACATGCGCAGGGTGTTGACCTCCCGGCCGGCCGCAGTGGTTGCTGGGAGGTCGGGGGGCGGAGCCAGCGCGAGGTGCAGAGCAGCGATCAGGGAAGCATTGAGCTTCCCTGATGTCTCCGCACCACAGTTCAGGTTACGCCGTCCTGAGATGGCGAACCTGAACTCCATGGAGAAGCGGAAAGCAGAGCTTTCCGCACCTTCATGAATCGCACTCACCATACAAAGGTATGGTGATGCGATTCAGCCACAGAGCGGGGGTGCCGCTGGGGAAGTCAGGGACTTCTCCACGGTAACCCGCTCTGTGAATTGCGGTAAGCAGAGAAAAGCCCTGTTTAACGCAAAACAGGGCTTTTCACTGCTGCATGAATAGACCCCTAATTATGCTCACACTTCATACAGATCCCTGGCTTGTACTTCAATTCCGCATTCCCATTTTGTCTCATTAGCCCACATCTCTAGCTGGGTATAGCATTTATAGGTATATACTGTATGCCCTTGATTTACTCAGCTTACCTCCTGCCTCGCCAGCCGAGACTATAAGATACAGGGGCCCATTTATCACTGCATACCCTCCAACATTTTAAACATAAAAATCAGTACACATTAGGAAAGAGGCGTGTCCAGGAGTAAAGGGGGTGTGACCACGACCCTTTTCCTATTCTTTCAAAGGATGTTTTGTGAGCCAAAAATCAGTACAGACCATAAAAAAGGTGCTATACCTGCCAAAAAGGTACAGTTAGAGGGTTAAATAAAATTAAAGTTAAAATAAGATTGTAAATAGATAATATTAGAGTTAAGATAAAATCATTATCATGGCCTAATGTTGCACCTTTGTCTTTTCTAAGTATCAATGTCTGCCAGGAACATATTATCACACTTCTCTCTTTTTCCAGGTGGGCATTCTCCATGACGCAACATGTGAGGGGAACATCAAGCAAGCTACATCCCTGCCTATTGCGAGGCCACCTTGACTCCAGACTTGTCACGGCAACGACCAAAGGGGAACTACAGCCAAAGAAAACCCAGGACAGGTAATTAATGATTATTAATTACTGATAATATTTCACTGGTAGACATTGATGCTTCAGAAATAGGGCAATAGGGAAGGGGCAAAGACAGATAGGCTGTGCCTAAGGTATTAGTAGTGGTAGTGGCATCCCAGTCCGCCACAGCACCAGTCACCTGTTCACCCTGCAACACAGAGCATGATAATAATAGATATAGATAGATAGATAGATAGATTAGATAAGATAAGATAACTGTAAATAGATAATATTAGAGTTAAGATAGATGTGTATATATATATATATCAATATATATATATATTTATATATATATAGATAAGATAGATTGTAATTAGATACGCCTAAAGGTAAGTTAAGATAGGTAGATAGATATATAGATAAGATAGATTGTAAGTAGATAATTTTAGAGTTAAGATAAAATCATTATCATGCCCTAATGTTGCACCTTTGTCTTTTCTAAGTATCAATGTCTGCCAGGAACATATTATCACGCTTCTCTCTTTTTCCAGGTGGGCATTCTCCATGACGCAACATGTGAGGGGAACATCAAGCAAGCTACATCCCTGCCTATTGCGAGGCCACCTTGACTCCAGACTTGTCACGGCAACGACCAAAGGTGAACTACAGCCAAAGAAAACCCAGGACAGGTAATTAATGATTATTAATTACTGATAATATTTCACTGGTAGACATCGATGCTTCAGAAATAGGGCAATAGGGAAGGGGCAAAGACAGATAGGCTGTGCCTAAGGTATTAGTAGTGGCATCCCAGTCCGCCACAGCACCAGTCACCTGTTCACCCCTGCAACACAGAGCATGATAATAATAGAGATAGATAGATAGATAGATAGATAGATTAGATAAGATAAGATAAGATAACTGTAAATAGATAATATTAGAGTTAAGATAGATGTATATATATGTATATATATATATATATATATATATCTATAGATAAGATAGATTGTAATTAGATACGCCTAAAGGTAAGTTAAGATAGGTAGATAGATATATAGATAAGATAGATTGTAAGTAGATAATTTTAGAGTTAAGATAAAATCATTATCATGCCCTAATGTTGCACCTTTGTCTTTTCTAAGTATCAATGTCTGCCAGGAACATATTATCACGCTTCTCTCTTTTTCCAGGTGGGCATTCTCCATGACGCAACATGTGAGGGGAACATCAAGCAAGCTACATCCCTGCCTATTGCGAGGCCACCTTGACTCCAGACTTGTCACGGCAACGACCAAAGGTGAACTACAGCCAAAGAAAACCCAGGACAGGTAATTAATGATTATTAATTACTGATAATATTTCACTGGTAGACATCGATGCTTCAGAAATAGGGCAATAGGGAAGGGGCAAAGACAGATAGGCTGTGCCTAAGGTATTAGTAGTGGTAGTGGCATCCCAGTCCGCCACAGCACCAGTCACCTGTTCACCCTGCAACACAGAGCATGATAATAATATAGATAGATAGATAGATAGATAGATAGATAGATAGATAGATTAGATAAGATAAGATAACTGTAAATAGATAATATTAGAGTTAAGATAGATGTGTATATATATATATATCAATATATATATATATTTATATATATATAGATAAGATAGATTGTAATTAGATACGCCTAAAGGTAAGTTAAGATAGGTAGATAGATATATAGATAAGATAGATTGTAAGTAGATAATTTTAGAGTTAAGATAAAATCATTATCATGCCCTAATGTTGCACCTTTGTCTTTTCTAAGTATCAATGTCTGCCAGGAACATATTATCACGCTTCTCTCTTTTTCCAGGTGGGCATTCTCCATGACGCAACATGTGAGGGGAACATCAAGCAAGCTACATCCCTGCCTATTGCGAGGCCACCTTGACTCCAGACTTGTCACGGCAACGACCAAAGGGGAACTACAGCCAAAGAAAACCCAGGACAGGTAATTAATGATTATTAATTACTGATAATATTTCACTGGTATACATGGATGCTTCAGAAATAGGGCAATAGGGAATGGGCAAAGACAGATAGGCTGTGCCTAAGGTATTGGTAGTGGCATCCCAGTCCGTCACAGCACCAGTCACCTGCTCATCCCTGCAACACAGAGCATCATAATAATAGATATAGATAGATAGATAGATAGATAGATAGATAGATAGATAGATAGATAAGATAAGATAAGATAAGATAACTGTAAATAGATAATATTAGAGTTAAGATGTATGTATATATATATATATATATATATATATATATAGATATATATATAGATAGATAAGATAGATTGTAATTAGATACGCCTAAAGGTAAGTTAAGATAGGTAGATAGATATATAGATAAGATAGATTGTAAATAGATAATATTAGAGTTAAGATAAAATCATTATCATGCCCTAATGTTGCACCTTTGTCTTTTCTAAGTATCAATGTCTGCCAGGAACATATTATCACGCTTCTCTCTTTTTCCAGGTGGGCATTCTCCATGACGCAACATGTGAGGGGAACATCAAGCAAGCTACATCCATCCCTGCCTATTGCGAGGCCACCTTGACTCCAGACTTGTCACGGCAACGACCAAAGGGGAACTACAGCCAAAGAAAACCCAGGACAGGTAATTAATGATTATTAATTACTGATAATATTTCACTGGTATACATCGATGCTTCAGAAATAGGGCAATAGGGAAGGGGCAAAGACAGATAGGCTGTGCCTAAGGTATTAGTAGTGGCATCCCAGTCCGCCACAGCACCAGTCACCTGTTCACCCCTGCAACACAGAGCATGATAATAATAGATATAGATAGATAGATAGATAGATAGATAGATTAGATAAGATAAGATAACTGTAAATAGATAATATTAGAGTTAAGATAGATGTGTATATATATATATATCAATATATATATATATATCTATATATATAGATAAGATAGATTGTAATTAGATACGCCTAAAGGTAAGTTAAGATAGGTAGATAGATATATAGATAAGATAGATTGTAAGTAGATAATATTAGAGTTAACATAAAATCATTATCATGCCCTAATGTTGCACCTTTGTCTTTTCTAAGTATCAATGTCTGCCAGGAACATATTATCACACTTCTCTCTTTTTCCAGGTGGGCATTCTCCATGACGCAACATGTGAGGGGAACATCAAGCAAGCTACATCCCTGCCTATTGCGAGGCCACCTTGACTCCAGACTTGTCACGGCAACGACCAAAGGGGAAATACAGCCAAAGAAAACCCAGGACAGGTAATTAATGATTATTAATTACTGATAATATTTCACTGGTATACATCGATGCTTCAGAAATAGGGCAATAGGGAAGGGGCAAAGACAGATAGGCTGTGCCTAAGGTATTAGTAGTGGCATCCCAGTCCGCCACAGCACCAGTCACCTGCTCACCCCTGCAACACAGAGCATGATAATAATAGATATAGATAGATAGATAGATAGATAGATAGATTAGATAAGATAAGATAAGATAACTGTAAATAGATAATATTAGAGTTAAGATGTATGTATATATATATATATAGATAGATAGATAAGATAGATTGTAATTAGATACGCCTAAAGGTAAGTTAAGATAGGTAGATAGATATATAGATAAGATAGATTGTAAATAGATAATATTAGAGTTAAGATAAAATCATTATCATGCCCTAATGTTGCACCTTTGTCTTTTCTAAGTATCAATGTCTGCCAGGAACATATTATCACGCTTCTCTCTTTTTCCAGGTGGGCATTCTCCATGACGCAACATGTGAGGGGAACATCAAGCAAGCTACATCCCTGCCTATTGCGAGGCCACCTTGACTCCAGACTTGTCACGGCAACGACCAAAGGGGAACTACAGCCAAAGAAAACCCAGGACAGGTAATTAATGATTATTAATTACTGATAATATTTCACTGGTATACATGGATGCTTCAGAAATAGGGCAATAGGGAATGGGCAAAGACAGATAGGCTGTGCCTAAGGTATTGGTAGTGGCATCCCAGTCCGTCACAGCACCAGTCACCTGCTCATCCCTGCAACACAGAGCATCATAATAATAGATATAGATAGATAGATAGATAGATAGATAGATAGATAGATAGATAAGATAAGATAAGATAAGATAACTGTAAATAGATAATATTAGAGTTAAGATGTATGTATATATATATATATATATATATATATATATAGATATATATATAGATAGATAAGATAGATTGTAATTAGATACGCCTAAAGGTAAGTTAAGATAGGTAGATAGATATATAGATAAGATAGATTGTAAATAGATAATATTAGAGTTAAGATAAAATCATTATCATGCCCTAATGTTGCACCTTTGTCTTTTCTAAGTATCAATGTCTGCCAGGAACATATTATCACGCTTCTCTCTTTTTCCAGGTGGGCATTCTCCATGACGCAACATGTGAGGGGAACATCAAGCAAGCTACATCCATCCCTGCCTATTGCGAGGCCACCTTGACTCCAGACTTGTCACGGCAACGACCAAAGGGGAACTACAGCCAAAGAAAACCCAGGACAGGTAATTAATGATTATTAATTACTGATAATATTTCACTGGTATACATCGATGCTTCAGAAATAGGGCAATAGGGAAGGGGCAAAGACAGATAGGCTGTGCCTAAGGTATTAGTAGTGGCATCCCAGTCCGCCACAGCACCAGTCACCTGTTCACCCCTGCAACACAGAGCATGATAATAATAGATATAGATAGATAGATAGATAGATAGATTAGATAAGATAAGATAACTGTAAATAGATAATATTAGAGTTAAGATAGATGTGTATATATATATATATCAATATATATATATATCTATATATATAGATAAGATAGATTGTAATTAGATACGCCTAAAGGTAAGTTAAGATAGGTAGATAGATATATAGATAAGATAGATTGTAAGTAGATAATATTAGAGTTAACATAAAATCATTATCATGCCCTAATGTTGCACCTTTGTCTTTTCTAAGTATCAATGTCTGCCAGGAACATATTATCACACTTCTCTCTTTTTCCAGGTGGGCATTCTCCATGACGCAACATGTGAGGGGAACATCAAGCAAGCTACATCCCTGCCTATTGCGAGGCCACCTTGACTCCAGACTTGTCACGGCAACGACCAAAGGGGAAATACAGCCAAAGAAAACCCAGGACAGGTAATTAATGATTATTAATTACTGATAATATTTCACTGGTATACATCGATGCTTCAGAAATAGGGCAATAGGGAAGGGGCAAAGACAGATAGGCTGTGCCTAAGGTATTAGTAGTGGCATCCCAGTCCGCCACAGCACCAGTCACCTGCTCACCCCTGCAACACAGAGCATGATAATAATAGATATAGATAGATAGATAGATAGATAGATAGATAGATTAGATAAGATAAGATAAGATAACTGTAAATAGATAATATTAGAGTTAAGATGTATGTATATATATATATATAGATAGATAGATAAGATAGATTGTAATTAGATACGCCTAAAGGTAAGTTAAGATAGGTAGATAGATATATAGATAAGATAGATTGTAAATAGATAATATTAGAGTTAAGATAAAATCATTATCATGCCCTAATGTTGCACCTTTGTCTTTTCTAAGTATCAATGTCTGCCAGGAACATATTATCACGCTTCTCTCTTTTTCCAGGTGGGCATTCTCCATGACGCAACATGTGAGGGGAACATCAAGCAAGCTACATCCCTGCCTATTGCGAGGCCACCTTGACTCCAGACTTGTCACGGCAACGACCAAAGGGGAACTACAGCCAAAGAAAACCCAGGACAGGTAATTAATGATTATTAATTACTGATAATATTTCACTGGTATACATGGATGCTTCAGAAATAGGGCAATAGGGAATGGGCAAAGACAGATAGGCTGTGCCTAAGGTATTGGTAGTGGCATCCCAGTCCGTCACAGCACCAGTCACCTGCTCATCCCTGCAACACAGAGCATCATAATAATAGATATAGATAGATAGATAGATAGATAGATAGATAGATAGATAGATAGATAGATAAGATAAGATAAGATAAGATAACTGTAAATAGATAATATTAGAGTTAAGATGTATGTATATATATATATATATATATATATATATAGATATATATATAGATAGATAAGATAGATTGTAATTAGATACGCCTAAAGGTAAGTTAAGATAGGTAGATAGATATATAGATAAGATAGATTGTAAATAGATAATATTAGAGTTAAGATAAAATCATTATCATGCCCTAATGTTGCACCTTTGTCTTTTCTAAGTATCAATGTCTGCCAGGAACATATTATCACGCTTCTCTCTTTTTCCAGGTGGGCATTCTCCATGACGCAACATGTGAGGGGAACATCAAGCAAGCTACATCCATCCCTGCCTATTGCGAGGCCACCTTGACTCCAGACTTGTCACGGCAACGACCAAAGGGGAACTACAGCCAAAGAAAACCCAGGACAGGTAATTAATGATTATTAATTACTGATAATATTTCACTGGTATACATGGATGCTTCAGAAATAGGGCAATAGGGAATGGGCAAAGACAGATAGGCTGTGCCTAAGGTATTGGTAGTGGCATCCCAGTCCGTCACAGCACCAGTCACCTGCTCATCCCTGCAACACAGAGCATCATAATAATAGATATAGATAGATAGATAGATAGATAGATAGATAGATAGATAGATACGATAAGATAAGATAAGATAACTGTAAATAGATAATATTAGAGTTAAGATGTATGTATATATATATATATATATATATATAGATATATATATAGATAGATAAGATAGATTGTAATTAGATACGCCTAAAGGTAAGTTAAGATAGGTAGATAGATATATAGATAAGATAGATTGTAAATAGATAATATTAGAGTTAAGATAAAATCATTATCATGCCCTAATGTTGCACCTTTGTCTTTTCTAAGTATCAATGTCTGCCAGGAACATATTATCACGCTTCTCTCTTTTTCCAGGTGGGCATTCTCCATGACGCAACATGTGAGGGGAACATCAAGCAAGCTACATCCATCCCTGCCTATTGCGAGGCCACCTTGACTCCAGACTTGTCACGGCAACGACCAAAGGGGAACTACAGCCAAAGAAAACCCAGGACAGGTAATTAATGATTATTAATTACTGATAATATTTCACTGGTATACATCGATGCTTCAGAAATAGGGCAATAGGGAAGGGGCAAAGACAGATAGGCTGTGCCTAAGGTATTAGTAGTGGCATCCCAGTCCGCCACAGCACCAGTCACCTGTTCACCCCTGCAACACAGAGCATGATAATAATAGATATAGATAGATAGATAGATAGATAGATAGATAGATAGATTAGATAAGATAAGATAACTGTAAATAGATAATATTAGAGTTAAGATAGATGTGTATATATATATATATCAATATATATATATATCTATATATATAGATAAGATAGATTGTAATTAGATACGCCTAAAGGTAAGTTAAGATAGGTAGATAGATATATAGATAAGATAGATTGTAAGTAGATAATATTAGAGTTAACATAAAATCATTATCATGCCCTAATGTTGCACCTTTGTCTTTTCTAAGTATCAATGTCTGCCAGGAACATATTATCACACTTCTCTCTTTTTCCAGGTGGGCATTCTCCATGACGCAACATGTGAGGGGAACATCAAGCAAGCTACATCCCTGCCTATTGCGAGGCCACCTTGACTCCAGACTTGTCACGGCAACGACCAAAGGGGAAATACAGCCAAAGAAAACCCAGGACAGGTAATTAATGATTATTAATTACTGATAATATTTCACTGGTATACATCGATGCTTCAGAAATAGGGCAATAGGGAAGGGGCAAAGACAGATAGGCTGTGCCTAAGGTATTAGTAGTGGCATCCCAGTCCGCCACAGCACCAGTCACCTGCTCACCCCTGCAACACAGAGCATGATAATAATAGATATAGATAGATAGATAGATAGATAGATAGATAGATTAGATAAGATAAGATAAGATAACTGTAAATAGATAATATTAGAGTTAAGATGTATGTATATATATATATATAGATAGATAGATAAGATAGATTGTAATTAGATACGCCTAAAGGTAAGTTAAGATAGGTAGATAGATATATAGATAAGATAGATTGTAAATAGATAATATTAGAGTTAAGATAAAATCATTATCATGCCCTAATGTTGCACCTTTGTCTTTTCTAAGTATCAATGTCTGCCAGGAACATATTATCACGCTTCTCTCTTTTTCCAGGTGGGCATTCTCCATGACGCAACATGTGAGGGGAACATCAAGCAAGCTACATCCCTGCCTATTGCGAGGCCACCTTGACTCCAGACTTGTCACGGCAACGACCAAAGGGGAACTACAGCCAAAGAAAACCCAGGACAGGTAATTAATGATTATTAATTACTGATAATATTTCACTGGTATACATGGATGCTTCAGAAATAGGGCAATAGGGAATGGGCAAAGACAGATAGGCTGTGCCTAAGGTATTGGTAGTGGCATCCCAGTCCGTCACAGCACCAGTCACCTGCTCATCCCTGCAACACAGAGCATCATAATAATAGATATAGATAGATAGATAGATAGATAGATAGATAGATAGATAGATAGATAAGATAAGATAAGATAAGATAACTGTAAATAGATAATATTAGAGTTAAGATGTATGTATATATATATATATATATATATATATATATAGATATATATATAGATAGATAAGATAGATTGTAATTAGATACGCCTAAAGGTAAGTTAAGATAGGTAGATAGATATATAGATAAGATAGATTGTAAATAGATAATATTAGAGTTAAGATAAAATCATTATCATGCCCTAATGTTGCACCTTTGTCTTTTCTAAGTATCAATGTCTGCCAGGAACATATTATCACGCTTCTCTCTTTTTCCAGGTGGGCATTCTCCATGACGCAACATGTGAGGGGAACATCAAGCAAGCTACATCCATCCCTGCCTATTGCGAGGCCACCTTGACTCCAGACTTGTCACGGCAACGACCAAAGGGGAACTACAGCCAAAGAAAACCCAGGACAGGTAATTAATGATTATTAATTACTGATAATATTTCACTGGTATACATCGATGCTTCAGAAATAGGGCAATAGGGAAGGGGCAAAGACAGATAGGCTGTGCCTAAGGTATTAGTAGTGGCATCCCAGTCCGCCACAGCACCAGTCACCTGTTCACCCCTGCAACACAGAGCATGATAATAATAGATATAGATAGATAGATAGATAGATAGATTAGATAAGATAAGATAACTGTAAATAGATAATATTAGAGTTAAGATAGATGTGTATATATATATATATCAATATATATATATATCTATATATATAGATAAGATAGATTGTAATTAGATACGCCTAAAGGTAAGTTAAGATAGGTAGATAGATATATAGATAAGATAGATTGTAAGTAGATAATATTAGAGTTAACATAAAATCATTATCATGCCCTAATGTTGCACCTTTGTCTTTTCTAAGTATCAATGTCTGCCAGGAACATATTATCACACTTCTCTCTTTTTCCAGGTGGGCATTCTCCATGACGCAACATGTGAGGGGAACATCAAGCAAGCTACATCCCTGCCTATTGCGAGGCCACCTTGACTCCAGACTTGTCACGGCAACGACCAAAGGGGAAATACAGCCAAAGAAAACCCAGGACAGGTAATTAATGATTATTAATTACTGATAATATTTCACTGGTATACATCGATGCTTCAGAAATAGGGCAATAGGGAAGGGGCAAAGACAGATAGGCTGTGCCTAAGGTATTAGTAGTGGCATCCCAGTCCGCCACAGCACCAGTCACCTGCTCACCCCTGCAACACAGAGCATGATAATAATAGATATAGATAGATAGATAGATAGATAGATAGATTAGATAAGATAAGATAAGATAACTGTAAATAGATAATATTAGAGTTAAGATGTATGTATATATATATATATAGATAGATAGATAAGATAGATTGTAATTAGATACGCCTAAAGGTAAGTTAAGATAGGTAGATAGATATATAGATAAGATAGATTGTAAATAGATAATATTAGAGTTAAGATAAAATCATTATCATGCCCTAATGTTGCACCTTTGTCTTTTCTAAGTATCAATGTCTGCCAGGAACATATTATCACGCTTCTCTCTTTTTCCAGGTGGGCATTCTCCATGACGCAACATGTGAGGGGAACATCAAGCAAGCTACATCCCTGCCTATTGCGAGGCCACCTTGACTCCAGACTTGTCACGGCAACGACCAAAGGGGAACTACAGCCAAAGAAAACCCAGGACAGGTAATTAATGATTATTAATTACTGATAATATTTCACTGGTATACATGGATGCTTCAGAAATAGGGCAATAGGGAATGGGCAAAGACAGATAGGCTGTGCCTAAGGTATTGGTAGTGGCATCCCAGTCCGTCACAGCACCAGTCACCTGCTCATCCCTGCAACACAGAGCATCATAATAATAGATATAGATAGATAGATAGATAGATAGATAGATAGATAGATAGATAGATAGATAAGATAAGATAAGATAAGATAACTGTAAATAGATAATATTAGAGTTAAGATGTATGTATATATATATATATATATATATATATATAGATATATATATAGATAGATAAGATAGATTGTAATTAGATACGCCTAAAGGTAAGTTAAGATAGGTAGATAGATATATAGATAAGATAGATTGTAAATAGATAATATTAGAGTTAAGATAAAATCATTATCATGCCCTAATGTTGCACCTTTGTCTTTTCTAAGTATCAATGTCTGCCAGGAACATATTATCACGCTTCTCTCTTTTTCCAGGTGGGCATTCTCCATGACGCAACATGTGAGGGGAACATCAAGCAAGCTACATCCATCCCTGCCTATTGCGAGGCCACCTTGACTCCAGACTTGTCACGGCAACGACCAAAGGGGAACTACAGCCAAAGAAAACCCAGGACAGGTAATTAATGATTATTAATTACTGATAATATTTCACTGGTATACATGGATGCTTCAGAAATAGGGCAATAGGGAATGGGCAAAGACAGATAGGCTGTGCCTAAGGTATTGGTAGTGGCATCCCAGTCCGTCACAGCACCAGTCACCTGCTCATCCCTGCAACACAGAGCATCATAATAATAGATATAGATAGATAGATAGATAGATAGATAGATAGATAGATAGATACGATAAGATAAGATAAGATAACTGTAAATAGATAATATTAGAGTTAAGATGTATGTATATATATATATATATATATATATAGATATATATATAGATAGATAAGATAGATTGTAATTAGATACGCCTAAAGGTAAGTTAAGATAGGTAGATAGATATATAGATAAGATAGATTGTAAATAGATAATATTAGAGTTAAGATAAAATCATTATCATGCCCTAATGTTGCACCTTTGTCTTTTCTAAGTATCAATGTCTGCCAGGAACATATTATCACGCTTCTCTCTTTTTCCAGGTGGGCATTCTCCATGACGCAACATGTGAGGGGAACATCAAGCAAGCTACATCCATCCCTGCCTATTGCGAGGCCACCTTGACTCCAGACTTGTCACGGCAACGACCAAAGGGGAACTACAGCCAAAGAAAACCCAGGACAGGTAATTAATGATTATTAATTACTGATAATATTTCACTGGTATACATCGATGCTTCAGAAATAGGGCAATAGGGAAGGGGCAAAGACAGATAGGCTGTGCCTAAGGTATTAGTAGTGGCATCCCAGTCCGCCACAGCACCAGTCACCTGTTCACCCCTGCAACACAGAGCATGATAATAATAGATATAGATAGATAGATAGATAGATAGATAGATTAGATAAGATAAGATAACTGTAAATAGATAATATTAGAGTTAAGATAGATGTGTATATATATATATATCAATATATATATATATCTATATATATAGATAAGATAGATTGTAATTAGATACGCCTAAAGGTAAGTTAAGATAGGTAGATAGATATATAGATAAGATAGATTGTAAGTAGATAATATTAGAGTTAACATAAAATCATTATCATGCCCTAATGTTGCACCTTTGTCTTTTCTAAGTATCAATGTCTGCCAGGAACATATTATCACACTTCTCTCTTTTTCCAGGTGGGCATTCTCCATGACGCAACATGTGAGGGGAACATCAAGCAAGCTACATCCCTGCCTATTGCGAGGCCACCTTGACTCCAGACTTGTCACGGCAACGACCAAAGGGGAAATACAGCCAAAGAAAACCCAGGACAGGTAATTAATGATTATTAATTACTGATAATATTTCACTGGTATACATCGATGCTTCAGAAATAGGGCAATAGGGAAGGGGCAAAGACAGATAGGCTGTGCCTAAGGTATTAGTAGTGGCATCCCAGTCCGCCACAGCACCAGTCACCTGCTCACCCCTGCAACACAGAGCATGATAATAATAGATATAGATAGATAGATAGATAGATAGATAGATTAGATAAGATAAGATAAGATAACTGTAAATAGATAATATTAGAGTTAAGATGTATGTATATATATATATATAGATAGATAGATAAGATAGATTGTAATTAGATACGCCTAAAGGTAAGTTAAGATAGGTAGATAGATATATAGATAAGATAGATTGTAAATAGATAATATTAGAGTTAAGATAAAATCATTATCATGCCCTAATGTTGCACCTTTGTCTTTTCTAAGTATCAATGTCTGCCAGGAACATATTATCACGCTTCTCTCTTTTTCCAGGTGGGCATTCTCCATGACGCAACATGTGAGGGGAACATCAAGCAAGCTACATCCCTGCCTATTGCGAGGCCACCTTGACTCCAGACTTGTCACGGCAACGACCAAAGGGGAACTACAGCCAAAGAAAACCCAGGACAGGTAATTAATGATTATTAATTACTGATAATATTTCACTGGTATACATGGATGCTTCAGAAATAGGGCAATAGGGAATGGGCAAAGACAGATAGGCTGTGCCTAAGGTATTGGTAGTGGCATCCCAGTCCGTCACAGCACCAGTCACCTGCTCATCCCTGCAACACAGAGCATCATAATAATAGATATAGATAGATAGATAGATAGATAGATAGATAGATAGATAGATAGATAGATAGATAGATAGATAGATAAGATAAGATAAGATAAGATAACTGTAAATAGATAATATTAGAGTTAAGATGTATGTATATATATATATATATATATATATATATAGATATATATATAGATAGATAAGATAGATTGTAATTAGATACGCCTAAAGGTAAGTTAAGATAGGTAGATAGATATATAGATAAGATAGATTGTAAATAGATAATATTAGAGTTAAGATAAAATCATTATCATGCCCTAATGTTGCACCTTTGTCTTTTCTAAGTATCAATGTCTGCCAGGAACATATTATCACGCTTCTCTCTTTTTCCAGGTGGGCATTCTCCATGACGCAACATGTGAGGGGAACATCAAGCAAGCTACATCCATCCCTGCCTATTGCGAGGCCACCTTGACTCCAGACTTGTCACGGCAACGACCAAAGGGGAACTACAGCCAAAGAAAACCCAGGACAGGTAATTAATGATTATTAATTACTGATAATATTTCACTGGTATACATGGATGCTTCAGAAATAGGGCAATAGGGAATGGGCAAAGACAGATAGGCTGTGCCTAAGGTATTGGTAGTGGCATCCCAGTCCGTCACAGCACCAGTCACCTGCTCATCCCTGCAACACAGAGCATCATAATAATAGATATAGATAGATAGATAGATAGATAGATAGATAGATAGATAGATACGATAAGATAAGATAAGATAACTGTAAATAGATAATATTAGAGTTAAGATGTATGTATATATATATATATATATATATATAGATATATATATAGATAGATAAGATAGATTGTAATTAGATACGCCTAAAGGTAAGTTAAGATAGGTAGATAGATATATAGATAAGATAGATTGTAAATAGATAATATTAGAGTTAAGATAAAATCATTATCATGCCCTAATGTTGCACCTTTGTCTTTTCTAAGTATCAATGTCTGCCAGGAACATATTATCACGCTTCTCTCTTTTTCCAGGTGGGCATTCTCCATGACGCAACATGTGAGGGGAACATCAAGCAAGCTACATCCATCCCTGCCTATTGCGAGGCCACCTTGACTCCAGACTTGTCACGGCAACGACCAAAGGGGAACTACAGCCAAAGAAAACCCAGGACAGGTAATTAATGATTATTAATTACTGATAATATTTCACTGGTATACATCGATGCTTCAGAAATAGGGCAATAGGGAAGGGGCAAAGACAGATAGGCTGTGCCTAAGGTATTAGTAGTGGCATCCCAGTCCGCCACAGCACCAGTCACCTGTTCACCCCTGCAACACAGAGCATGATAATAATAGATATAGATAGATAGATAGATAGATAGATAGATAGATTAGATAAGATAAGATAACTGTAAATAGATAATATTAGAGTTAAGATAGATGTGTATATATATATATATCAATATATATATATATCTATATATATAGATAAGATAGATTGTAATTAGATACGCCTAAAGGTAAGTTAAGATAGGTAGATAGATATATAGATAAGATAGATTGTAAGTAGATAATATTAGAGTTAACATAAAATCATTATCATGCCCTAATGTTGCACCTTTGTCTTTTCTAAGTATCAATGTCTGCCAGGAACATATTATCACACTTCTCTCTTTTTCCAGGTGGGCATTCTCCATGACGCAACATGTGAGGGGAACATCAAGCAAGCTACATCCCTGCCTATTGCAAGGCCACCTTGACTCCAGACTTGTCACGGCAACGACCAAAGGGGAAATACAGCCAAAGAAAACCCAGGACAGGTAATTAATGATTATTAATTACTGATAATATTTCACTGGTATACATCGATGCTTCAGAAATAGGGCAATAGGGAAGGGGCAAAGACAGATAGGCTGTGCCTAAGGTATTAGTAGTGGCATCCCAGTCCGCCACAGCACCAGTCACCTGCTCACCCCTGCAACACAGAGCATGATAATAATAGATATAGATAGATAGATAGATAGATAGATAGATAGATTAGATAAGATAAGATAAGATAAGATAACTGTAAATAGATAATATTAGAGTTAAGATGTATGTATATATATATATATAGATAGATAGATAAGATAGATTGTAATTAGATACGCCTAAAGGTAAGTTAAGATAGGTAGATAGATATATAGATAAGATAGATTGTAAATAGATAATATTAGAGTTAAGATAAAATCATTATCATGCCCTAATGTTGCACCTTTGTCTTTTCTAAGTATCAATGTCTGCCAGGAACATATTATCACGCTTCTCTCTTTTTCCAGGTGGGCATTCTCCATGACGCAACATGTGAGGGGAACATCAAGCAAGCTACATCCCTGCCTATTGCGAGGCCACCTTGACTCCAGACTTGTCACGGCAACGACCAAAGGGGAACTACAGCCAAAGAAAACCCAGGACAGGTAATTAATGATTATTAATTACTGATAATATTTCACTGGTATACATGGATGCTTCAGAAATAGGGCAATAGGGAATGGGCAAAGACAGATAGGCTGTGCCTAAGGTATTGGTAGTGGCATCCCAGTCCGTCACAGCACCAGTCACCTGCTCATCCCTGCAACACAGAGCATCATAATAATAGATATAGATAGATAGATAGATAGATAGATAGATAGATAGATAGATAGATAGATAGATAAGATAAGATAAGATAAGATAACTGTAAATAGATAATATTAGAGTTAAGATGTATGTATATATATATATATATATATATATATATATAGATATATATATAGATAGATAAGATAGATTGTAATTAGATACGCCTAAAGGTAAGTTAAGATAGGTAGATAGATATATAGATAAGATAGATTGTAAATAGATAATATTAGAGTTAAGATAAAATCATTATCATGCCCTAATGTTGCACCTTTGTCTTTTCTAAGTATCAATGTCTGCCAGGAACATATTATCACGCTTCTCTCTTTTTCCAGGTGGGCATTCTCCATGACGCAACATGTGAGGGGAACATCAAGCAAGCTACATCCATCCCTGCCTATTGCGAGGCCACCTTGACTCCAGACTTGTCACGGCAACGACCAAAGGGGAACTACAGCCAAAGAAAACCCAGGACAGGTAATTAATGATTATTAATTACTGATAATATTTCACTGGTATACATCGATGCTTCAGAAATAGGGCAATAGGGAAGGGGCAAAGACAGATAGGCTGTGCCTAAGGTATTAGTAGTGGCATCCCAGTCCGCCACAGCACCAGTCACCTGTTCACCCCTGCAACACAGAGCATGATAATAATAGATATAGATAGATAGATAGATAGATAGATTAGATAAGATAAGATAACTGTAAATAGATAATATTAGAGTTAAGATAGATGTGTATATATATATATATCAATATATATATATATCTATATATATAGATAAGATAGATTGTAATTAGATACGCCTAAAGGTAAGTTAAGATAGGTAGATAGATATATAGATAAGATAGATTGTAAGTAGATAATATTAGAGTTAACATAAAATCATTATCATGCCCTAATGTTGCACCTTTGTCTTTTCTAAGTATCAATGTCTGCCAGGAACATATTATCACACTTCTCTCTTTTTCCAGGTGGGCATTCTCCATGACGCAACATGTGAGGGGAACATCAAGCAAGCTACATCCCTGCCTATTGCGAGGCCACCTTGACTCCAGACTTGTCACGGCAACGACCAAAGGGGAAATACAGCCAAAGAAAACCCAGGACAGGTAATTAATGATTATTAATTACTGATAATATTTCACTGGTATACATCGATGCTTCAGAAATAGGGCAATAGGGAAGGGGCAAAGACAGATAGGCTGTGCCTAAGGTATTAGTAGTGGCATCCCAGTCCGCCACAGCACCAGTCACCTGCTCACCCCTGCAACACAGAGCATGATAATAATAGATATAGATAGATAGATAGATAGATAGATAGATAGATTAGATAAGATAAGATAAGATAACTGTAAATAGATAATATTAGAGTTAAGATGTATGTATATATATATATATAGATAGATAGATAAGATAGATTGTAATTAGATACGCCTAAAGGTAAGTTAAGATAGGTAGATAGATATATAGATAAGATAGATTGTAAATAGATAATATTAGAGTTAAGATAAAATCATTATCATGCCCTAATGTTGCACCTTTGTCTTTTCTAAGTATCAATGTCTGCCAGGAACATATTATCACGCTTCTCTCTTTTTCCAGGTGGGCATTCTCCATGACGCAACATGTGAGGGGAACATCAAGCAAGCTACATCCCTGCCTATTGCGAGGCCACCTTGACTCCAGACTTGTCACGGCAACGACCAAAGGGGAACTACAGCCAAAGAAAACCCAGGACAGGTAATTAATGATTATTAATTACTGATAATATTTCACTGGTATACATGGATGCTTCAGAAATAGGGCAATAGGGAATGGGCAAAGACAGATAGGCTGTGCCTAAGGTATTGGTAGTGGCATCCCAGTCCGTCACAGCACCAGTCACCTGCTCATCCCTGCAACACAGAGCATCATAATAATAGATATAGATAGATAGATAGATAGATAGATAGATAGATAGATAGATAGATAAGATAAGATAAGATAAGATAACTGTAAATAGATAATATTAGAGTTAAGATGTATGTATATATATATATATATATATATATATATAGATATATATATAGATAGATAAGATAGATTGTAATTAGATACGCCTAAAGGTAAGTTAAGATAGGTAGATAGATATATAGATAAGATAGATTGTAAATAGATAATATTAGAGTTAAGATAAAATCATTATCATGCCCTAATGTTGCACCTTTGTCTTTTCTAAGTATCAATGTCTGCCAGGAACATATTATCACGCTTCTCTCTTTTTCCAGGTGGGCATTCTCCATGACGCAACATGTGAGGGGAACATCAAGCAAGCTACATCCATCCCTGCCTATTGCGAGGCCACCTTGACTCCAGACTTGTCACGGCAACGACCAAAGGGGAACTACAGCCAAAGAAAACCCAGGACAGGTAATTAATGATTATTAATTACTGATAATATTTCACTGGTATACATGGATGCTTCAGAAATAGGGCAATAGGGAATGGGCAAAGACAGATAGGCTGTGCCTAAGGTATTGGTAGTGGCATCCCAGTCCGTCACAGCACCAGTCACCTGCTCATCCCTGCAACACAGAGCATCATAATAATAGATATAGATAGATAGATAGATAGATAGATAGATAGATAGATAGATACGATAAGATAAGATAAGATAACTGTAAATAGATAATATTAGAGTTAAGATGTATGTATATATATATATATATATATATATAGATATATATATAGATAGATAAGATAGATTGTAATTAGATACGCCTAAAGGTAAGTTAAGATAGGTAGATAGATATATAGATAAGATAGATTGTAAATAGATAATATTAGAGTTAAGATAAAATCATTATCATGCCCTAATGTTGCACCTTTGTCTTTTCTAAGTATCAATGTCTGCCAGGAACATATTATCACGCTTCTCTCTTTTTCCAGGTGGGCATTCTCCATGACGCAACATGTGAGGGGAACATCAAGCAAGCTACATCCATCCCTGCCTATTGCGAGGCCACCTTGACTCCAGACTTGTCACGGCAACGACCAAAGGGGAACTACAGCCAAAGAAAACCCAGGACAGGTAATTAATGATTATTAATTACTGATAATATTTCACTGGTATACATCGATGCTTCAGAAATAGGGCAATAGGGAAGGGGCAAAGACAGATAGGCTGTGCCTAAGGTATTAGTAGTGGCATCCCAGTCCGCCACAGCACCAGTCACCTGTTCACCCCTGCAACACAGAGCATGATAATAATAGATATAGATAGATAGATAGATAGATAGATAGATAGATTAGATAAGATAAGATAACTGTAAATAGATAATATTAGAGTTAAGATAGATGTGTATATATATATATATCAATATATATATATATCTATATATATAGATAAGATAGATTGTAATTAGATACGCCTAAAGGTAAGTTAAGATAGGTAGATAGATATATAGATAAGATAGATTGTAAGTAGATAATATTAGAGTTAACATAAAATCATTATCATGCCCTAATGTTGCACCTTTGTCTTTTCTAAGTATCAATGTCTGCCAGGAACATATTATCACACTTCTCTCTTTTTCCAGGTGGGCATTCTCCATGACGCAACATGTGAGGGGAACATCAAGCAAGCTACATCCCTGCCTATTGCGAGGCCACCTTGACTCCAGACTTGTCACGGCAACGACCAAAGGGGAAATACAGCCAAAGAAAACCCAGGACAGGTAATTAATGATTATTAATTACTGATAATATTTCACTGGTATACATCGATGCTTCAGAAATAGGGCAATAGGGAAGGGGCAAAGACAGATAGGCTGTGCCTAAGGTATTAGTAGTGGCATCCCAGTCCGCCACAGCACCAGTCACCTGCTCACCCCTGCAACACAGAGCATGATAATAATAGATATAGATAGATAGATAGATAGATAGATAGATTAGATAAGATAAGATAAGATAACTGTAAATAGATAATATTAGAGTTAAGATGTATGTATATATATATATATAGATAGATAGATAAGATAGATTGTAATTAGATACGCCTAAAGGTAAGTTAAGATAGGTAGATAGATATATAGATAAGATAGATTGTAAATAGATAATATTAGAGTTAAGATAAAATCATTATCATGCCCTAATGTTGCACCTTTGTCTTTTCTAAGTATCAATGTCTGCCAGGAACATATTATCACGCTTCTCTCTTTTTCCAGGTGGGCATTCTCCATGACGCAACATGTGAGGGGAACATCAAGCAAGCTACATCCCTGCCTATTGCGAGGCCACCTTGACTCCAGACTTGTCACGGCAACGACCAAAGGGGAACTACAGCCAAAGAAAACCCAGGACAGGTAATTAATGATTATTAATTACTGATAATATTTCACTGGTATACATGGATGCTTCAGAAATAGGGCAATAGGGAATGGGCAAAGACAGATAGGCTGTGCCTAAGGTATTGGTAGTGGCATCCCAGTCCGTCACAGCACCAGTCACCTGCTCATCCCTGCAACACAGAGCATCATAATAATAGATATAGATAGATAGATAGATAGATAGATAGATAGATAGATAGATAGATAGATAGATAAGATAAGATAAGATAAGATAACTGTAAATAGATAATATTAGAGTTAAGATGTATGTATATATATATATATATATATATATATATATAGATATATATATAGATAGATAAGATAGATTGTAATTAGATACGCCTAAAGGTAAGTTAAGATAGGTAGATAGATATATAGATAAGATAGATTGTAAATAGATAATATTAGAGTTAAGATAAAATCATTATCATGCCCTAATGTTGCACCTTTGTCTTTTCTAAGTATCAATGTCTGCCAGGAACATATTATCACGCTTCTCTCTTTTTCCAGGTGGGCATTCTCCATGACGCAACATGTGAGGGGAACATCAAGCAAGCTACATCCATCCCTGCCTATTGCGAGGCCACCTTGACTCCAGACTTGTCACGGCAACGACCAAAGGGGAACTACAGCCAAAGAAAACCCAGGACAGGTAATTAATGATTATTAATTACTGATAATATTTCACTGGTATACATCGATGCTTCAGAAATAGGGCAATAGGGAAGGGGCAAAGACAGATAGGCTGTGCCTAAGGTATTAGTAGTGGCATCCCAGTCCGCCACAGCACCAGTCACCTGTTCACCCCTGCAACACAGAGCATGATAATAATAGATATAGATAGATAGATAGATAGATAGATTAGATAAGATAAGATAACTGTAAATAGATAATATTAGAGTTAAGATAGATGTGTATATATATATATATCAATATATATATATATCTATATATATAGATAAGATAGATTGTAATTAGATACGCCTAAAGGTAAGTTAAGATAGGTAGATAGATATATAGATAAGATAGATTGTAAGTAGATAATATTAGAGTTAACATAAAATCATTATCATGCCCTAATGTTGCACCTTTGTCTTTTCTAAGTATCAATGTCTGCCAGGAACATATTATCACACTTCTCTCTTTTTCCAGGTGGGCATTCTCCATGACGCAACATGTGAGGGGAACATCAAGCAAGCTACATCCCTGCCTATTGCGAGGCCACCTTGACTCCAGACTTGTCACGGCAACGACCAAAGGGGAAATACAGCCAAAGAAAACCCAGGACAGGTAATTAATGATTATTAATTACTGATAATATTTCACTGGTATACATCGATGCTTCAGAAATAGGGCAATAGGGAAGGGGCAAAGACAGATAGGCTGTGCCTAAGGTATTAGTAGTGGCATCCCAGTCCGCCACAGCACCAGTCACCTGCTCACCCCTGCAACACAGAGCATGATAATAATAGATATAGATAGATAGATAGATAGATAGATAGATAGATTAGATAAGATAAGATAAGATAACTGTAAATAGATAATATTAGAGTTAAGATGTATGTATATATATATATATAGATAGATAGATAAGATAGATTGTAATTAGATACGCCTAAAGGTAAGTTAAGATAGGTAGATAGATATATAGATAAGATAGATTGTAAATAGATAATATTAGAGTTAAGATAAAATCATTATCATGCCCTAATGTTGCACCTTTGTCTTTTCTAAGTATCAATGTCTGCCAGGAACATATTATCACGCTTCTCTCTTTTTCCAGGTGGGCATTCTCCATGACGCAACATGTGAGGGGAACATCAAGCAAGCTACATCCCTGCCTATTGCGAGGCCACCTTGACTCCAGACTTGTCACGGCAACGACCAAAGGGGAACTACAGCCAAAGAAAACCCAGGACAGGTAATTAATGATTATTAATTACTGATAATATTTCACTGGTATACATGGATGCTTCAGAAATAGGGCAATAGGGAATGGGCAAAGACAGATAGGCTGTGCCTAAGGTATTGGTAGTGGCATCCCAGTCCGTCACAGCACCAGTCACCTGCTCATCCCTGCAACACAGAGCATCATAATAATAGATATAGATAGATAGATAGATAGATAGATAGATAGATAGATAGATAGATAAGATAAGATAAGATAAGATAACTGTAAATAGATAATATTAGAGTTAAGATGTATGTATATATATATATATATATATATATATATAGATATATATATAGATAGATAAGATAGATTGTAATTAGATACGCCTAAAGGTAAGTTAAGATAGGTAGATAGATATATAGATAAGATAGATTGTAAATAGATAATATTAGAGTTAAGATAAAATCATTATCATGCCCTAATGTTGCACCTTTGTCTTTTCTAAGTATCAATGTCTGCCAGGAACATATTATCACGCTTCTCTCTTTTTCCAGGTGGGCATTCTCCATGACGCAACATGTGAGGGGAACATCAAGCAAGCTACATCCATCCCTGCCTATTGCGAGGCCACCTTGACTCCAGACTTGTCACGGCAACGACCAAAGGGGAACTACAGCCAAAGAAAACCCAGGACAGGTAATTAATGATTATTAATTACTGATAATATTTCACTGGTATACATGGATGCTTCAGAAATAGGGCAATAGGGAATGGGCAAAGACAGATAGGCTGTGCCTAAGGTATTGGTAGTGGCATCCCAGTCCGTCACAGCACCAGTCACCTGCTCATCCCTGCAACACAGAGCATCATAATAATAGATATAGATAGATAGATAGATAGATAGATAGATAGATAGATAGATAGATAGATAGATAAGATAAGATAAGATAAGATAACTGTAAATAGATAATATTAGAGTTAAGATGTATGTATATATATATATATATATATATATATATAGATATATATATAGATAGATAAGATAGATTGTAATTAGATACGCCTAAAGGTAAGTTAAGATAGGTAGATAGATATATAGATAAGATAGATTGTAAATAGATAATATTAGAGTTAAGATAAAATCATTATCATGCCCTAATGTTGCACCTTTGTCTTTTCTAAGTATCAATGTCTGCCAGGAACATATTATCACGCTTCTCTCTTTTTCCAGGTGGGCATTCTCCATGACGCAACATGTGAGGGGAACATCAAGCAAGCTACATCCATCCCTGCCTATTGCGAGGCCACCTTGACTCCAGACTTGTCACGGCAACGACCAAAGGGGAACTACAGCCAAAGAAAACCCAGGACAGGTAATTAATGATTATTAATTACTGATAATATTTCACTGGTATACATCGATGCTTCAGAAATAGGGCAATAGGGAAGGGGGGCAAAGACAGATAGGCTGTGCCTAAGGTATTAGTAGTGGCATCCCAGTCCGCCACAGCACCAGTCACCTGTTCACCCCTGCAACACAGAGCATGATAATAATAGATAGATAGATAGATAGATAGATAGATAGATAGATTAGATAAGATAAGATAACTGTAAATAGATAATATTAGAGTTAAGATAGATGTGTATATATATATATATCAATATATATATATATCTATATATATAGATAAGATAGATTGTAATTAGATACGCCTAAAGGTAAGTTAAGATAGGTAGATAGATATATAGATAAGATAGATTGTAAGTAGATAATATTAGAGTTAACATAAAATCATTATCATGCCCTAATGTTGCACCTTTGTCTTTTCTAAGTATCAATGTCTGCCAGGAACATATTATCACACTTCTCTCTTTTTCCAGGTGGGCATTCTCCATGACGCAACATGTGAGGGGAACATCAAGCAAGCTACATCCCTGCCTATTGCGAGGCCACCTTGACTCCAGACTTGTCACGGCAACGACCAAAGGGGAAATACAGCCAAAGAAAACCCAGGACAGGTAATTAATGATTATTAATTACTGATAATATTTCACTGGTATACATCGATGCTTCAGAAATAGGGCAATAGGGAAGGGGCAAAGACAGATAGGCTGTGCCTAAGGTATTAGTAGTGGCATCCCAGTCCGCCACAGCACCAGTCACCTGCTCACCCCTGCAACACAGAGCATGATAATAATAGATAGATAGATAGATAGATAGATAGATAGATAGATTAGATAAGATAAGATAAGATAACTGTAAATAGATAATATTAGAGTTAAGATGTATGTATATATATATATATAGATAGATAGATAAGATAGATTGTAATTAGATACGCCTAAAGGTAAGTTAAGATAGGTAGATAGATATATAGATAAGATAGATTGTAAATAGATAATATTAGAGTTAAGATAAAATCATTATCATGCCCTAATGTTGCACCTTTGTCTTTTCTAAGTATCAATGTCTGCCAGGAACATATTATCACGCTTCTCTCTTTTTCCAGGTGGGCATTCTCCATGACGCAACATGTGAGGGGAACATCAAGCAAGCTACATCCCTGCCTATTGCGAGGCCACCTTGACTCCAGACTTGTCACGGCAACGACCAAAGGGGAACTACAGCCAAAGAAAACCCAGGACAGGTAATTAATGATTATTAATTACTGATAATATTTCACTGGTATACATGGATGCTTCAGAAATAGGGCAATAGGGAATGGGCAAAGACAGATAGGCTGTGCCTAAGGTATTGGTAGTGGCATCCCAGTCCGTCACAGCACCAGTCACCTGCTCATCCCTGCAACACAGAGCATCATAATAATAGATATAGATAGATAGATAGATAGATAGATAGATAGATAGATAGATAGATAAGATAAGATAAGATAAGATAACTGTAAATAGATAATATTAGAGTTAAGATGTATGTATATATATATATATATATATATATATATATATATAGATATATATATAGATAGATAAGATAGATTGTAATTAGATACGCCTAAAGGTAAGTTAAGATAGGTAGATAGATATATAGATAAGATAGATTGTAAATAGATAATATTAGAGTTAAGATAAAATCATTATCATGCCCTAATGTTGCACCTTTGTCTTTTCTAAGTATCAATGTCTGCCAGGAACATATTATCACGCTTCTCTCTTTTTCCAGGTGGGCATTCTCCATGACGCAACATGTGAGGGGAACATCAAGCAAGCTACATCCATCCCTGCCTATTGCGAGGCCACCTTGACTCCAGACTTGTCACGGCAACGACCAAAGGGGAACTACAGCCAAAGAAAACCCAGGACAGGTAATTAATGATTATTAATTACTGATAATATTTCACTGGTATACATCGATGCTTCAGAAATAGGGCAATAGGGAAGGGGCAAAGACAGATAGGCTGTGCCTAAGGTATTAGTAGTGGCATCCCAGTCCGCCACAGCACCAGTCACCTGTTCACCCCTGCAACACAGAGCATGATAATAATAGATATAGATAGATAGATAGATAGATAGATTAGATAAGATAAGATAACTGTAAATAGATAATATTAGAGTTAAGATAGATGTGTATATATATATATATCAATATATATATATATCTATATATATAGATAAGATAGATTGTAATTAGATACGCCTAAAGGTAAGTTAAGATAGGTAGATAGATATATAGATAAGATAGATTGTAAGTAGATAATATTAGAGTTAACATAAAATCATTATCATGCCCTAATGTTGCACCTTTGTCTTTTCTAAGTATCAATGTCTGCCAGGAACATATTATCACACTTCTCTCTTTTTCCAGGTGGGCATTCTCCATGACGCAACATGTGAGGGGAACATCAAGCAAGCTACATCCCTGCCTATTGCGAGGCCACCTTGACTCCAGACTTGTCACGGCAACGACCAAAGGGGAAATACAGCCAAAGAAAACCCAGGACAGGTAATTAATGATTATTAATTACTGATAATATTTCACTGGTATACATCGATGCTTCAGAAATAGGGCAATAGGGAAGGGGCAAAGACAGATAGGCTGTGCCTAAGGTATTAGTAGTGGCATCCCAGTCCGCCACAGCACCAGTCACCTGCTCACCCCTGCAACACAGAGCATGATAATAATAGATATAGATAGATAGATAGATAGATAGATAGATAGATTAGATAAGATAAGATAAGATAACTGTAAATAGATAATATTAGAGTTAAGATGTATGTATATATATATATATAGATAGATAGATAAGATAGATTGTAATTAGATACGCCTAAAGGTAAGTTAAGATAGGTAGATAGATATATAGATAAGATAGATTGTAAATAGATAATATTAGAGTTAAGATAAAATCATTATCATGCCCTAATGTTGCACCTTTGTCTTTTCTAAGTATCAATGTCTGCCAGGAACATATTATCACGCTTCTCTCTTTTTCCAGGTGGGCATTCTCCATGACGCAACATGTGAGGGGAACATCAAGCAAGCTACATCCCTGCCTATTGCGAGGCCACCTTGACTCCAGACTTGTCACGGCAACGACCAAAGGGGAACTACAGCCAAAGAAAACCCAGGACAGGTAATTAATGATTATTAATTACTGATAATATTTCACTGGTATACATGGATGCTTCAGAAATAGGGCAATAGGGAATGGGCAAAGACAGATAGGCTGTGCCTAAGGTATTGGTAGTGGCATCCCAGTCCGTCACAGCACCAGTCACCTGCTCATCCCTGCAACACAGAGCATCATAATAATAGATATAGATAGATAGATAGATAGATAGATAGATAGATAGATAGATAGATAGATAGATAAGATAAGATAAGATAAGATAAGATAACTGTAAATAGATAATATTAGAGTTAAGATGTATGTATATATATATATATATATATATATATATATAGATATATATATAGATAGATAAGATAGATTGTAATTAGATACGCCTAAAGGTAAGTTAAGATAGGTAGATAGATATATAGATAAGATAGATTGTAAATAGATAATATTAGAGTTAAGATAAAATCATTATCATGCCCTAATGTTGCACCTTTGTCTTTTCTAAGTATCAATGTCTGCCAGGAACATATTATCACGCTTCTCTCTTTTTCCAGGTGGGCATTCTCCATGACGCAACATGTGAGGGGAACATCAAGCAAGCTACATCCATCCCTGCCTATTGCGAGGCCACCTTGACTCCAGACTTGTCACGGCAACGACCAAAGGGGAACTACAGCCAAAGAAAACCCAGGACAGGTAATTAATGATTATTAATTACTGATAATATTTCACTGGTATACATGGATGCTTCAGAAATAGGGCAATAGGGAATGGGCAAAGACAGATAGGCTGTGCCTAAGGTATTGGTAGTGGCATCCCAGTCCGTCACAGCACCAGTCACCTGCTCATCCCTGCAACACAGAGCATCATAATAATAGATATAGATAGATAGATAGATAGATAGATAGATAGATAGATAGATAGATAGATAAGATAAGATAAGATAAGATAACTGTAAATAGATAATATTAGAGTTAAGATGTATGTATATATATATATATATATATATATATATAGATATATATATAGATAGATAAGATAGATTGTAATTAGATACGCCTAAAGGTAAGTTAAGATAGGTAGATAGATATATAGATAAGATAGATTGTAAATAGATAATATTAGAGTTAAGATAAAATCATTATCATGCCCTAATGTTGCACCTTTGTCTTTTCTAAGTATCAATGTCTGCCAGGAACATATTATCACGCTTCTCTCTTTTTCCAGGTGGGCATTCTCCATGACGCAACATGTGAGGGGAACATCAAGCAAGCTACATCCATCCCTGCCTATTGCGAGGCCACCTTGACTCCAGACTTGTCACGGCAACGACCAAAGGGGAACTACAGCCAAAGAAAACCCAGGACAGGTAATTAATGATTATTAATTACTGATAATATTTCACTGGTATACATCGATGCTTCAGAAATAGGGCAATAGGGAAGGGGCAAAGACAGATAGGCTGTGCCTAAGGTATTAGTAGTGGCATCCCAGTCCGCCACAGCACCAGTCACCTGTTCACCCCTGCAACACAGAGCATGATAATAATAGATATAGATAGATAGATAGATAGATAGATAGATAGATTAGATAAGATAAGATAACTGTAAATAGATAATATTAGAGTTAAGATAGATGTGTATATATATATATATCAATATATATATATATCTATATATATAGATAAGATAGATTGTAATTAGATACGCCTAAAGGTAAGTTAAGATAGGTAGATAGATATATAGATAAGATAGATTGTAAGTAGATAATATTAGAGTTAACATAAAATCATTATCATGCCCTAATGTTGCACCTTTGTCTTTTCTAAGTATCAATGTCTGCCAGGAACATATTATCACACTTCTCTCTTTTTCCAGGTGGGCATTCTCCATGACGCAACATGTGAGGGGAACATCAAGCAAGCTACATCCCTGCCTATTGCGAGGCCACCTTGACTCCAGACTTGTCACGGCAACGACCAAAGGGGAAATACAGCCAAAGAAAACCCAGGACAGGTAATTAATGATTATTAATTACTGATAATATTTCACTGGTATACATCGATGCTTCAGAAATAGGGCAATAGGGAAGGGGCAAAGACAGATAGGCTGTGCCTAAGGTATTAGTAGTGGCATCCCAGTCCGCCACAGCACCAGTCACCTGCTCACCCCTGCAACACAGAGCATGATAATAATAGATATAGATAGATAGATAGATAGATAGATAGATTAGATAAGATAAGATAAGATAACTGTAAATAGATAATATTAGAGTTAAGATGTATGTATATATATATATATAGATAGATAGATAAGATAGATTGTAATTAGATACGCCTAAAGGTAAGTTAAGATAGGTAGATAGATATATAGATAAGATAGATTGTAAATAGATAATATTAGAGTTAAGATAAAATCATTATCATGCCCTAATGTTGCACCTTTGTCTTTTCTAAGTATCAATGTCTGCCAGGAACATATTATCACGCTTCTCTCTTTTTCCAGGTGGGCATTCTCCATGACGCAACATGTGAGGGGAACATCAAGCAAGCTACATCCCTGCCTATTGCGAGGCCACCTTGACTCCAGACTTGTCACGGCAACGACCAAAGGGGAACTACAGCCAAAGAAAACCCAGGACAGGTAATTAATGATTATTAATTACTGATAATATTTCACTGGTATACATCGATGCTTCAGAAATAGGGCAATAGGGAAGGGGCAAAGACAGATAGGCTGTGCCTAAGGTATTAGTAGTGGCATCCCAGTCCGCCACAGCACCAGTCACCTGTTCACCCCTGCAACACAGAGCATGATAATAATAGATATAGATAGATAGATAGATAGATAGATTAGATAAGATAAGATAACTGTAAATAGATAATATTAGAGTTAAGATAGATGTGTATATATATATATATCAATATATATATATATCTATATATATAGATAAGATAGATTGTAATTAGATACGCCTAAAGGTAAGTTAAGATAGGTAGATAGATATATAGATAAGATAGATTGTAAGTAGATAATATTAGAGTTAACATAAAATCATTATCATGCCCTAATGTTGCACCTTTGTCTTTTCTAAGTATCAATGTCTGCCAGGAACATATTATCACACTTCTCTCTTTTTCCAGGTGGGCATTCTCCATGACGCAACATGTGAGGGGAACATCAAGCAAGCTACATCCCTGCCTATTGCGAGGCCACCTTGACTCCAGACTTGTCACGGCAACGACCAAAGGGGAAATACAGCCAAAGAAAACCCAGGACAGGTAATTAATGATTATTAATTACTGATAATATTTCACTGGTATACATCGATGCTTCAGAAATAGGGCAATAGGGAAGGGGCAAAGACAGATAGGCTGTGCCTAAGGTATTAGTAGTGGCATCCCAGTCCGCCACAGCACCAGTCACCTGCTCACCCCTGCAACACAGAGCATGATAATAATAGATATAGATAGATAGATAGATAGATAGATAGATAGATAGATAGATTAGATAAGATAAGATAAGATAACTGTAAATAGATAATATTAGAGTTAAGAT